>NC_142432.1:5783333-6090000 GCF_059516105.1 Syngnathus floridae | reverse complement strand
CCAAGAGTCCCTCGTTAAGTGCACCTGCGTGAAAAGTTTTTGGTCATTTTCACGTTCTACAGGAGCTAAAACTTTTCACGCAGGTGCACTTAACGAGGGAATCACATGGACACTCCATTAGGTACACCGCCATTTTCAAGTGTACCTAATAACAGGCCACTTTATTAGGGAAATATCACGGTCAAAGGTCACAGGTGTCAAGCTCTAGTCCTCGGGGCCGCGTTCCAATATGTTTTCCAAGTTACCCTCGTTAAACACACCTGCGTGAAAAGATTTAGCTCATTTTCATGTTCTTGGGAGCTAAAACTTTTCACGCAGGTGCACTTAACGAGGGAATCACACGGACACTCCATTAGGTACACCGCCATTTTCAAGTGTACCTAATAACAGGCCACTTTATTAGTCACATATAAATAAAATATCATGGTCAAAGGTCACATATTTCCCTAATATTTATATTTTATTTCCCTAACATAAAAATCAGACATTTGGTTAACTGCTTTATATGACAATATGTCATATGTCATATAATATATATATATATATATATATATATATATATATATATATATATATATATATATATATATATATATATATATATATATATATATATATATATATATGCCAAACAATTCCTTGTTTGGCATGCTCAAACTTGGCAAATAAAAGATTGATTGATTGATTGATTAATTGATTGATTGATTGATTGATTGATGTGTGTGTGTGTGTGTGTGTGTGTGTGTGTGTGTGTGTGTGTGTGTGTGTGTGTGTGTGTGTGTGTGTGTGTGTGTGTGTGTGTGCTCGCGTTTGTGAGAGACGAGCTGACTGATACTACTATTGGCTGAACTTGAGTGACAAGGCGACTGATTGGTCGACCTTCCTGCCACTCTTATCTCAGTTCCTCCTACTAGGATCAAATCCTCGGAGCCTTTTCGGAACGCTGCCGACAGTCTGTCATTGTCTGGGAGACGCCGGCCCGTGCGCATAAATGTTGCCCTGCGGACGACTTGCCGTGCTGGGACTTGCGCTGCTCTGCCAAGGTAAGTAACATTTTTCTGTCTCTTAGACGGCATTAAATGAAGGTTTTTTGAGACGTCTAGTTGGACATTTGCTAGACATTTACTTTTTATACAAAATTTAAACCTCATTACATAACCTCTATACTAAATATATTTGAATAAATGTAGCTATTTAAACGTATTGTTTATTGCAAACCTAGAACATTCAATTTGTTAAAAATTGTGCTTGTTGTTGTTCTAGAATGTGAAACTTTACATCAAGTGTTTGGGGATTTTTTTAAATAGGTTTCAGCTGTGGATATAAAAACATCTCTTGATGTTAAAATTTACCCAAATTATAAAACTTCAATGTAAATAAAAAACAAATTTTATCCAACCATTACAAACATGAATGTGCAAATAATGTTTTTAATGATGTCACATGTTTAAAGAATGTAAAATCTATCGATACAATATTACAAAAATAAAATAAACAGTGTAGCTATTTATAATAAAGAACACAACGACTAAATTGTATTACAAATACGTACATACTTTTTATGTAGGAAATATCAAATAAACAAAACAACCTACTCAGCAAAACAAACAAAATAAACATCACTCTGTTGTGGGCCTTTGGATACCCCCTTCACCAGTGCTGGAGCCTGTTTTCATTTTAAAGTCATGGGTGTCCATAAACAAAAGCTCTTTGAAAATTTAAGTGCTCTTTGAAAAGTTAATAATAGCCGTGGAAACTTACACGCTTGCGGCGGTTGTTTCGCGTCCTGTGTTATCAAAAACTACAAAAAAGTCTGCGGTTCTTCTTAAGCATGTTTCTGTTGCTGCTCCAGGCTTTGAGGAAGGCGGCGGCAGCAGCAGTGACGACTCATGTGACAACTTCACGGACCTCAACCTGTCCCATTGCTTCCTGGGCACCAGCCTGTACGTACGCCTGCTGCTATACACACGCACCAACCCGACGTGCGGCCGCGAGCTGCACCATCAGCGCTTCCCGTCCGAGCCGCTCTTCAACCTCTCCCGGCCCACCGCCTTCGTCATCCACGGCTACCGGCCCACCGGCGCGCCGCCCGTGTGGATCGACCACCTGGTGCGCCTGCTGGCTGAGCGGCGGGACCTCAATGTCATTGTGGTGGATTGGAACCGGGGGGCCGCCAACCTCAACTACCTCACCGCCGTGGC
Organism: Syngnathus floridae; assembly: GCF_059516105.1. Taxonomy (NCBI): domain Eukaryota; kingdom Metazoa; phylum Chordata; class Actinopteri; order Syngnathiformes; family Syngnathidae; genus Syngnathus; species Syngnathus floridae. The sequence goes on along the minus strand of NC_142432.1, from coordinate 6,087,799 downwards.
CTACACCAAGGAGGCGGCTCACAACCTGACGGCATTCATCGGAAGCATGCAGGTATGAGGGGGGCCAAAATAAAGGTTCTGGGTTCCGACGACGACAATCAAGTGTCATGGGTCACTTTGTCAAGTCGGTTCTCTCAGAAGGATATTTTGTTCCTCAGGAGGAAGGAGCCTCCCTGGATTCGGTGCACCTCATTGGCGTCAGTCTGGGGGCGCACCTCGCCGGCTTTGTGGGTGCCAACCTGAAAGGAAAGATCGGGCGCATCACAGGTACAGTTATTCTTTGCTAGGTTCTTCAACATCCACAACATCTTGTGCGTGAAACCTACTGCACTCTACTTTGTGCTTCCAGGTTTGGACCCGGCCGGGCCTCTTTTCAACAGCGCCACGCCGGACGAGAGGCTGGACCCTTCCGACGCCATGTTTGTGGACGTCCTGCACACAGATATGGACTGTGAGCATCTGAACATTTTCATGCTAAGGCTACAGCAACAACAATACTTTGCACAAGAATCTATTCTCATTTTTTTACTGATAATCATCAGCTTGCCTTCATGCAGTTCACTGTTGTGCCACAAGAGGGCAGGTAGCATTAAGGTCTACTGGAAATATGTATTTAAAACCATAACACAAAAACGTACAATGCTAATATCATTTCACATACCACACTATATTATCTAATTTAATATCATTTTGTAATAATATAATGTTAGGAGAAAAAAGGTTCAATGAATGCAACTAAGTAAACTCTGAATGTGATATGATGTAGTCTAATTTTTGGGCATTGCAGCGTTTGGCCTGCGGGGTGCTCACGGTCACGTTGACTTCTACGCCAACGGTGGGGCCGACCAGCCCGGTTGCCCCAAAACCATCTTTGCTGGTAAAAACGTTTTGGTGTTTGTGTTGCTGAGGTCAACATAACCACAAGACCCCCCTCCCCCGGTCAACAGGAAAGTCTTACTTTGTGTGCGACCACCAGCGTTCCATGTTCCTGTACCTGTGCGCCCTCAACGGCACGTGCAGCCTGACGGCGTACCCGTGCACCTCCTACGCCGACTTCCTGGATGGACGCTGCCTGCAGTGTGAAGCCTTCAAGCCCGCTTCCTGCCCGCAGCTCGGTGAGACCCCTACACAAGTTCCAGAAGTTAAATTAAGTTACAAAAAAACAGTTCGTTTTTTCACAGTAAAGTAGAATTTTTTCTCCTGCTGGATGATGTTTATCCTCTCACCTCCAGGCTATGATGTCATCAAATGGCGGGAAAGTCTTCTGCGACTGGGACAGACCAAAGTGTACTTCAGCACCACCGCCTCACACCCTTACATGAGTAGGTCTACCTGCAACGGAAAAAAAACAAAAGAAAAATGCATCTTCGGACCAGTTATGGAAGGATGCCACAAAATGAATGTTGTGTGTTTTGACAGAGATGAACTACAGAGTGGACATGGTGACGTGGAACCAGTACCTCCGCTGGGGGGTGGTCTACATCCGCCTGCATAGCGGCAGGAACGTCACAGAGGCCCGTGTGGACCAGTGAGTGGTCTCCTCACAAAATACAAGCCACTGCATTCTTTCCACCAACATCTTGTGATGTTAATTCAGCCAAACATGGTTTTTGTGCAGCAAGCTTCTTCGCTTTGAGCAGTTCACGTCCACGCGTCTTCTGGCCCAGTTTGATGAAGACCTGATGCACGTGCACAAGATCTCCCTGCGCATCAGCACGGGTAACGTGATCGGGCCTCGCTACAAAATCAGACTGCTGCGAATACGACTGACGCCGCTGGAGCACCCGCAAAGGTCAGACCCCCCCCCCCCCCCCTGGCCCCGGCTCATGGATGTTACACCAATTACCTGTGGCACCACTCATGCATTTCCTGTTCCTGCACAGGCCACTGATGTGCCGCTTCGACGTCATCATGGAGGAAAACACAGAGGTGGCGTTCCGGCCGTCATCGTGCAATTCTCGGCGCTGATTTATCGTGCTCGGCGGGCATGATGACAACCTATGCAGTGGGCGGAGCTACAATCCAGACGGACAAACCGATCACTTATCACGTGGACCAGAATGAACTTTGGAATAATCGGAGATGGCCAAGAAAGACAAGCAGAAGAAATAGAAGTGAGGTTAACGGTTAGCTTACCTGGAAAGTAAGCCGCAGCGGTCGTCACATAACGCCTTTGAGACACGTTATGCAAATAATCGACACAAGCTGTTCCTGGTTAGTCGTGTGTCATGGGAATGAAAAGGAAGTGTTAATTAAAGTGACAGGAAGAGAGAAAAGTGCGATACAAGCTAAAGGTCATTTACGTACCTGTGCCCGGCGAGCTACTGGATCGGCTCCTGGATTTGGAGGGGATCTCCAAAAATTGTGAGGCGGGTTTCATGGGGAGATAACCTGACTCTCAATGACAGGAGAATGACTCGGCATCATGTTTGGAGCCAGACGATAATCTGGCCCTTGATGGGATTGAGGTCAAATTAGGCCTGCTTATCATCATGTCTGATTATTTCTTGTGCTCTCCATGTCTTGTGCTCAAACTTGTTTGATGGTTTTACCGTGTGCCTTTTATTACTTTTTCTGTTTCATATTTCCGTTTAAAAATAAGCAAAAGATGTTGAAGTTTGATTTTTTTTATTTTGCTTAACATAACGTGTGACAACAAATTGAAATGAATCATTTTACTGGTTCTTTTATCACAAATTATTTAGGTTTCATTACCTGCCTTCATCAGAGGATGATCATCCATTCTGATGAAGGCGGAAGTGATAGCCGAAACATGTCAGGTAATGAAACCTAAATAATTTGTTTGTGATAAAAAAAAAAAACAGTAAAATAATGGACAATTGAAAACAAGATGAACATAGTACAACTAGATTGAAATAAAGGTGATCGTCTCACATGTCTCACATATGGAATCAAAGGTTGGAGAATTTCATCCTTGGACCGATTGCCGTCTTGCGGTCCAACAACTTGTACGTGCTGTACTCACTCGAACACAAATCACGGTGAGAGCAGCGGGCGGCATCACCAGCTGAGACCTGCGGGGGGGCCCACAACACACACACACACACACGGCGGGAAGGAAGAAGAAAATTGAGGTTAAGTCAAGAGGCTGCAGCTCTAATGCGGATCACGACAGTGGCGTAGGATTTTTAGCCGCGCGGGCGTGGTTGAGCGGGAAGAAGAAACGGGATTGGACGAGCTGGACGCTGCGGTCAAAGCGAGCGATGCGGTTGTTACACAAGCCGTCTAAAAAAGACGTGCTGAGCTGCAGGAGGGAACATCTCAAACATACTATTATGCAATTTGGCCACGACTGAAAGAGTGGCAGCCGGCGCCTTGATGACGGTGGTGACCTTTTTTTTTTTCCCTCCTCGCACTCTACATACACAAAAAAACGTACCCTCCCCATTGTCGTGGCAGTTCTGCATCCTGACGTGCTGTTGGTTTTTTAACCTTGACATCGGCCCGGCGTTGGTTCTGTACGGACCTCCTCGTCTGGGGCCCTGGATGAACACACACCGGCTTAAATGCAGTCCCCGCTGCCTGGATCACACACACTTGCAAACTCACCGTGTTGCTGTCCCTCCTGTAGTCCCGCTCGTCTTCAAGCATCACATTGGGGGCGCCACAGCGGACTTTGACGGGGGAGGGCGGGCCGCTTCCTGGGATGGTGATGGTGACGCGCTCCAGACGCTTCTGACGCCGCCTCTCAAGGTCGTGTCTCAGGTCGCCAGGGCCGTGCGGCGTCTGGAAACGACACAAAATGGAGACGGAGTGTCAAGGCCAAGCTTGTTGGCGTCCCGACGGAAAGTCGACTTCACCTGCACGCCGCTCAAAGCGGGAAGGAGCGGCTGGATGTTGCCGGGCGACAGAGCCGTGTTCATGCTGAGGATGATAAAGACGAAGATCACGAGGTGCAATGACACACGTATGTGACGTGACCTGTAGTAGTTTGATCGGACAGATTGCGGCATCACAGAGACGTACTCCTTTGATGAGAACCTCTGGTTCAGCGTCAACCCTGTCGCCGTCTCGTCTCGGCAGTGTTGTGGTGCGGAGAACCGTTTGTTCAACGTGATGCCGTTGCCTTTGAAGTATATCTCTGCGACACGCACGTAAACGTCAAGACGTGGCCAGTGACTTCTGGGACGCTGCCGGGTGATTCTGACCTTTGACATTGTGCACCAGGGTGATGATTTCCTGCGCAAAGGCTCCCCCGCGCGGGCCGTCGCTCTCTGGCACAGCCCCCGGCGCCTCCGGGAGGAAATCCGGACGCCGGCGACCCACATTAACCAGGTCAATCGAGAGCTGGCGCTCTGCAGAGTAACACGGCGAGCTGCCGGGAAGATGAAGAAGACATTCATCATTTCGGTCTTTGCTCCATGGATCCTAAAACTTAGGATTTTGGCCAGATGCCACAAGATGGCGGCAAAACACCCACTCCTGAGATTGCCACACAGCATCGCCATGTTCTTTCTCAAACCTAATCACCTGTTGATCGTTAATTTCAAAAGAGAATACTGTAATAGGGGCCAGCCAGTAGTTCTGAGGTTGAAGGTTTGGATCTGGTCTCTGACTTCCCCGTGTGGAATGTGCAAGCTGTCGCATTGCTTACGTGGGTTTTCTTCAGCTTTCTCCAACATTCCAAAGGTTAGTGTGAGTGACAACTTGGCTTTGTGTGCCAACGAGGTCTGAGGTGTACGCCGCCTTTCAATCACGTCGGCATGGAGAAGCTTCAGCTCACCTGTCGCCCAGGAATGGGGCAGCTATGCTAGCAGAGAGTGAAGAGAAGTTCAAGTGTTGCACAATCGCATCTTTGGGGGAGGGGAGGGGCACTTGTGGATTTGGACTATTTGCTTCTGGGCATGATCTCTAGAAGCTGGGTGGACTGCATTTTCAAAGTCCACCACTGAAAGATCCAAAGCTCAAATGTGATCACACCAAAGAAGAAACGTGACTTACCTGCGCATGTTCCTGACCTGTTTTTTAATTTGGGCCTGCTACGCTACGCACAACTGAGCTCAGGTGACGCTGATGAGACAGACGCCATGCCACGCAATGATGGCGTCCCGCGCAACATGGCGTGTCCACAAGAAGTGGCGATACAGGCCGGCTCGCAGTTTTCGCAAGGCGGCGGGCAACGCAGCCTGAGCTGAAAACACGTCTTCAAGTGAGTGGTGTCACGTCCTCCTGACGTTTGAGATCTAATACAGACCTCACATCACAGCTTGGCCACTCTTTGTAGGGATGTCACTTCCTCCCGTTTGCTCCTGAGGGTTTCACTGACTGACAAACCAAGCATACAGATTATCTTCATTATTCCCTGAAGTGGTTTTGTATGGGGTGTGATGTCACTTCCTTCTCTTGTCCCGCCTTTGCAGGCTAGCTTCATCTGACTGACTTGTTACTTGCTGCATTTGTCCTCCTGAAGCTTGTCACCTGATCTGAAATGCCATCCATCTTCGGGTTTTTGGTAACGTCGGTTCTCCCCGTTGTCCCGACGAGCATCTGATGGACAGTATGAGCTCACATCACATCTTCACTCATTAAGTAACAATCGACTGTTTGACGGCAGAACCGGGGCGTCTTCCTTTTGTCCTTTCTCCCGATGGTTACATCTGACAATGTCGGACGCTCTCAACTTTGACAACTCTTTCTGAGGTTCACATCTGCCGTTGAAAGAGGACAGCTCGTCACGCTGAAGGACAGATACATGTGATCATCGCGGCAGCTCCTTTGTATCAAGATGGTCTTCTCAGCATCCCCTCCGATGTTGTTCACATACAGGAATGTCCATCCATTGCTGTGTAAATGCAGCTGAAGATTCATTTGTTCATTAGCATCCACGTGAAATGGTTTGGATGGAGGTCCACGATTGTTTTCGTGCTCCTTTCAGCAAAGGCCGATGTTCCTCGGCGTCAACGGCGTGTGTGAACCACTCTCCTTCGGCTCCTTAATGTGAACATCGTGTACACCTGCATCCATGTTGAGAACATCAGGTTTATTTTACTTTTTCATCTAGAAGGACTTCCATGAGCAATTGTTGCTGGACCTAAGAAATCTTGAAAATGGTCGTTAGCATCGTGTGAAGGTGAAGAAGAAGACTGTCGCTCTCAATATTCATCCGTTTAGATGTTAGCAACATCCATGTTTGGATGAAAGGACACCCGAGTACTTCTTGAAATGAGGACAACTTGAAGAATGGTCCGTTGTCTCCGTGTCGTGTTACGATGGCTGAACATCGGCGCCCATGTGAGCATTCCTTCAAATAATCAAGAAAGGTTTGCCTCCGCTCTTCAAGGCCGCTCCTCCATCATTGGCCACATGTTGCTGTCACATGATGTTGTTTCTCAACTTCCTCTTTGAAGGCATCCAATTCTTGCTATTTGTGTGGCTTTCTGGTCTCTGCCGTTTTCAAAAGATGCTTTCAAGAAGTCATCCTGATTATTCAACTCCATTCCGAGAAGGAAGGTTCCACGTAAATTAGCGAGCCAACATCTGAATAGCAGGTCCACCAACTAAAGTGTGGGAATGTACCTTCCTCCAGGAAGTTGGTTAACATCTTCTCTTTCCCCGTCATATTCACCTTGCACTTGATTCCTGGTGTCCTGTAAATACTTCCTTCTCAAATGGTCCTCCAGAGGCTTCCTGGATCATGTCGTCATTTCGTGGCTGTTCTAAGGCAAACGTGTTTGCTGATCCAGCAGAGAGGTGCAGTGGTGGCTCACATCCATCGCAATCCATCTTGTCCAAAAAAACTTTTGTTGGCAACTTGAAGCAAAAGCATTCCACGAAATTACAACTCCTCCTATGACGTCATGAAGAAGCTTGAGTGAAGATGTGATGACATCAGAGCATGGGATGAGGTGCTCGTTACGTTCCAATTCCAAAAACATCAAAACAGGCCACGTGAGGTTTGCGTTCCAATTGCATTTCTTTTGTTTGCTCCCAAAGGATATCAAAGACCTATTGAGATGTTTCGGATCCAATTTCATTCAATCTTCTATCACATGACGCACATTCTTGCTGTCCAAGTCACTCATCTACTTGCCAGTAAAAACTTGCCCTCGGCGCTATTCTATCCTCTGGGTAAAACAAGGTGTCAACTTTGACCTTGATGGACGAATACTATACCTGGTGTGCAGGATGGGCCGGCTCATGTCCACTTTGATGGTGAGAGTTTCTTCCGTTACCACAGTCACGTTTTTGAACTCTGATTCTTCCCACAGATTTGGTCTGGGCTGGTTCACATCTGGGCCGCTCCCGTGCAAGCCCCGCTCCAGACTAGCAGGCTGGACCTGCTTCGGGCGTCTGTCGTCTTGCGTCCAGCTGGGTTCTTCCTCTTCTGCATTGGGGTAACTCGTTTCCTTTTGGGATCTGTATCCCGCTCTGGGCTCCTCACGAGGAATGTTTTGGTAGCTCCGAGAGGACTGCAGAAAGTTTGTCCGGTTCCCCATGTGACTGACCCTACCTCTGGCGAGGTGAGGACCACCTCTCCCTCTATGGTTTGTGGGAGTGCCTTGTCCGTCATATCTCGCAAAGTTTGCCCGTTCTTGCGGCGGGAGGCTCCTCTTGCGTTCCGAGCCATCCCCCCATTTATCAGGAAAGTGGTGTTTTCTGGAATCTTCTCGGCCATCCGGCCCGCTATTTGAATTCCGGAATTGTTCTTGTGAGGAGCTCGCTGCATCGGCATGTTGGTGTCTCAAGTGAAAATCACGCTGTCCACCGTTATCCAAGTGTTCCCGGCGCGGTCCTTTGCGGGTTCCTTGGAATCCGTGTTCAGTGAAGTGAGGAGTTCCCAAGTCTGGAGTCTCCCTGTGGAAGGCTCTGTCAACCGTGGCGGCTGAATAGCACCGATCCCCAAAATCCTTGTTGTCCCGTCTGAACCTGTGACAGCGAGAGGACACGTCATCATCAGCAAGAATAAGCAAGCAGAAGGAAAGACAAAAATATCCTAAAGTCTTTGTCGCTCACGAGGAATTGGATTTTGTTGTGACTTTACCCGCTGTGATGTTGGCCGTCCATTTCTCTTCTCGGCCGCTTTAAGGGGGGCTGAACATCCTCTCTTTGCCGGCTTCTATTCGGACCTTCAACATTCCCTTCTCTTCGGCTTCCTCTTTGCTCCTCGGATCTAACCCTGGGACTGGTGTCTCGCAACTGCCCCTGGCCCCGCCACTCGTCCCGCCTCCAAGCTGGGGCTTCCTGCGGGTGTTCCGAGTGACTGCGAGGCAGCAGCGGCAACGGTTCCCTACGGAACCTCGGCGGCGAACACTGTGACCTTGCTCTGCTAACATTCTGAAAATCTTCTCTGAAGCCTCTTCTTTGTCTGTCTGCATTGAATCCGCCATCCCGCTGGGGGGAGCTTCGTGGGACATGGTGGTCCTTGAAATCACGTCGAGGTGACGGTTTCCGTGGAAAATTGCCCTCCTGATTTCGCTGACGCCAAAAGTGATCCTGCGGAGAAGGAGAGGATCTCCTGTGTGCTTCTGGGAACATGTCCTCACCAAACCTGCGCTCTTCATTTCTGGCAATGGGCTTCCAGTCCAATGGTCTTCCATAGTGTCCTGCTGAAGCTCTGTTTGGTCCGTGTTCGTTCCATGGGACCCGCCTAGACAGCACAGCAGTCACAATAAGTACAATGAATTATTTTGATCAACAGGACTTGTCGGCTATCATTGCATGCACCTGCTTTGTTGTGACGGCGACATCTGTCGGGACATTCCGGCGGCCTTTAAAGAGCAACAAAAAGTTATAACAAAGTCAACATAGGACGTTTGGCGCATTTTTCATTTCTAACAGAAATGTCACAGCTTGACTGAAGGTGTTAGTGGAATCTTCAAATTGTTACAAGAGTTAAAAGTTAAGAAAACGGCATCTGTCATTTGGAATAACTGTTTCACTAATGTTGCACGCGGTGAATAGTGTGCGCTGCTTGGAGCGAGGCTATCGCCAGTTAGCATCCAAGCTAATGATAACGCTCCCCCTAAAATTTCCGTCTTTCTTACACACACACTATCTAAAATGCCACAAGACCTGTCCCACGGAAGATATTATGATATTTTCCAACCCCCAGGAATTAAATGCTAAGCGGTGGCAGCAACACATAAATGAACAAGTAAGCTAATGCTAACTAGCATTTGACGTACCTACCTGCGACTCCCGAGACGTCCTGCGTTTGATGCCACACCGGCAACCCCAGCGCGTTTTAAGATAACGATTTGTACACACGAATGACAATACAACACTCGATTATTTGAGTTGACAGCCCTATTTATTGACACAAGTAAACGCCAAAGTTGCTTTAAAGCTGCTATCCTACCCGAATTTACGGAAAATGGCCGAACTCGCGGACGTGTTTATCATGCGTTTCCGCTTTTTCTCTTGTTTACAAGCAGTTGTCAAACGGCGCGTAAGCGCACTAGCGCCACCAACTGGTATGGAGTGTCAGCCAACATTGTTAGCCTCAAGTGTGAATGCTTTTAAATCCAAGTTAAAAATTATGCCAAAGCATAGTTCTGTCAAAGCATTATTTTTTTTCTTGCACTATACATTCTTTCCATTCATTTTATTTTTTAACTTTGATTTTAAACATGTTTTACTCTTTTGTTAATGTTAAACTGTCTATTTACATAATTATCTTTGTTTCCATGTCCTCACAATTCATGTAAAGTGTGTTTGTTTTGTGAGTTTGTTTTGTTGAATTATTCTGTTGTATGATTGCCAACAGAAAGACACACTTGATAGCTTGATGAAGTTTATTGATGCTATTTTGCAGTAATCCATGCATCGCGTGTACAATTCTATATTCGACCAGGCTGCGGCGTACGAGTAGTAGAGGAGACACTTTATGTTGGCCTCGCAGCCACAATGAGCGCAAAGCTAAAGAATGTAGAACCATGTTTGCCCGTTCCTCACTCACTCCTACGTGGCTACTTTGAAGGGTGCTCGAGGTTGAAGGCCTCAGAGGTGACCAGTGTCCACAAATGAGGTATATTTGGGGGGGTGGGGGTTAGCGCGAAGTCGAGTAATAATAGTGCATACTACACAGTGCAGCGAGTGTGGTTAATCAGTGCCTTACAACTACACACGCACACTACTCGCAAAAAAATGGTTTCAAAGTTTTTTGCGGCTAGTGTGCCTCTCAAAAGTGACATTTTGAGTGACTCTGGTCCGCAAAGCTACAGGCTCCAACTCAACAGTATGGAGAAAGCAAGCAACGAGTGCGTCCGCTAATAACTCCACTGGCTACGTTTTCTCTCCTGTCTACGCTATTTACACAAATGTGCCACCTGGAAGGCGATTCAAGTGGGCGCCAGTAAAGATGGCGTTCTTTTCGAAGATCAAAAATCTCAGAGATAACAAGAAATTAAATACGTTAGTAACAACTTGTCTCTGGATTTAGGACTGTCTTACTGCCTTTCCCACCCACCCCATCCCATCCTCAAAATTCCGACTTGCCTTCACCTTGTTTTCTGCCACCCGGCACTGCTGGCAGCATCCCGGCGCCCGTCGTTAAGAAACGTTACAAATTGTCAAATTGCGATGTGTCGTCATTCAATCGCTAAATCAACCAGTTAAGTTTGGAGTTGGTGAAAAAGCTTTGTGGAGTTGATGCATGGTCACGTTGGCGTGGCCGTCAGATTGATGAGCGGTGGCTGTTCCTGCAGGAAAAATGATGATCGCTGCTGCAGCTGCAGTCGGTTGAAGAACCGAGGATGCGAATCTCCTAAAATGAAAGATGTTCCACGGCGTCTGTAAAACTGAAAATAAAGTCCCTACGTTGTGTGAACACTGAACACTCACAAATCTTCCAAAAAAACTTTCAGCCGTCGTACCTAGTCCTCGTGCAGCCGCTCACGCATCCACCCGGCCGGGGCCGACGCCGTGGATGAGCGGCGAGGATTCTGCGGCGGTGTTGCCGTACGCTTGGATCAGGAGGTTCTCGTTAAGGTCGCCCATGCCGCTGCCAGCCCGCAGCTTGGCAAAGGGGGCCGCCTGCGGTTCCACGTCCATCGTGTTCCCCAGGGGGCAGCGGTCCGGCCCGTCCGCCACCGGCGAGAACTCCTGAGCGCTGGCCGGCTCGTCCCGGGACACTGGACTGACGGACGGACAAGTGCAATACATTAGTGCTATTTGTCACGCTAACGGCGAGCTGTCCCTCACCTGACGTCCATGGACTGGACGCCGTCCGACAGCTCGTCCACGCAGCTCTTGCTCTCCAGCGGTCCCAGCAGAATGACGGGTGCCTCGGCAGGAGTCGGGGCGTTCTCCTCCAGGACGAGCGGCGCTATCTCGGAGCTCGCGTGGTACACTGTCAACACATCAGTTGGAGTTCATCTTCTATTTTGAAGGCCATGCAAAAGATTCTTATGCGAGTAGAATATGTCAGTGCCACCTGGCTTTGGTCAAGCCCCCCTTAAAGATTCACCGCAGATGTACCTGCAGCATCAGTCGGAGCTTCCACGTCACTCTTGCGTGTTCTTTTCATGATTTCTTCAATTCTCTACAACAGAGTAGACAGGGGAAGTGGCAAGAAGAAGAAGAAGCTTGATGCACGTGAAACGAGTCTTCTCCCTCACCTTCTTCCTCAGCTGCCTCTCCCGCTCCTCCTGGATATGAAGCTGCTCGCGCTCCCTCCTCTTCCTCTCAGCTTCTCTATGGGCTCGTTGGTAGGCCTCCTCCCTCTAATGAGCACGTTTAAAAAAAAAAAAAAAGCTCAAGCACAAAATTCGAAGTCCGGCGAAACAATCACAAAGCGAGCGGAAACAAAAGCGGACCTCTTGGTCCAACTCATCCTGCATGTCCTTCCATCGCTGCTCCTTCTGCCGACGTTCCTCCTCCTCCCTGCTCTTCCTCTCCTCCTCGCGCCGGGCTCGCGCCACCTCCGCCTGCTGCGCCTCTCTCTCCTGCAGCTCCCGGGCCTCTTGCTGCCTCCTGCGCTCCTCCTCGGCTCGCAGTCTGTGGGGACGAGCCAGCCATTTTAAAATATGAAATGAACGTGTAAAATGTCAAACAGGATGCGGACTGACAGCTCATCCTCCTGCCGCTGCCGTTCCTCCTGCTCCTTTTGCATGCGAGCCAGGCGGCGGCGCTCGGCCAGAAGCCGCGACGCCTCCTCGGCATCCATGGTGCCCCCAACGCTGCGGCCCGTGGGCGTTCCTGGGGACTCTGAAAGTGACAATTGACCGCCACGTCACATATTTTGTACTTTTTACAGTCGTTTTTCCGCTCTTCACCTGCACACAATTCCCTGCTGGTAGATTTTGACATCTTCTTGTCAGAGTTTTCAGCACATTTGGCCGACTTCCTGTCTAGGGTGCCGTGGTGAGCCCGATCATCACCGACGGGAGTGGTGGCCCTCTGTCGGAGAGGTGAGGGGGGGTACTGGCCCGGCGAGCAGGGCGACTGAGCCCGACTTCTGCTCGCTCGCATCCTGGAACCACAACGGCGGCTGTGTTGATCATTGAATTCAGCGGTATTGTTTCAAATTGTGTTTACCTTTTTGGCGTAGCAGAACCTTTACTGTTGGCTCTGAAGGATGAACTTCGAACAGGTGCAGCAGGAACTTCTCCCTGCACGTGACATTTACAAATGATGCGAGTGCTGCATCATCAGGCAAGACTAAACTTCGACTGTGTCTGTGCTGACCGTGGGCGTTTTGGCTCGAGACGTCCCCTCAGGGAATGCGGCGATGCTCCTGCGGTTGGAAGAACTTCTTTGAGGTCTGTGCTTGTTGGAAGAAGCTGCTCGGTGACACACAACATCGCATCATTTGAGAATCACCTCGACGAGAAGAAGAGTTGGATGAGTCAGTAATGAGTTGCAAGTTTGTGGGTCACCTGTCTCCATCGAGTGGAGGGCAGCGGACGAGTTGGACAGCTGCTTGCTCATTGGTTGGTCTGACGGGGTGGGTGGAGCCAGGAGTTCACAAGCTGACAAACAAAAGACGAGAACGTCACAGACGGCAAGTCAGCCGCAAGTCAGTCAGCGAGCTCGACCGAGAGCTCAGAAAGAGCCGACACCCAAAATGACAGATGAGCCATGTTGACGTCACCAGTTTGCCATGGTGATGAAGAATTTCCTTCATCATGAATTGGATTATGACGTCGCAGGAGGACCGGGACACATCATCGACAATCACGTGACATTTCAGGACGAAGTCAATCATTCGCAGACTGAATTGAAACGAGGCGAAGCAATGTGCACAAATATGAAACGTTCAGCTATTGCAAAGGGCTCCCTCAAGTGGTATGCAAAAGAATTTCTGAAATCACTGTTCAAACAGCAACCTGGATACTGATGCTATTTGATTCCTCCATGTTGGCGCTATCGCGTTACGGTTAAATGTCAATACTGAACATGTGTGTGTGTGTGTCAGTAAACAGCAGCAGGACAGGAAGAGACAGAGCCCTTTGTTGGTCCAAGGGTGGGGGAAGGGGGAACCTCATGACAACATCCAAACATACATAGGGCAGGTAGGTGATGTCATAGCTGTACCACACATGTGAACACAAACATACACAAAAGAGCAGAAGAGCTACAGCAACATGCAAAGTTGGCGAGGAGCAAGCTGGCAGTGACGGGCGGGGTCACACACGGTCACGTGATTTGTACCGTTACGGGCTTGGCAGGTGCCGGAAGCAGCGGGGAGCACATCGGAGCCGATGGCGTGGCCGGGAGGGCTCTTAGTGTTACCTGGCCCACAGGTTGGAAGCAAAAGCGTTACGCTCGCACACAGGCATGACAGGGTAGCAAACGTTCATTCGATGATGTGTTCAGTCCAAACAGGAAGGATTCAAACACCAAGCATGAGATCTGGGAGGCAAACGTGCGAAGCACGACACCATCGTGTGACTTCACGCATGAATCAAAAGAAGAAGCTAGAAATGCGCAAGCCATTTTCAAAATGGCGGCCGGCCACAGAAGCGACATATAAGAAATCAAATGAAGCCGACTTGAGGACAACCATAAGGTCGTCACATAAGGCGTGATGTCCCAGGAAGAGACGGCGTGCGCACGCAGGTCTCCGTCCTGTAATGGCGGCCGAGCTTGTGTCGCAGTGTGCCGAGCCGCTGGGCGGGTCGGCGTCAGGACGGCCCGGGAATCAATTATTGACCGCGATGTTGCCAAAGCGTCACGTGAGGGGCCAGCCTAGGACGCGTCCGAATGGGCCCCCTCGTTTGTTTTGAGGAAAGTAACACCAGATGAGAAGGACGAGATTTACATGGCGCCGGTGCGCTCAACGTTACACGCACACCTGTGGCACAATTCCGAGGCTAAATGATGACTAGAGGAGCAGAGAAGGAGAAGGAGGAGGAGGAGCGGGGAGACAAAGCATCGCCTGCAGCGCAGCCTCCACACCCTTTCCTCCTCCTTCTTTGTCTCCTCGATGACCTCCGGCTCCCGTGGGTGACACTCACCCTCCACGCCATCCGGCGGCCCCCCCCACGTCCATCGCTTGGGCCTGTTGTCCAGCTGGTCGTGGGCGTCGCCTCCTCCCCTGCGCTCGGCGCCGCACCCGGCTCTCCGTCGCACCAGTGCCTCCAGCCTCTCCTGCTCGTTGCGTTCCGACACGGGGAAGAAGAGACACTCCCTTACTGAGCCATCGCTACGGCGACGCATGCCTGGCGATGCGCAGGGTGACAGCTGCGCCATGGTAACCGCATCCGAGCAGTGGCCTCGCCCCTTCGCCGTGTTCCCACTGCTTTGCTTTAGCGTGATGCTCGCCGCTTTGACACCAGAGTAGCGAGAGAGAGAGAGAGAGCATGGCGGCACACCTCGCTCACTTGCTCTCTCTATTTCTCTCCCCTCCCCCCTGCCTCCCTCTCCCCCTCCCTTTCCTACCGCCTTACCTTCCTCACTCGTGTCACATCCACTCATGTAACGTTCTCACACAACGACACGTAACATCCCCATAGTAACGTCCTAGCATGATGTAATGTCCCCTCGTGAAGATTAGAAACAGGGAAGTATCGATACTGGCCTTATTTTCAGGTATTGGGTACTTGAGGAGACTGCTGATACCAGCAATGATACTTGAAGCAATAAAAAATCTGACATCATCAAAATTCTCCTCAGCAGGAGTTAGCGCTATACTGCACCAGTGTAACACATTGGCAAAGCCTCATCTGCTTCAGAAAGAAGGAAAGGTCTCACAATCAGCAATTTTTTACCTCATTGTGTTAAATGAGATCTTATAGATGAAACGGACTAGTCCAAGAGTACTGGATTCGCTCTGAAAAAAATTGCGCCACTCACTCATAAACATAAAACAGGCGTCACGTTCCCGTAAACACCTCGCAATATGGTGATGATGAGGTCATCCCGTGTCATTGACGAGTGGGGGAGCGGAAGGGAGGGTCCTGGCGAGGATGCAAGCTCGCCAACAGAGGCGCTGAATCAATGGAGATGCTCCCTGAAGACCAGGCAGCCTCAGGGCTCGTTAACCCATCGCACAACACCAGCTGTTGTGTGCGCAAAACACACTTGACGCCATTTAAATCATACAGAGCAACACGCCCCTCCCCTCTCATCACGGCATATGATTTTCAACTTTGACCCTTCAGTTAATGATGTCCGAGAAGAAAATTCAAAGTGACCTCTGACCTTCTCAGCCTTCTGCTGTCGCTGTCGTTTATCCTCGGCCGCCAGGCGGCGCTGTTGTTCCTTTCGCCTCTGGGCCGCCATCTTGTGCTCTCGCTGCTGGCCGCTGCGCTCCAGCTGCTGCTGAGCGCGACGATCTTTATCTCGCAGTGCCTCCGACAACTCTGCGCACACGCAAACGAGCTGCACTTTTCCACGTATTGCAATGTATCCTTACATAATATTTGCAATCCAGTGAAGACAGTATTAAGACATTAAGACATCACTCGCATGCAGCCATTTTCTGGCGTCCTCATTGGACCAATTGGCAATCAATAGCAGAGCACATGCAAACAAAAAATTTCTGTTGCTTTATGCAAGGTCAGGTGACATGCGGACAAACAATGGCCTAGGCAGCCAATGGTCAAAAGCTGACCTGTGGGGCTCCTCTGACTGGAGGGTGACCGACAAGGAGAGGCCTTCCTATTGGTCGGTGGGGTCGAAGGAGGCGGGTCCAGAGCTGGAATTTATTTTTTCACAACATGATTCATTGTACTGGAAGGGGAGGCAACGATGTAAATATGGAACATAAGCCAAGGGACGAGAACGTAACGGAGTTCACGTGTGAATCTGCCAGCACGCACATACGTGTCCATCGACATCCAATTAATGTCAATCAAGACATTTTTTCCAACCACTTTCTGCGTAAGACAACTTTCGGCTTACTAGCAATAGTAGCATGTAGTTGTCCTTGCTAATGAGGCCAAAGAGAGTACTGGAGATGGACAGCATGAATATGGAATAAATTCTTGAGAGCATTTCTAACAAACCACTGATGCCCAACAAATTGGTCAATGTCTTATTACTGACGCCAAAGAGTGAGTACTCCTACACAGTCCTCGAGCTGTACATGGAGGAGATGCTCCAAAGGCTTTCCCTAATTCCTTCTTGTGCATTTCAATGACCTGAAATGAAGAAAAATAAGTCACCTGTCAGAGCAATCGGACGAGTCGGAACCACTTGAGTCATGATGAGGATGAGCCAAACCAGATTCTAGTCCAAGAACACTTTAGAAGCACTCGGATGAATCAGCCTGGAAGAGTGAGGATGAGCGAGGGATGCTATGAAGAGGAAAGAGGAGAGAATGGATGATGAGGAAGGGAGGGAGGACTTCCGGTCTGCTTCCCTTTGCTCATCACCAGCAGGTTCAAATTTTGCATAGCATTCAATGCTAATAACACAATATTGTGTGTATTTTTTTTTAAACGTTTGAGTATCTATTGAATAGATACTCAAACGTTTAAAAAAAACATAAAACGAGTGGCACACTTGTCACAGTTTCACTTCGTCACAATGTGGTCTATTATTAGCTTAAGGTTAGCGCGTCACCACGACCTAATTTGCATATTCATTACCACGTCACTCGTTAAGCCATCAATTCGAGAAGAAACACCTAGCAACTAAATTACGTCAAAGTTTGATAATAATCATCACGACAACAACAATGTCAAACGGATATGTTTTGAATTCGACACGTTTTTCCTCACGTGTTCTCATATAGCACACGTGCCAGGCAGCAGTCAAACCCCTGGCGGCGCCGTGACGTCACAACTGGCGTTGGCGGAGGAGGGTACGCAATGACGTCACCCAAACGTGACTTGACCTCCAAGCAGTTTGTTCGCACGATGTCATATGTTGGTTTCATTTTTTTATTTAGTGTTAAAAAGGTTCGGAATAAACTACGTATTCTTACTTGAATTTCTCTTTGGAAATTGTGTCCTACTTAAATAGCAAGCGTGACAATTATACATCATTGTTCCTTTCTATTAATGCAACTTTCTATTAATGCAATTTATGTTCATCTCAATAATCTTTCGAGCCTTTACTCTTTGACAAATTTGAATTTTTTTAATTTAAATCTATTTTTTAAATAAAATATAGTTTTGTGGGGTAACTTCATTATCTATGAATCTTTGTAGCAATTTTATACAACTATCGAAAAACTCGTTTGATGGCCCTCCCTGAAAAATGTCTTTTTAGTAAATTAAAAAAAAATCTCATGCAATTAGAGTTAAGATTGTTTATTAGACACCCATCTGTCACACATTGGACATATTAGTTATTAGTTACAGCATCACGCGTCCCCTGTAGGCTACTGCAGTACCCCCTCTGAGCCAGAAGGGGGCGAGTCCCTATTGCCAAACGGTGCAAAGGAGGAAAAAAAAGTAGTCCATAAATCTTTTTACAAAGATAAAGTGAGATTGAGTGAGGTTGTCTCGGCGCATGTGGCGAGGTGTAAGAACTGAGCAGAACAAGCAGCAGTGACGCGAAACAAAAAGGAACACTTTACACTCACACACTAAAAAAAAATACATTTTCTTGTGAAGACAATAAATGAGCAGCCTTGAAATGATTTCATTTTTTCCTATTTACGTATACGCCAGCACTGGAAGCTTTTAAATTTTCTTTTCACATGGAAGCAACTAATTCAGTTGTATTTAGCGTCAATAGAATTGCATTTAACCTTTAATAAAAGTTAATTTTAAACATTTAGGTGCAACTTTTATACACTATACAATTTAAAGTAATAGCATGTAAAGTCATTGTAAGTTTATTAAGCAATATTCTAGAGCAGGACAATTCTCAGACGGAGGTCACAGCAAACGAAGTGAATGAAGACGTCACGTGTGAGAAAGACAAAAAAAAAAATGGTTTATGTGTTTATTGGTGAATCCAAAGATTCTGAAACTCTTAAATTCCACCAAACGTGAAATGAATATAAATACACTTCTTAAAAGGATTTCATGATTTTGCAGTCACACGCTCCTCCAAAAAAATGCAGGGGGGGAAAAAAAAGAAACACGTTGAGCTGGTTCTCAGTGGGAACAAACACGTTTTGTTTTCTTTCATCAATTTCACATTCAACAAACATGTCGACTGATGAAAGAGAATCAAACTTGACAATTTATATAAGGGATTCTATAAAATGAGTTTTTTATTTTATCAGCGCTGTGTCGGCTCAAAAATATCCCTGTTGGATAAACGTGTGTGTATGTGTGTGTAAGTCTTTAGATCTGCAAGAGAAGAAAAAGAGCAAAGTTGAGCTGAAATGATGTGACATCATCACGAGGCCAAAAGAAGATAGAACAAAAAAAACACTTGCGTCATCAATGTCTTCATCGTCATCGCCAATGTCGTCAAACTGGATCTCGTCGTCGTCGCCGGGACCAAACGTGTCTGTTTCGTTGATTTTGGCTGAAAGATACAAAACAATTTCAATTAAAAAAAAAAAAACAGGCAGCTGAATTACCTTAAAAATTTGACCTGTTGATCTGATGCCCTCACAGGACGAATAAAGTATCGATTTATCCAATTTAACCAAACATCTATGTTGTCATGAGCAAATGTATCGTGCACACAAATGTCCGAAGATACTCAGACAATGTTAATGACGTCATGAAGTTATGTCAACCCTCATATCGGTCCATCTATGCAGAATTGATCCGTGTGCGTATCTCACCGTGCTCGGGCAGCTCGCCGTACGCTTTCAGACTGCGAGCCTCGTCCGCGTTGTACTTGAGGATGACGTCGGCCTTGTTGTCCTGCAACCAGATAAACGGTCGTCAAGCCGGGGGGCTCCCACGACAACAAAATGACAAGCTTGCCATGGCCGGTACCTGGTAATCTCTCAGGCCCACCAGGATGATGTCCGACGTGTTGATCCACACCTGGGCGCACATCACATGACCACAGGTTCAACTCAACGATCCGTGCATGGCGGGGTTACGCGAGGATGCCGACTCAGCGTTTACGGCAGGTGTGTGTGTGTGGTCACCTTTTTCCGGAGCTTTCCTCTGATGTGGCAGAGTCGCTTGGTGCCATCGAAGCACATGGCCTCCAAACGGCCATTTCCCAACATTTTTATCACCTGAGCGTATTCTGTAAAGGCACGTGAGTAGAGAGAGATGCAGATTCCAAAATTAAATAAATTTAATTAAACATTCTGGAGCATTTTGACACCTGGCTACCATCTTTGTGGAAGATTACAAACAGCAACTAATAGCACTTCAAGAGCATAGAGCAGTCTAGAGAAGGAGTGTCAATGTTTTGAAGCCAGCTCTCATCCACTACATGGCTTATGATGAACTTACCCTGTCCATCTTCTTTGAACACCAACTCTCTCTTCTCAGACTCGTTTTCATTCTTTCCACGCCGCCGATTCTTTCCTCCCTTACCTGGAAGGAAGCACAATCAGGTTCGTTGGACGAAGTAGTGTTTAAAACAGCATGTCGCTTCATGCAAACCTCCATTGAAAAGATGTTGGAACTCAACAGGTCCACCAAAAATTATACACGCATATGTTGGCTGGCGTTTAGAGTTCAAACCCGTGGAGTAAAAATACATCAATACACGTCTCGTTCTCTGGTTCACAAGCACAGCAAGATGTAAAACCTCATCAAGTTACGATTTCAGTAAAACAAACTAAAAGGAGGCTAATGAGATGTGGAGGCCAAAGCGGGTGTGGTGAAACTCAAAGTAGCTCGCCAAGGTAAACGGGACAATTCCTAGTCCGTCGTTAACATTGTAGCTTGTCGGCATTTTGGGCTTCCTTCACAAAATGGACCATTAGCTAGTCAAAACCAACAAGAGACAAGGCGTCAACAACAACAAATACTGTAATCTACCGGAGCTAACTAGCATTAGCGCCGCGGGGACTCGTCACGTTTTCCGTGTCTGACTTGTGTCCCTCGTAGCCGCGGCGCGCTCCGAGACAAAAGCCGCCTTACCTTTATTTTTGGGCATATTCCCTTACGCCTCTGTCACAATAATCCCAGTGGATGTAAACGAAACGCTTGGATCTGGTGTGAAGTGTCACGAAAGTCGTTCAGACCTCAAGTGGACCGAAAGTAGTGTGAAGCGCCAAGCTAGTTGCTCACACGATTGCCGATGAGGTTCACCGTTCCAGTGCGCATGCCCAATGAGTACATTGAAAAACAAAAACTTTATTGCAAGAGTTTGCCTACAACGCTGATTGTATTAACAATATATCACTCACGCAATTAATACGCAAATAAACACAGCAAATAAATTGGCAAAATAAATTGATTTAATTGTAATCAATTGACCGGTATTGTAATAGCATATACATACGTTTGTTATTATTTACAGTGAGTATAGTTACAGCCGGTTGGGATAGGCTCCAGGACGCTCACGCCGATGGATGGATGGATGGATGGATGGATGGATGGATGGATGGATGGATGGATGGATGGATGGATTTAGAATAATACAATAAATACAAATTTAATTAGAGAACCATACACAGCTATACTGTGCAACGAATACATTCAACATTTTGTGCTGCCCTCTAGTGTTGAGAACTAGTCGCAAGTTTATTGCTAAAAGTTAAAAGTAGATAGTCCCAGTCTTAAATCTTTTAATATTAAATAATGTTAAAACATTTTTCAGCACTGCATTTCCCATCCAAATAAGATGAATGAGAACTCAACAGGGTCATTGGCTTATTATCCTTGTTTTATTTTTCCATAGAAAGTCTCCCTGCAGGTATAAAACAAAATAAAACAAGAGGTGATGCAGCACCCAGGCTGAACAAATCTGGAGGAGCAGGAGAATATGAAAATAAAACAGAATTAAAAAAGACATTCCTTGTTCCCAAAGCACAGAATCCCCATCAGACCCAGTCCCACTTAAGTGGTCTCCAAAAGCTAAGGGCAAACCACATGGGCTTTTTTTTAAAAAAAAAACATGCTACATGCTAACGTAGCTAACATTTCCTTGAGTCTTGCAAATGAAGCAGCAGCTCCTGGTGCTATGGAAGCATTGGGATGGATGTAGAATGGACGAAATCAAAAGACCAATTTGTACATTGCGGAACGTATGGAAAGCCATCTGAGCACTTATTCCATATCCATGCTATCCAAATTAAGTCCATGTACTCATGTGTTCTTCGTGTCTTTGTCTTACAGTAACGATTACGAGGTTAATATGTCAGGAGGAAATTCTAAACAGTTCCAACATACGGGTACATGGACCCCAAGCTGGATATGGAGGACGTGAAATAAAGCTCAAACAGCTTTGCACAGTCGGTCGTCCAACCGGACGAGTGAAAACCTGAGCTGAGGAAGTACGCTT
Source organism: Syngnathus floridae (assembly GCF_059516105.1). Classification (NCBI taxonomy): domain Eukaryota; kingdom Metazoa; phylum Chordata; class Actinopteri; order Syngnathiformes; family Syngnathidae; genus Syngnathus; species Syngnathus floridae. The sequence continues at coordinate 6,066,064 of NC_142432.1, read as the reverse complement.
GTTTTTGTTTCAAACGGAAGCGTCAAGTGCGTCGGGTGGGACGATGGCGATTTTTTAGTCTGGTTACTTGCATAAATCATCGGGGTTCTTTCCAAAGAGGAGCTTACGCAGAGCCCCCCAAAGTTGGCGGGCTTCGTCACCAGGTCGTCAAAACTGACAGAAGACGTTGGTTTATATTCTGCTTTGGGGTTCTACCAATCAAAAGAGGTTACGTTTGCCGTCACCGTGACGACAGGGAAGTTTAAAACAAAGCATCCCGCTTCTGCGTGATTATCGTATTTCTCACACTGAGCTTTATGTACACGCGCGCTTTCTTGCTGTTCTGATTGTCTAAAGCAAAAGTCCACAAGTGGATCCCGGAAGAACGCCGCCGGCCGTCCAATCGGAAGAGTCTGTCAGGTGTGCGGGAGGGCGGCGGCCTCTGTGTGCTCTTTTTGTGGGCGGCGTCGGCGCTTCCCGGATTACATCAGTAGTCTGTCCGAGGTCAGCTAGAGGTCAAAGTTGACGGGAGATGAGCGAGGTTTGAGGGGTGGATGTCACAGAGCAGTGGAAGTGAGTTTCTTCACACCCCGCCGCTGCGCCAGAGTGGAGCAGCCCACCGGCTCCAGAACCGGCGGGACGTTCCTGTTCAGGGCCGAGTACGTGGCGGCCATCGCTCCCTGGAACGCAAGGCTGCAATTAGTCACGCTCTCCACACAAATCTTCCGAGTGTGAAGAAGTCACCTTGACCAGATGTGGCGCGTCCTGCCTGTTGAGCGTGTATTTGGGCAGCTGGTCCCGGTGTGTCACCCACGGGTGGCGCAGCACCTGACCGGCTGTCAACCGCTGGTGGGGGTCCACGTGAAGCATCTTTGACACCAGATCCTGAGGCGCCACAAACGGAACCATGACAATCATTATTTTCTTCAGCCTTTGTGTTGAGTACACGCGCGTGTTTTAGGAGTTACAGTATACCTTGGCCTCAGAAGACACAGAGTTCCAGTATCCTCCAGTGAGTGAGAACTTCCCGCTGCCGATTCGGGCTAAAATCTCCTCTGGCGTGTCCTCGGGGCCATTGGCGAACGGAGTGAAGCTGCAAAAAAGATGACGAGTCATTAAAAGTTGCATCGGGACAAGGAAGGAGCCCATTTTATCCGAGGCCTACCCTGTCAGCATAGTGTAGAGGAGCACTCCCAAACTCCAGATGTCACAGGCTGCGTCGTAACCCTGCTTCTTCAGAACCTACAAGCGGCACGTTCGTCAGATGGGTTCGGACGCAGGACGTGTTAGACAAGTGTAAGGCGAGCCACCTCTGGAGCGACAAAATTGGCGGTATAGCACGGCGTCATGAGCAGGCCGTTCTCTGCCCTCAGCTGCTTGGCGAAACCAAAGTCGCAGATCCTGATGGATTCGGCGTTGCCGCTCTCGTCCACGTAGAGGATGTTGCTGGGCTTCAGGTCTCGGTGCACCACCTTCATGTAATCATGCACATTGCAATTAAGAGAAAGGAGTTGGGGGGCACACAGGCGTCAAGATGGTGGTCAGGTGTGTGGACGCACCCCCTGCACGTGAAGGTACTCAAGCGTCTTGGTGATGGTGAAGAGAACGGCGCTGGCCTCCCGCTCGGAGAAAAACTTCTGGCGTAGGATTTTATCCAGCAGCTCTCCACCCTTCATCAGCTCGGTCACCAGGAAGACAGAGCGCCCGTCGTCGTACACCTACAAGACAGCGGGTGGAGCCAGTGAGCGCCAACATCACAGCTTGGGAAAACGTCAACCATGATATTGCGAATTTGGACTCACGTCTTTCAGCGTGATGATGTTGGGGTGCTGGCCGTATCTCAGCAGGATTTCCACCTCTTCCGTAGGGTCCCGCTTGGCTTTGCTGATGATCTGCAACGGGAGCACACCTTGAGCCGGGTGCCCAGGTGTGGGCGGCAAACCCCGCGGCAGGTTCTCCCACCTTGACGGCGTAGTCCATGCCCGTGCCCTTGTGCATGCAGCGCTTGCAGATGGAGTAGGAGCCAATCCCGATTTCCTCCTTCACGTCGTAGGTGTCGCAAAACTGAGACGTGCTTCTGTGCAGCTGCTGTGGGGCGTAAAGTCCAACGTCAGACTTTTCCTGGCTCTTCTCACTGTGCTTTTTGTTGTTCTAAATACATCAGCAGCCTGTGTTTGTGTGTCTGTGTGCGCACCTGAACGATGGTGTTTGGCATAGGTTGCGTTTCCTCTTCGGTTATTGCCACAAAACTGAATCCTCGGAAGAGCTGATGGGCGTTGGCGCTGGGCGGCACTCCTGGAGAGTCTGACACAACGCAAAGGCACTTGTGAGTTTGTCCAGCCTGACAAGCTGAGTCATTATGAAGGGGCGGGGGCTGACCGCGGGGTGTTTTAGCAGTGAACTCCGGGTCAAAGTAGAAGGTGTCATCAGGGCGTCCGGCCGCGGGCTTGAAGGGTGGCGGGATCTCCCTGCGAAAGAGTTTCTGCAAGAGGAGCGAGAGAGCCGAGTGAGTCACGACGGCTAAGACGGAAGGGAAACGTGAAGGCGCAAACGTACGTTCCAGTCGATAGTGCTGAAGAACTGATGCCTCTTGATCTCCTCCACGCCATCCGGACCGGCTCCTTCAAAGTTGGAAGGCAACCGTTAGCCATGACAACAACAGAAGAGGAATGGAACGCAATCGTTGCTCACCCAATCGGTTGGAAGGGTTGCGCTTAAAAAGGTTCCTGAGAAGACTCTGCGCTTCTGAACTCAAAAACTGCGGCATTCCCAGCTTGGCCCTGCAAGTCAAACACCGAAGAATCAAAGCAATGATCGGCCCACACGGGAAACCCGATCGGCATTCCGCTCAGCGTTTGCTCGCCGCGAAATTGGCGTTTGCTGTCCTTCTGACGGTTTTGTGGACTCACTTGAGGATCATGGTCATGGTCTCTTTGCGGTCTTTTCCTTGAAATGGCAGCGTTCCTGTCAGCATCTCGAACTGGAGGAAGAACAATCATTCAGAAAGTACATAAATTCCCTTCTTTATTTCTTTTATTTTGTCATTCCCTTCTTTTATTTTCTTTATTGCTCCAGTCAACCGATTAAGTTTAAAAAAAGAAAATTCTTACAAATGTAAATATGGCATAGCATATAGGATATTAGCATAGCCTCTGCTATTTTAGTAAAGGCCAGCAGGTGGCGCTTGCGCTGCTTAAATGAAAATAGGAGGCGCCGGCTGCTCACCATCAGCACACCGTACGACCACCAGTCGGCGCTGTGCGTATGTCCCCGCCGGTTGACTACTTCCGGGGCCATGTACTCCACCGTCCCGCAGAACGAGTACGCCTTGTTCTGGTGGTCGATGGATTCCTTGCTCAGGCCAAAATCTGTACACAGACATTTGAGGTTGCTCATTCAGGTGACGCGAGTGGCGCCCACCAACACGTGACCTCGATGGCAAAGGGCTCACCTGTCAGCTTGATGTGTCCGTCCTCATCCAGCAGGATGCTGAAACGACAAAAAAACGTTGACAATGAAGAACCAAACCGTTTCCAGCATGACTCAGTGCGTACGTGCATACTTCTCGGGCTTCAGGTCCCTGTAAATGATGCCCAGGCCGTGAAGATGATCGAGAGCCAGCGCCAGTTCTGCCAAGTAGAATTTGACATCCTCCTCTGTGAACATCACCTGGAACACACGTGCACACATGGTGAGGTGAATCAGATCAGGATCGGGATGAAGATGCATTGTGGTTGCTGCGTCACCTCCTTGGAAAGCCTCGTGAAGAGGTCGCCCCCTCTCAGGAAGTCCAGGATCAGGTAGAGCTTCCCCTCTGTCTGGAAGGCTGAGGGAGAAAAGGAAGCAATTCACAGAAGACAGTTGGCGTGGAGTCGAGTCATGGCAACGCTGACTCACCGTAGTGCAGTTTGACGATGAAGGGATGGTTGACTTCCACCAGGATGTCTCTCTCCATCTTTGTCCTGACGCGGTCGCGCACTAAAAACATGTACACAAAAAGCTGATGTTTCACAATTCAAATGAAATCCATCGTGCGTGTTTGTACCTTTCAGTGTTGCTTTCTTGAGGACTTTCATGGCATACAGTTGGCCAGCGTCTGGACCTGTGACCTTCCTCACCAAGAACACCTAAACACAACAGATACACACACACGTCAATATTGTGTGTGCTTACTTTTGACTCCGTCAGAGTTTGATGAAAACAGAAAAACAATGTAGGCGGTGGGACTAATTGCTCATTCCGAAACATGATGACACTCAGTGGGAGTGTGAAGGACCCTCAGCCTGCCATGGCATCGGCCCCTCAAACGGGGGCAGCACACACACATACACACGCACCTTGCCAAAGGAGCCTTGACCCAGGACTTTGCGTAGCTCGAACTGGCGAGGGTCGGCCTTCTCACATCCTTCTTTCACATGGTGAGTGATGTTGATCTCCTTGATGGGCACGTCATCCTGCAACACACACAGTGGAGTGGAATGACTTTCCTGAAAGTCACAATATTTTCACCAACTTGACTGGCGAACTTGTTTTAGAACCGTTTGTTGTTATTATTTCCGGCGGGAAAGGAACGAATAAATGCCATTTGCATTCATCTCAGTGGAGAAAGGTCCACCAAGTGAGTATCCAAAAGTTGGCGGAGGAATTGTGGGAAATGAAGCGAAAGCACAGCGTCGGCATTTGACGACAGGTTGAGCAGAATTCCCGAGCGCTTGTCATAGGCGTACGCACGCACGGTTGTCATGGAGACGCCCCGGTACCTGCTTTGTGTGGCAGAGTGACTAATGATGGCGGAGAGTGTGAGTGTGCATTCAGCCTCCAAAGTCTTTGTCAAAGGAATGGCACAAGCAAATCCTCCTCCTCCCTCCCCGCCGCGTACCTGGACTTCCCAGGTGGCCGACCTGCCAGGTCCCAGTGCCCGTTGGATCCTGTAGTCCAGGGTGTGGCCCAGCCTGCGTGGCGACAACATGCTCCTGCACAGCGATGGGACTGAGCGGTACTGAGCGGCACCAGCTTCTCATCATTCTTGACACTTTGTGGTCTTGTTTCTCTCTCTCTCGCTCGCTCTCTCTCTCTCACAGATCTTCCCTCCCGCCTTTCTGCCATCTTTCTCGACACTTGTGTCTTTCTTTGAATACTTCGCACCTCTTGCTTATTATGACACGATTTCACCCCTTTGGGAAAGTGCCTTCAAAATCTACTCTCAGGGCTTATTTGACATCCTCTCAATATTTTTATGATCGCCGATTCGGTGTATGCAAGTGCTTGTTTTGGTTCTGCTACAATTTAAAGACGATATCCAAAATAAATGTGAAGAACGGTAAAAATATATTGAGCACGCTTTGGAACTCAGAGGAATGTTTACATTTCAAATGTGCACGTATGCATGAGTCAGAACACAGATGGCGCATCAGAGCCGGAGCGACAGGATGCTCATGTCGCACCTCTTAATCACGGGATTAAAAGTGCAAAGCCCGCGCCTGCGCCTGATGCACACACACAATTGTGGGGCAACACAAAGGAAGTCACCTTCCATGTCTTCTGTTATTATTTCAAGACTCGAGCGAGTGTGAGCAGGTGGTATTTCACAAAGGACAATAATCGAATCGTTGATTCAAATAATCGTTCAAAACGGGACATGCGCGCTAAGCGACTCACAGTCCAGCTGCGCGTTGGCGATCCCAAACAGCCCAACATCCCCTCATGGCGGCCGTCGTCCCTCCTGGAGGGCGGCGGGAAATGCCAGAGCGCCTTCAGTCGGCCCCTCAGCGCCCGCAGGAGCCCGATGAGAGCGCACACGCACGCCGGCTTGGCGTAGGCCGCGCGGTGTGTCATTGCAACGATTCACCGACTGAGTGCCACTCGTTCGCAGCCACGCTGTGACAGTGGTTGAGGGTGAGCCGTGTGAGGGGATACCCACGGTCAGAGGAGATGTTGGAAGGGGGGGGGTGTTAAATACGGAACAGGGGGGAGTGGGATTCCCCACACTCTCCTCCCCTTGTGACTCACAGTCATAACCTTCCGTCAAGAGTTTCCATCAGGTGTCCTGGAGATTCCCCCCAACACGCTGCCCAATGACTGAGCAGCACGAGTACAAGAGTCCCACAGCCCCTCCCATTTTAGTTGAATGTGACACATGGATCATGAAAAGTTCTTTTCCAGGCAGTTGAAGGTTTGGAAGTGCAGAGCCTGAATTGAATTGGCTCGATGTTCGAACGCAGCTATATATCAGTATTGTTACACTGTCTGTATAGATGTGCTGCCACACCATTTGTGTTCAAACATTTATTGAAGCTTTTTAAGTACATCAATGCTAGTTTTGTTAGCCCATCTACATAATTTTGCATTGTGTGTTATTTATCAGTCAGAAGTTTCCCTAATTTACCAATAAAAAATATCTTGGAGTCTATCTCAGATGACTTTGATGAAGAAGCGGCGTACAGCCCGGACTTGTCGCCGGCCAAACCAAAACTGAGTCATGATGAGTTGTTTGGGTAAGTGGATAAAACACAGCTTGCCACGTAGTCGGAATGCTCGACCACCTTCTAAATTCCACTGGTCGCACACAATGTGCACAACGCCAGCCAAGCGGCAGTGACAGCCCGATGACATTTCTTCGGTTACCTGCACCTGTTGTCGCCCTCCACGCCAGAACTTGCTTCCACTTACGCACAATCAAGTGCAGTGGAACAAACAGCAGCGTCACAGAGTGTACAAAACGTACAAAGTACACGCAACAACACACAGTGAAAAACTGTTTCCATCAATTGAAATCAAGTGTGTGTGTGTGCATAGCATCACAGATCGAGCGGCGGTGGGATTCCATTCCACACAATCTGCAACCTCTAATCCTGTTACGCAATCAAATTAACAGGCTGCATGGCCACCGTGCACACACGCACGCACACACACGTTTGGGATTTGTCAGGTTAGAGGTTGCAAGTGCTTTTCCGTTGGCCATGGATCCAATAACAGACACACATGTACATAAACACATGTAGATTAAAATGGCCTGAAATTTGTAATTTAATACGACGTCCTACAATATCATAGTCTTCCTTTGCTAAACTCTTGGCAGATGAAGAACATTTTGCTTTGACTTAAAAAAAAAAAAAAAAATGCTTGTAGCCTAGATGAGAGAATTGAAAGTGAGTTAGCGCCACCTTTGTGCCTGCAGCGCCACCTCCAGGAACTTTCACAGCACACCACAAGACGAAATGAGCGGACGAGGCTCTCGGGGCGAGCGAGCGGGGAAGAAAGAGACGACCAAAGGATGAAAGATCGATTAGGAGGCGCAGAGTCAGGATATCATCATTTATTCAGGAGCTAGCAAGAAAGCGCTCGATCGCTGGGACACTTCCGTCAATGTGCTTGGCCGATGGATCATTCTATATTTATCGTTTACAGTCCGCCTGCTATGTGACACCCCACGATACAGAAAAAGATGCTAAGAGGCCAAAAAACGGTGTGACTGTTTTGAGTAGACAACAGGTAAATTATCTTTCAAACACACAGCACACAAAACAGGAAAAAAAAAAAAAACAATACTGAGTGACAAATTCTCTTGCTTGTTACAAATCTACAATGAGTCACGGTATTTGGTGGCTGAGGCTTCGCTGAATAAAAGGATAATAAACATGGCGGCCCGCTGGCACGTTAAATGGCATCAAAAATGCGCCGCCCCTGCTCCAACAACAAAAAGTCGATTGTATCGTGACTAATCATCGCTGTGGTGCAAAGACAAAATGACTCAACCAATCTTGTCATGGCACATTTTCCTCACAGTGGCAAAGAGTGCTCGGAAAACAACGCGGCCTTCCAAATGTGAGCGGGGTCAGAGGTGCACGTCCACGCGTCCTCCACGTTACCACGGCAACCAGTCCGTAACACACACACAAACGCAGTCTTCTGCTCTCATTAGCGCCATCAAAGCAGTTGATCCCTTGCCAGCGGAACCCCTCCAACCCTCTTCATTACGTTCACAGAAGCCATCAAACTACCCGTGTCCATTTTTGGCCAAGCCTCGACTGGTCACCAATCGATCGTCGGGCATAAATAGACAACGGAGCATGCAAAGTGATATTCCCGGAAGGACCAGGGAGAGTTCACATTTCTGAAGCTCGAGCATTAAAGACAATGAGCCAGACGACTGACAAGTGAACGCTCTCAAGGAAGCGAGAGTGTCACCTGCCATTGTTCTGTTTTGCTTTCTTGTCTGGCATCTGCTGACAAAACCTCAGCCAATCTGTCCCGGCACGGAAACACATAGCTGTCATTCTACGAGGCTCGCCGGCAGCGAGGAAAGACTCCGGAACAGGTTAGACGTGCCCTCGACACGCTTTGAACGAGTCGGTCTACTCACATGTAGAATCGCACAAAAGTCAACTCCCGCGATTTGTACCTGAGGCGGGCGTCTCCTGGCGTGCAGCAACAGCGTCTTCATGGCGCCTCGAACGCGTCAAAGTTAAGAGTGAGAAGAGAGAAGCTCGACTGAACATGCGTGCACGCACAGGAAGGCCCGCCAGCTCCTCATCACGTCCTGTCATTGTTTCCCTGGCAACAACATCTGCGCAGGAAGGCAAACATCTGTGCGCTGATCCACCCATCACACACACACACACACACGCACACGCGCGCAGCTTCTCGTCAATGTTTGGGTTTGTCACGATAAGCAGAGAAAACACTGACATGTCCCGCAGGTCTTTGAACGCCCCGTCAATCTCGGCAGGGAAATGATTAGGAAGCATGACGGCGCTTGAAATTCCACATGTGCCAACGAGGAGGGGGAGGAGGATGAAGGGAGGAAATGAAAACAGACTTTGGAGGCTGCGTGTCAAATTCCTGCTCAGGTCAGCGCAAGCCCGGCCCGCCGACTCCTTCTCTACTTTCATCTCAATTTGCTATATTCAGAGGAACCAGGAGAACAAGATATGTGCTACAACGAAAAAAAAAAAAAGGATGACCCTAATTTGCCCTGAAGATGAATTCTCAGATGACTTGCCACAAAAACTTTCAAGTGCTGGTGATGGAGATTAGAAAGGTCCGCACAAAAATATTGTGTGCTCGAGCGGTGATTGGTCGCTTCCTGAAAAGAGGCACAGTGAGGCCGCCAGCGAGAGAGAGAGCGAGCGAGCAGCTCAGGAAGGCGAGTTGGACACATTACATCAGCACCCTGTGACCTCTCACAATGGCAAGACCCACAATGCACTGCTTTCAGCACACCACCACGTCACAAGCAATCCTGACGTGAGATGTACGTATAGCAAGTGTGTATGTATGTGTGTGTGTATTTCAAAATACAAAGAGCACAGAAAGTCGGTCCAGATGGCCACACAAGATTAGACACTGTGCTCGTGAGCGCTACATCCAAACACACACACTCACACAGGAAGTTGTGACATGATGTGGAAACGTGACAAAGGAGTGGACTAATAATAAAGAAAGACGGCCATATTTTTAGCTTTGGTGCAAGAGGCCTCGCTCCCTCCTTCCCTCCCACTCTTGAATAATGAATGCTCCCTTTGATCGTCTGTCTTGGGAGACATGATGAGAGTCCGCAAGTGTGTTAAAATGATGGCAGCCTGCTAGTGGGGAACAAGTGATCCTCTCTGGAACATTTTGTCTCTTTTGTCTTCTGAATATGAGTGACCTCATGCTCTGACAGACACACACACACACCTGAGATGCAGCAGATGGCAGCAGATGTGATTGGGCCCCCCCAAGAGAGCAGCGATGCTCCTAATGTGGCCTGGAAGCCATTTTCTGCCCACACCGGGGGCATCAATGTCTGTGTGAGTGTGTGTGTGTGTGTGGTTTTCCAAGCGCCAATTTGAAACATTTAAACTAAAAACTTAACTTCATACACACTCTCACACACACAGAACACTAAAAGAATGCAAGGTCGGGTGTCACAGAGTAACCTCATTATCACAATTTAACCAGACGATATACACACACTGCTGTTCACACAAGCTCTTAAGTGGAGAAGCCTGTCTGTGTGTGTTTGAGTGTGTGTGTGTGTGTGTGTGTAAGCGAAGCACTCTGGAGAGCCACGTAATGACTACTCAGCTCTTCTCAGACAGACGATCCATAAGCCATCTCCTCTGCATTTAAAAATCGATGCGATGGCTGCAGCTGCCGGCAACAGCCTTGGTGGAGCATGACGTCAACGGCGTCGCGCACGTGTACGGTTTTTATTTTGTTGACGCCGCGGCCTTGTGTGTGAACGTTTGAATTTGGTGTCCAATCAGATTCCAGCAGAAGGCATCTGCGGCCATCTGCACGCGAGAATACATTTGATGGTGAAATGATGGGAAAACTCACATTGCGCAGCACCACGCCGTCGTCCTCGCCCACAGAGTCGTCCAGGTCATTATGAGCATCCTGGAAGTGCACAGAGGTGAAAGGTCAACATGGCAGGTGCTTCCTGTGTCTGCCTAAACTGAGTCTTTCTTAAGCTTGTTTCAAGTCAATTTTGACCTGGGAAATTCTCCAAATAATTGTAGTCGAGGAAGCGGGAGAACCCGGAGGACGCCCCGACGCACAATGGCGGTCGCGGCGAGGGTGGAAACACCGGCGACGTGCTGAGACACGCCGCGAAATTCCAGGAATGACGCCAATCTGACGGGAGCGAGGCCGCGTTTAATGCTCGGCATGCACTAGGCCACCGTAAAGGCTGCAAATATTTTCAAATAATCCCAGGTCAAAGTTCATCGGGGTGGCTCCACTATGACAACGCAGGAAATGGACACAACGCGCAGGGCGCTGCACACGCAGGAAGTTGACACGCTTACGCAAGCTCCTTCCTGAATCACGCGGCAAAGACGCCTCCTGTTCGTTGCTGAGATTTTGAAAAACTTGAAGAACTGGAACACGCACACGCTACTGACTCAGTCGCAAAGCAATCCCACACTTTGCTCCAAACGTGTATTCATTCTTTTGCATAACACCACAAAGGCCAAGAATAGAATCCAAAGCACAAGACGGGCTTGACGTTGGACGTTCATTAGGCCCAATTGATGTTATTGGTCAGGGGGGAAAAAAAAAGAAAAAAAAAATCACAGCGCCTGCTCAAACTGCAATCCAATTCTTATTCAAGCAACACAAGAATCTTTATAAGAGACTCTTCACTTTAAATGTTTTGTAACGCTTGTAGAAAAACAAAAAGTGCATTTTGGATCACTTTAGAAAAGGTTATCAAATTTCAGAGTGATACAAAGACATCAAAAGAGGTAATTTATCACCCAACATTACGTAACAGTGTAGTAAACTATTGCATCACAAATGTTACTTTCTCATGTCACTTTTGGACATTTAGCAGCTCACAAACAAGTTACGTCAGCAAATTACCATATCCAGAATCTTGTGATACTTCAAATTCTATTTGTTTTGCAATTGATTCAGTAATTCAATTTCAGCTGCTTTTGTGGAGTTGAACCATTCAGTCTAATAAAGAAAAAAAAAAAACTTTTTACTAAGTATGGCAGTTGAATCTATACTTCTGTTTCCTTCTACATAAGTACAGGTTTGGCGACCCTGATATTTTACAGTCAAATTTCATTTGCACTTATGTACACAAGTACATTTCAGTATTTACTTTTCTAACTGTTACTCAAGTGGAAGACTTGTACTTTTGCCACTTTTGCTGTAATAATCAAAAGTACTCAAGTGTCACTTTGTACTTTGAGTATTGTCACCAGCTCGAGCCTGTGGCCATTTCCGTGTGCTGTTCGAATGGGATTTAAAGGCGAGCGCGTATTGTGACTAACCTCCCCCGTCGTGCCCCCCAGCGGCATCTTCTGCCAGGGATCCGCCAGCTGAGCCAGCGGCATCTTGTCCTTCCTCTGCCTCGACTTGTCCTCTCTCAGCCGCTTTCACGTGCTCTTGCGTGGCCCGGGAGTCGGGACCTCAGGTTCGAGTCGCCCTCACTTCAATTTCTCTTGCCTTCTTTCTTCGGCCTTTTGGCAGAATGTGAAGCTAGTTCCGCGTCACTTGGCCGGTTCGCGCCGACCCGCTACGGAGCTCTCGAGCCGGGGGAACGCGACCTATCCGCGGGTGTGAAGTGGCGCCGAGTCCGCCTCTCTCTCCTGGTGGACGAACATGAGAAACGGCAAAGTGGACACCCTTTTCCCCCTTCCGAGATGCCAAAGCCACATGTAGCGGTAGTCTATCACTCCCGGAGTCTATTTGCCGCCCCCACTCCGTCTGTTCTCTCGCCCCCCTTTGCTCGCTCTCTCGCGTTCACTTCCTGTACTTCCCAATATGGCGGCCGGTGTCGGCTTACCTGTCCTGCTTCGTCACCATGGCGGAAATCGAGTCAGTCGGACTCCCAATCGTCCAATAATCGATAAATACTACATAGTCTCGTACTTTTTTAGTATTTCTTTTATGAATTAATGCAACTTTTACTACTTTAAGTTTCTTTAAACTGCTTGCGTGATTTTTGTGTTTTGGTTTAACAGCGATTCGTGTCAAGTGATGGGTTGTTTCCCCAATTCAATGAACCAATGGCGAAGTTCGAGTTTATTTGACCAATCGAATTGAGCCGTTCAATCACATGACACGGAAGCAAAGATTTCGAAGTGGACAAGATTTAATATGTTTTCATTAAATTGATGAACAAACGCTTTTTCACATTCCCATTTTAAAATTGTTCATTTACATTGGTGCAATGATTCAAATAAATTGCAACTCCCCAAGTACTTGAATAGCTTTTTTTACATCATTCTTATTCAAGTACAGCAATTATTTGGTGAGTTTGAGCATGGATAAAGTAAAAAAATACCTCCGACTTTACAACCCAACTGTAAAAACTTAATACTGGAGTCCTGATTGAGGACATTAGTGATGGAATTTCCTCCTGGAAAAACAAGCTCAAGCAGAATACACATACTTTAATATATTAATAATAAATACATCTATACAAAAAAGTGAATAATCATAAAAAACGTCCAAGTCCCAGATGATGAGTAACAAGAGTCTATTTGTGGATCCAGCTGCCAGTCTAGCTGACGGACTTGAGCCTAGACCAAGGGTTGGTCCCACGTACCTCCAGCGGGGGGTCATTTTTAAAGATGTGGTTGCACATATCGTCCAACGGTGGCTCAGGGTCTGCCGTCGCAAACCGTGCCGCCTCCTCCACCTCCTTCCGAATGGCCACGTCCAATTCCTAACGAGTGTCACCAATAAAAATCAGACAAGGCTACTTCTGGGTAGCAGAACACAAGTGACTGGCGCTGGTCCAACCTTTAACTAATATCGTACATGTCCTGATTAATTATCCAATACAAGCGTCGCAAACACACCGTACTTGAAAATGAAGCGCAAAAATCTCAAATCCTTACCTTGAGTTCTTCCACGGATGCCATGTTGTTGCTGAGCATTTGCTCTTTCAATAGAGTGATGGGGTCGTTTTTGCTGCGCACTTCCTGGACCTCCTCCCGAGAGCGGTAACTGCAGGAAGTGACATCACAGCCTATCAGGGTTCAGATGTGAATGATGGATCAAAGACTTGTAGAAAAAGACGATTCGCAAAAACACCAGCGACACGCTCGCCTTGTGGCCAGAACGGCAAGTGGATGTGAGAAGAGGCTCACCTGACACCAGGATCACTCATACTGTGTCCATGGTACCGATAGGTCTGCAGCTCCATCACAATTGGACCCTGAAACAAAAGAGCAAATGCACGATGGCACCAAACAAAGCAGGGAAGATGTTTGGGTTCTGTCCCCAACTGTCCAGCGTGGTCATCGCTCGCCTTCTCACCTTTCCGGCTCGACAGAAGTCGGCTGCAAACTTGACCGCCTCTCTCACGCACAGGACGTCCATCCCGTCCACCTGTGCCAGAACGACTTCATTGAAGAACTCCTGTCTAGCGTGTCATTTACGTGTTGTGTGCGCAGTATCATACATGAGCATCAGACAGCTGGGTACATGCTCACACCTGTAACTGCCAAGACGCAATGAAGGCGCCTTGTTCTAGTCTAGGCCCGTTAGCGGGGCGGCTCCAGCGCACGGTCTCGCTGCAGCCGCGACCCAGGACCCCCCAAACAGTTTCACTCTAATGTCTCGCGTAGTTGTGGTTGGCAGAAGCTTTCTAGAGCAACAAGAAACAGGCTCGGTTGCTCAGACTTCCCCTCAAGGTAGAAAGCGCAACGCGTCAGAGCACCGAGCATAACTTGACCCATATTTAACCACAAGAGCAGTTCGCAGTCTGCCTGGAAGGAGTGCGTTTCATAACATTTGTAAAAATGACATTATGAATGTGGCACAAGGTGACCAATCTCACTCGCAAGCCCGGGATGTAGTCTCCTCTCTTGTAGTAGTCGGTGCTGGCCGACGCCCGCTCCGTCGACATGCCCATGCTGTACTGGTTGTTCTCGCAGATGAAAACACAGGGAAGCTTCCACAGGGCGGCCATGTTGAAGGCCTCAAAGAGCTGCCCCTGTTTGGTGTTAGAAGAGCAAATATTTTAAAGTTATAGGTTTCCATTGGAAAATAAGTAAAAAAAGAATTGAAAGTAAAGCTTGGCTCTTGCTAAAAAACAAAGGTTTTAATTGACTAGCGTTACTTCAAGTCATTCTCTCCATTTGAACTCCTTGACTGCCATCTTGTGGCGTCTGTACGCAATTACAACCCCATTGACTCATCCATTTTTACCATTGGCTTTCTACCATGAATGCATTATTAAAATCCTTATTGGAAATTTAGATGAATCGTCCAAGTATTTATGCATCATTTCATTACCTGATTGGCGGCGCCGTCGCCGTACAGCGTCACACACAACTGATTGTTGCCTTGGTACTGACATGCCAGAGCAATACCGGCACCCAGTGGGACCTGAACACAAAACACGCCAGTCCGTGGTTCTGTAAGGACAGTGGACACCAGGCCACATGAAGCAAGAAGGAGCTACAAATATCTTCTGATGCTTGTGTGTTGAAGTTTTAGGAACCATTGCAATTGTTTTTTTCCATAACATGCAGGTTGGCCCATGTTGCCTGACGCACCTGCGCTCCCACAATGCCGTTGCCTCCATAGAAACGCGGCGCGTACATGTGCATGGAGCCGCCTTTGCCTTTGGAGACGCCGCCTCTTCGACCTGCGCAGCAACACAGCTGAGAATCGGCGGCAAAACGCTCGGCTTCTCTCTAACTCGGTCCTACCCGTCAGCTCGCAGAGGATCTCCTTGACAGCCACGCCGCGGGTGTACGTGTAGGCGTGTGCGCGGTACGCCGTGATCACGTGGTCACTGGGGTTGATGGCGGCCTCCACGCCTGCAGCACACGCTTCCTGCACAAAAACCAAAGTTTATTTTTTTTATATTCATCAGATTTGGATTACTTTGGAATAGAGGAAGTGTTGCCTGATGGGAATTCTGTGACCAATCCATTCTCACATTAATTTGTTCCCCACCTGTCCGTCATACAGGTGGCAGAAGCCCCGTATGATCTTCTGCTTGTACAACTGATCAGCCTTGAGCTCCATGCGCCTGACCGTCTGCATGGTGCGGTAATACTGCAGGCCCTGCTCGCGCGTTAGCGTTGCCTTCACTGGAGGTCCCTCCTCCAAGCAATGCAGATCGCATTTCTGTTGGTGGGATTAAAAAGAGTACAAAAATCTGTTTCTGGTGCACATTGCCGTACCCCGATGAAGATCAATTGCTTCTTCAGATCACCTTGATGTCCAATGTCACCTGAGGTGTAAAGTCAGTGGAGGAGCGGGAAGCAACGACTCGGGCAGCCTGGAGAAACGGACACACAAACTATTAGCACACCAAGCCCAGAGTAGTGATCTTTAAGTCTGCATGTTAGCTTGCAAGAACAGAGAAGCAACCCAGGTCAACAGTCATGCTAGAAATCACATGGAGCGCTATTGACACCCCTCCAGAACAAACATGAGCTCCCTTTCACGGATCTACATATCTAAATGCATGCGTTGAAAAAAAGCCTAATAAGAGTCTTTATAAAAGGAAAAAGTTAGTGTCAGGCAAGGAAGTATGGCATCACCGCTTCTTACTGCTGCGGCTAACGACGTGCTAGCTAAGAGCGCCGCGCTAGCTCTAAGGGCGACTACCGGCGGAGGTTTGGGCGGCAGCCGCTGAGTCTGTGCCAAGTCGGGCGCCGACGGTGAGGTTAGACTGACGTACTCAGACAGGCCGATCAGCAACTGGGGAGCACAGGAGCCAACCAATCAGAGCGCTCGGCACAAAGCTTCGAGCCCAAAACGGGGAGTGAGCGAGGCCGACTGTGTATAATTGATCATTTGAGCACGGACTGTGCGTTTACACCGATATGACGTTATTTAAACAAGACTATGAATACTTCCAAATTCCTGAGGGAAATGTCACAAAATTCCATTCACCATTAACAGAAACTAACCCAAGCAAACTTTCCTCCCGTTAGCTCTGTTGGATTCAATTTATTTTTTGGCCACTGCCATCGGGATTAAATGGACAATTCTTCAGGACAAGAAAGTAGTGAAAATTATTGCAAATAATGGGGAGATATTTGAATATGGACATGAAATGAAGACTAAGTATGAGTGTAACATAAGAGGAAACTTTTAGAGTGGTGAGCAGGCTTACCTCCGACACAGTTTGGGCTCCCTGGGGTTCCAGTCAAGATGGAAGGGGGACAAGAAGAGGCACGACATCAATTTGGATTTGAGAAGCATACAACACTGAGGAAAAACAACTTGTGATACATTTTGTAGGTAGGAGAAACAACGCCTTTAAGCAGGATTAAACTATTTTCTTGGCATTTCTTATTTCTAGTATTGTTTTATATTATATTAGTTTGTTTCATTGAAGTCATGGTGTTGGAACCTTGGTCGTGCTTGGTCTTACGGATACATCACTCTTGATTTTTGACGCATGCATTTGTAGACACAAGCTCACCAACACGGAGTCACCGATGACCTCAAAAGTCACCAAGAGGGCAATTATAAATAGGTACGAGTGTGTGCACTCAGGCTGTGACAAGGTCGCAAGCTAGCACGGTTAGCATCTTCAGCTCGTCCGGCAGAGAGGGACAAAAAGCCTCCTATTTGACGAGCACCACGACGGCAACACTCACCGCATTCCTGCCGGTGATCCGACACAGCGCGTTGGAGAGGAGGCTCAGCAGGTTCTGCATGCTAGCAGACGGCCGCCGGACTCTGTAAGAGGATTAAAGGCGAGTTGCGGTGTCCGCGAGGCGGCGGTGCACTGCTCCTGTCCGTTCCTGAAAGGATACCGATGGAGAAATGATGTGCGAGTGAAAGTAGTTCCGTATTCGCTTTTATTATCTGCTTAACACTCCGCCCACTTCGCACATATTTACAATAAACTGATAAAGGATTTTTCTTTGGGGGGTTATCAAACTGGCAGTAACACCTGGTAGAAAAATGTAGCTTGGATTATTTCAACTGCTAGAAATTGGGAGTACAGTGATCCCTCGCTACTTCGTGTTTCGTTTATCGTGGCTTCACTACATCGCGGTTTTTTTTTCAAAATTAAAAAAACATTTAAAAGTCAAAATAAAAATTCAAAATTGAGGAAACGTGTCTAACCTTTAGGACAATGTCCAAATGTTCGTTTACATTCCTTTAGAAGTCCGTTTTCGCGTGTTGGCGCGATCGCGAATTAGCATCTTTCCGCTAACTCGTTAGCCTGCGCAGTACTTCTTGTTGGTGACCGTACTTCGCGGATTTCACTTATCGCGGGTAGTTTTTAGAATCAATCACCCGCGTTAAATGAGGGATTACTGTAATAATTCGTGTTCAATTTGGGCCCAGTTAGACAAAGGCATTTACAACCACTGTGGTATGACTGGTCCTCAAGGGTGACTGCTTTCTATTATGTGGTCAGTTTTATCGTTTGTCAAATAAGATGCATACGTGTGAATTTATAGAAGTAATTTTCAGTCAACACTTGCCTGAACGTTTATCTGCTTTGCGTTGCCACCTGTGGATGACTGGCAGAAGTGAAGCAAAAACTCAAGTCACACTTCAGTCAACTGTTTTGATTTTCTTTCTTTTGTGGAAATATGATACAGTTATATTACAGGTATTCAAATGCCCCAGGTGGGTGGAGGAGATGGGAGGGAGTGAACCAAAAGCGTTGGGGGACACCAGACACAAAACGCCAAGACAGACACCCTCAGAAAATCTCCAATAAATACTCGTAACACACATTTTAAAAACAGATCAACTTTTTCTTCGTCCTTTTAGCAGCAAGTTGTGAGGGGAAAACAAATGAAAGGTAAACTCACGTAAGTTGGTGGAGGGCTTTTTTTTTTTTTCCTACTTCCTGTCATGTTTTTTTCTTTTTCCTTCCGGCTTCCCTGGCCAAAAATATACGCCCGCTGTGTCACAGACTTCAATCAATCCCTTTTCTCTTGTCCTCGTTGGGCAGCCGGTGTCGGGGCACACACAAACAAGCATTCCCGCTTCCATTCACACCTATGGACAATTTACAGTCTTCAATTCACCGAACATGCATGTCTTGGGCATGTGGGAGGAGAACACGCAACATCCACAAAGAAAACCCAAATTCAAACCCAGAACATCCTGTGAGCGTGAAGCGCTAACCACAACTCCCGTGTGCTGCCGTTCGAAAGACTCAATGTATAAAATAGATCCTAAAATGTCTTCCACGTGAAATAATGTACAAAAACGTCATTGATATAAATTACATCGCTCAGTGATGACGACGACGACGACAACGAAGCAAATGGCAACGGGCGTGACGAGAAAGTAACTTAACCGCAGGGCCGCGGACGACCCGACGGGAATGCGTGCGAGACCGGGCGGCTAGTTTTCAGGCGGAAAGGGCAGAGTCAACAGTCAAAGTGCATCTCCAGCGAGTCGTCAAAGGCCCGACCGTCATGGCCCGCCGCCGACAGGAAGGCAGTGGCGACCGGCGAGCCCGTGGCAGCGGCCACGTTGAGCAGGGCGGCGCCAGGAGGGCCGCCGGGCGGGCCCCGCAAGGCGGCAGCGGCGATGCTGGTGAGGTTGATTCCCAGCGTCAGCCGCGTCTGCTCCAGGGCCTTTTCGGGCACGGCGAACGCCTCCAGCTTCTTCTCGCCGTTCGCCATGTACGAGTTCTGGCAGCCGCGGCAGATGCAGTCCTGGCACGCCTACAACACGCATCGATGACAGACTTAGACTTTGATTCAATTTTATTCATCCCTTGGAATTTTTTTTAATTCTATGATGCGTGCAAGGTTGCTCACCTTGCGGTTGGAGTAGCAAGGACAGCGCTGCCCCCTGCAGGTGAGCACCGAGGGGTTCTGCGTGGCACGCCCGCACTTGCAGCCTTTCTTCTCAACAGGCTTCTTGTACAGCGGCTTGGAGGGGCTCGCTGGGTGACTGAGCGGGTGAGCATGAGGGTGGGGTGGCCCGCGGGGCTGTGAGCGGGCTTTGGGGGCCCTTGCCTTGGCTTTCTTGGCACCCCCGTGGTGATCCCCCGCCTTCTTGGGCGGCTTGCCGGACCCTAGCGGGCCCTTGCCCACTTTGGGGGGGCCGCCGTTGGGCACGGGCGCCAGATGGAAGTGGGGCGTGGCGGCAGGAAACTCGTAGACGGGGGTGGTGCCCAGGCGGGGGCCGCCGTCAGGAGGGGGTCCCCGCAGGAGGCTGTCGATGGGGAGGGGCCGCACCTTCTCGCTGTCGCTTTCTGAGCGAGAACGCTTGCGGTGGCAGCGAGGGGGTCCTTGAGGGACGGCGGTGGGTGACTGAGGGGGGGGCTGCGGGTGAGGGCGGTAGGGGTGACAGCTGCTCTCCAAGGGTAGGGCGGGGCAGAAAGGCCCGTTGACCGACATAGGCGTGTGGGGGTCGTCAGGCTCAGTGTCCGTGTCCAGAGTCCGCAGAACCTCCTCCACACTCAGCAGCAGCGGCCCCCCTCCGTGTTTCAACTCCTCACCGAAGGCGCCCATGTCGCAAAGGCTCGCCAGCCCCCCCGCCGGGATCTCCTCGCAAAAGTCCTCCCGCTTGACGACCGCCCTGCCCGGATCCAGCGAGGCGTCCAGTCCGTTACAATCGTGAAGCCCGTTGACGCCGGCCGGGCCGATGACATCGCTGCCGCCGTCGCCGCCCTCGTCGGGATGCGGTGCTTCCCCGGGCGGTGCCTCCGCTTCGGCGCTGGCGTCAGGCTCGGGTTCGGGCTCGCTCTCTGCCAGCCGCAAGCCCTCGTTGAGGACGGCCCGCAGGTCGGGCGAGTCGGCGGCGGCAGCAGCGATGTGCGTGGCGAGCGGCGAGTGTGTGATATACAGGCACAACTTGCGGTAGCAGCGCACCAGCAGGGACAGCTGCCGGTTCTCCTGGAAGCGCGAGTAGTCCTTGCACCAGCTGCATGACGGCTTCAGCTGCATCCGCTGACCTTTGCACCCACGGCACACGTAGTGCTGACACGACGAGTTGGTGGGCGCCATGGGGTCCTGCAGCAGGTTACCTGCGGGGCAAGATGGAGGTTGCTGTCATTAATCCCCAAAACAAAAATAAGAATCACCAATTTTATGCATTCTCACCCAAGAGGAATAGCACTAGTATAAAGTTTCCTTCTTTTTTTTGGAAGCTATCCTTCTTTACAATCCCATTACGGTGCTCATAGTGGAAGCTCGGTCCAATATAAAAGTAGTGCTTTGGCACTACAGTGCACATGAGACCCTTCCTTTCATCATTCACTAGCATCATGTCTGGAATTGATGAACTTCTCCTCCTTCCTGTCTCCTCGCAGCTGCCTCGAGTGTGTTTATTGATATTCCGCGGCGACAAGCGTTCTTTGAGCGCCGCTTCCTTAGCAACGCTGGCAGGCCGCTAACGTCTGCAGCTGCAGGCGGGAAAAAGGAAGGCGGGCCATTGATACAGCTTGGATGGGGCGCTCTTATATTGATCATTCATTCACTCAGAGAACAAGTCAGATTAAACCATCCTTTCGCTATAAGTGGTCATTTTTTGGGGGGGGGGGATTTTTTTTTTTTTATAGCACGAAGGCAAGACCAAATCTTATCGGAAACGATTCTCATTTCTCGACAGCAAGAGTGAGAACAGGTGCTAAAGAATGTGAGAATAAGTGTAAATTAAAAACTATTTTTAGAAAACTTCCAGCAGATGGTCCCTCCCCATGTCCTTTTTCTCCCACCTAGTCTGAACATCCCGAAAATAAAGAAGCATTCACTGTTCCACTTGCGAGCCATGCTGAGACAAACATTCACACTCACACCAACCGCCAATTAAGAGCTTTTTATAATTCGAGGGGACTCCAGAGTTGCATCCAGAACGTCTGAATTGTGAGGAAGACGTGCCATCATTCCTCCATTCAACAACTGCCTGCAGCAATAAATAAAAAAATCTATTTTGCCACAAAAAAATAAAAACATTCTGCTGGAGTCACGCAGAAATCCGAAGGACACTGCACAAGAGCACAAAGGGGGTGTGTCGTGATGCCGTAAGATGCGTTCGCTACCTCCAGGAAACCCGAGCTACCAGACAACAATTGAATCACTTTTCCTTACGATTGTGTTGCTGACGTGCTAACAGGTTGAAAAGAATGTTTTTCGACAATGTAATAAAGATTAAACACACAACGCGCCGCGACTCTGCCGTATCAGTGAGATGCAAGAATGTAAAATAATGGAACGGATACGTCTAATACGACGTCACAATACGTGATACAAAGTGGTTTAAGGCAATTATTTTGATACGGTAGCTATAATGACACTGAATTTGGATTTACTCGTTATATTTTGGTCTTCCGACAGCACTTGAACGCGACGTCGGCGAAAGCGCTCGCATGGCAGCTGACAAGCACGCAAGTAGTTACAGTCAATTGTGCAAACACAAAACCGTGCTCCACGCGTTTCGGCCCAATTATGGTCGTCTTGCACTCACCGCAGACTAAGCAGGACACGGACTGTCGGAAGAAAGGCAGCAGCTTGCACAGCTCGGCCAGGGCGCGGGGGTCTCGGGGGTCGCACTGCAGCACCGATCGGCTCGCAGACACGTAGAGCGACGTCGCGTTCACCGGGTTCATCGCAGCGGCCTGACCCGGCGAGCCGGTCCGCTCGGTTCTGATGCGTTCAAAACAGCAACACAGTGTCCGGGAAACACAAACACGACACGCAGCGAATGCACTCTGGGGGCTTTGAAGACAACATAGAGAGTCCGGATCTTAATCGTGCTTCCTCAGTCCCATCCCGAATACATCTTCAATGCCAAGTCGTTCACCAGCAGGCCCTGGTTCGATTCGGTGGAGCATAGTGTGCAAACCGGAGCGTGGACGACGCTTCAGAGCCGCGTTGCCGGGGATCTCACACGGGGGCTTCGGTGAAAAAAATGACAGGCTTTGCTGCGGCTGCCCCGCGATACATCCATAGTCGCTGTGCGCGCTGGTCTCGGTTTGAAAGGCGGCCGCCGTGCTTGTGTCACGTAAGGCGGGCTCGGTACCGGACCGGTTGGATTCCGTGTCTTGTTATTGTTCGCAGAGATTCATGGCGGCCCACAACAAACCAGAAGGCCGCGGTGTCGCCAACCAAGTCTCCTCGGGCCAGAAGGAGCACCGCTTAGCCGCCGCCGACCACGCAGTTGCCTTCGGATAGATTTACGCTTCCGTCAAGGGAGAATTTCGCGGCTCCTCCGGTTCGGTTGAGACCGGAAAGCTGTGGGCAGCGGAAGCCTCGGGCTCTCGTGACTGGGCTAGCCACCAGAGCTACGCCGGAAAGTGGGCGGGAAAAGCAGGCCGCGGGGGCTCTTCACGGTTGTCAGCGGGGCTCAACTCTTTCTTTCGCTCCTCTCGGTGGGCTTGCGGCGTCCAAAAGGAAGCTCGGAGCCGAAATAAAATCCTCTGCAATCCTCGGTGGAGTCAACGGCGAAGAAAATGAATTTAGTTTGTGTTTGTGTTGGATGCTACAGCTAGCAGCGGCGTATTCCTCATACCGCCCCTCGCCTTTCCCACACACGTCCACGTGGGGGTGCTGTGGTGCAAATCTCGCGAGGACGTTTATGACGTAGGGTCGACGTCATGGAGACGCTCATGAATGAGCAAGCTGATAGAGATCTCTACAAAATTTGTCACGGAAATCAATAAAACTTGTCAACCCTGTTCGTTGTGATATTTTTTTATAAATGATCTTTTTTTTTTTTAAGTCATGGCAGTGCTCCAGATAATGTATGTGAAACAGTTTGTATTACTATTTTATAGGCAAAGGAAGCAGATGTTTGTTGTAGTTCGATGCTGTAGTGGAATCCAACATTCCGCCTGTCTTGCAGACGCAGCGTCAGCTCCAGGAGGCTTCAGACAATCACGCGGTGCTTTGAGCAAAAACCACAAGATGACAGCAATCAGCATGCCTTCCTGTAAACCACAAAAAAAAAAAAAAAAAACATTGCAGGAGGCTTCTTTTGATTAGGATTGCCCCTGGATCTTGAATGACTGCAACTCAGCATGGGTGCTAAGTGGAGCAAAATCACTCATCAAGCAATTTAATTATTTGGTAGCATTGTAACCAAAAGTGGTGAGTCAGTCCTGCTGCCGATTAAAATTAACATTGTGAATTTAATAGTCAACCAAAATCGTTTCATCCTAAATGTGTACAATTGGCTACATTGTTGTAAACTTTACAAGGAAGCTGAAGTGCGTTCGACTGTTAAAAGCGGCTCTCCCACATACAAAGAGTTAAAAGAGAGTTTGTATGGTCGGAGGAAGACGAAGCCAGGCTGCTCGAAGTGTTGGTGACATTTCAAGGGTTTCAATGACTGTCGGAATGCTAACAGCACGAAAGCAGAACACCGTTCCCACAGCGTGCTAAGAGGAAATGGAGGAGGAAGAGGAGAACCATGCATGCACATTCAATCAGGACATGTCTTGGATATTTGGATATTTTGATTTAGCCTATATCTCAAAATTGAATTGGAGTGCACGGAGCTGTAAACATGTTGCATAAATTGTTTGGAAAAGTTGGTTCATTGTGTTTAACCTTGTAATGTGGAAGTATTATACATTGTGAAAATAAAAGTAGACGTTCAAAAATTCAGTTTGCATGATTTACAGTCTGTACAAAATTCTATCTCAGAAATTTAAAAAAAACATCACGCTTTTTGTCACTCCCAGTTACTGTAAGAGACACTGAATTCTCCTGTATGCTAAAAAAAAACAACCAAAAATAAATCTGCACGACTGAGCAAGCGCAAATCATGATCTGTATCAGGATTTCACTGCATCATCTCTAAACGTGGTGATTGTCACCACCTCGGCCGACGTGGCTCCTTAAATATGCTAATTCATCACACATTCTCTTTGTCTTCCATTAAGAACACGTAGGATTATCTTCCGAATATGTCCACGTGGTCCACCAACTGAATACATCTCTCCAGAGTTGTTGTGCCAATATCTATTTATAATTTCTAGCACAAAAAAATTGTTTGGTATGTTTGTTGCTTTTTACCATTAGGAAAATAAATGCAGATTGGATCTTAGGGTAAAATACAAAAGCTATTCAAGTGGGGCCAAGATCTCAAGATTGTAGTGCTACTCTTGTCCACTTGGTGTTGCCAAATACGAGCAAATATAATTTAGATTTTTCTTGAAGTTAATAATAGATAATAAAATAATCAATAAATAATACAGATAATAAAATAAATAATAATAATAAACGCTATAAGAGCAAATAGCGGATAACAGCATAGTGTGACTCAGCTGAACATAAAACCACGCACACACATTCTGTGACCGCAAGTAGCGTACTTCCTTCCTATTTGCGTGGAGGAGGTAGAACACACACACAGGAAGGAATCACCGACATGTTTGCAAATCACGAATGATGTCAACAGTCTTCACCGGAAACGTCCCTCATTTAGCACTTGTTTGACATTTGACATGATTTTTCTTGAGTGTGGGTGTGTACTGTGGTATTTGCTTAGTGCTACCGCATTTATGCTAATTACATAAACGTACAATCAAATAAATATCAACTCAAGGTCTGACAAGGTCTTCAATAGCTCATACCTAAATATGAAAGGCTAAATCCGAATTAAAACTCTAAAATTCAATCTAATAACGCCACAAAATTGCATTACGCTAGAATTGCTGAGATTTGAGGAGATGAGGAGAGCAGAAACTTGTGGAACTTGACATTGTCTCCATGTGAGGAAAATGATGAATAATTTTTTTTTTTGGTTCACACAATGATCCGGTGGTGACGCACACACTCATGATATGTTCTCAGCTCCTTTCACAAGACACCTTTCTGACTCAACGTGTCAAGTCATGTTAACTGCATTGACATCGATTACATCAATCCCTACAAAAAACAGCTAAAAAACTGTTTCTATAGTTTTGATGTGTTACGAAAAGCCGTAGTTGAATTTTATTAAACTATATGATGCTCAAGCCAATCAAAGTATCAAGCAAGGACTTCCACAAAGGAAGTTGAGACAAATGTGGAATTCCCGCAGAGGACTCTGCAATTTGTACAGATGCGGCATCCTGTCATGAAATCTTATTTTCAACTGGTCCCGTTTTGACATCACATTCCTGGGGACCATGCTTTCTGAGAACAACCCACGTTCGAGTTTCCATTTCTTCATCTGCGTGTTGCTAAGAAAAGCTAAAAAAAAAAAAAAGATGAACTTCAGTGGAAAGATCGCTTTGGGCTTCTACGATGTTGCTCACTTTAGTGATTCCGGAAAAGTGAGTGTCAGTTATTCAAAAGAAGCGAATCTGGAGAGAGAAAACTAAGGGAGGATGGATGATTAAACCCTGACACGACTTCACTTCTGCTTTTTGACGCCATAAATTAGGCCGTCTAAGAGTTCTTGCTTCAGGAACATCTCCAACACTCAAACGAGATAGCTTCGGATCTTTTTTCAATTCTTGCTGTCATTTCTCGTGCCGGTGTCAAAATGCTCAACACTAGAAGCCATCAGAAGACTTTTTTGTTGGCCGCCGTTCTGGTGGCTTTGGTCCAGCTCGGACACGGACAAGGTAAGTTGATCCTTTGATTTTCGTTGAAGGACCACGCTAACGTGTGGTTGCGTTTGGGTCCAGTCGGGAAGTCCATAGAATGTTGCAGGAAGGTGAGCACTAAGGAAATAACAGAGGAAGTATTTGCATATCAAGTGGCGATTCCTCAACCTCCATGCTTGGCCGCTGTCATGTGAGTACAACTTCAGCAATGTAAAAAATCTTAACAGCTGCTCATCTGCACTTCAAGATGACTGCCAAACAAGCTCAAATCAAGCTAACGACGCTAACCGTTGTCCTCCTGCAGTTTCTACACCAAAGACAGCTTCTACTGCGCAGCCATCCACGCCCCGTGGGTCCGCCAGAAGGTCGCCGCCATCAAGTGAGTTCCCCCTTCCCCCTCATCTCCATCATTCATGTTCATCATCATCCTTCCCAAATTTCCATCCTTGCAGCGCCGCCAACGCTTTGACCACCAGGTTGCCGTCCAAACGCTCGCTGCGTTCCATCATCGCTTCCTCCGCCCCTTCATCAGCTCCACCATCCTCATCATCAGAGTCCCCTTCATCCTCCTCCTTCTCCCCTCGCCTCCGTCCAACATTTCACTAAGACGACGAGCACTTTGTTGAAGATTGAATCACTTTAGCGTCTTACAATTATTTATTGGTTCACCAATCGAGTGTTTATTTATCAGCATAATGTTACTTTGTAACTTATCCGGTGTCGGGAAAATGGAACACTATTTATTAATGTTGAGATGGACATGTTAGCTATGAGTGGTTGCAAATAAAAAAAAATGAACTTATAGATGACTTGTGTGGAGTTTTCATTTATATTTCAAAAAGTGACTTAAGCAACAGCAGCCATCCAGGAGCTGCTGTGGACCACAGCTCATGTCTTGCGCCTCACGTCAATAAGATGACAATACACTTCAAAGACCAACACTAAAGTCCCGTTTCTTCTAATTTAATTCTCATCAAGTTTCGTTCCTTCTGACCTTCTTATGGCCAATCCGTGACGAGCACAGAAGTCACAGAACACCGCTCGGGTTCTGATCGGGAGGGTCGTCCCTCCCAGGTCATTGGCCACGTGAGCATGAATGAGGGGATCTCCAGTGGGAGAGTTCTCCGGCAGGCTCCCAAAAAGCTGACGTTTGGTGCACCGATAAACAGTCGGGACCTGAGTCAGTCAGCCGAAGGCAAAAAAGGCCACGTCCCTTATCTGAGAAGACTGTGGGCCAAAGACCCTCAACGTAATGAGTGGGATGAGCTAAGAGCAGATAAGTTAGCACAGGAACACAGACGATGACACCTAGATGACGCCAAAATGAGTGGTGGGACTTGACATTGTTTCCATGCGACTCATGTGGTGACATGTCATGGAGAAACTGATGACAAAGGGTAAATAAAAAGAGTCCTACAATCATCCGGTGGTGACGTGTTATCGGCTCGTTTCACAACACGCACCTTTTGACAGGATGAGGCAACAGACAGTTCAAGACATTTTGTTCCTCTGCTGTCGTGGCCCCAAGCTTGGTTCCAATTGCGATATTATTCCAACAAAAACAAATATGTCTTTTCAGTTTAAACATACTTATAAAAAAATATATATGAACTTATATAAAAACTTATTTAAAAAATGGTTTTAAGTGTCTGCTTTGTGGCGACAATGAAACATTTTAATTCTAAATGATGTTACGTTCAAATAAAGAAGCAACTTAAGTGTTCAAGAACCACATCCGATTTTTAAAAATCAATGGATGGGCCGGGTTCATTAAAAAAAATATACGTATGAATGTGTATATAAATATATATATATGAATAATACACATTCATATGTATATATGTATATATGTACATATATCTAAATATATATATATATATATATATATGAATAATACACATTCATATGTATAATTGTTTAAAATTAATACATAAATGATATATATACATACATTAAGAAATATATCAATTTTATATATATATATATATATATATATATATATATATATATATATATATATATATATATATATATAATTATATAAATATAATTAATATAAATTTGATATATATAATTAATTCATTAATATAAATTTGATATATGTATATATAATTAAATTAATATTAATTATATATATATATATATATATATATACACACATATTTAAATATATATATATACATATATTAATTTAAAATAATTATACATATGAATGTGTATTATTCATATATATATATATATATATATCTCATTTATATCTTTTTAAATGAACCTGGCACATCTACATTGATTTTTAAAAATCAGATCTGTTCTTGAACACTTAAGTTGCTTCTTAATTTTTATTTAAACGTAATACTATATATATATTACTTATTGAATTCTCTAACTAAGTAAAATAAGACTGTTAAATCAGTCTAGGTTCAATCATTCATTTTAAATTTCATTCGTAAAGTTTATTGCTTAATTCTGACATAAGGGCGTTCGTCAGTCCTCTGTTTCTATTTTCTTCAAGAGGCTAAAAAAAGAAAGCAAAGCGATGGAAAAGGTTGCATGCGGCTTTTCCGACATTGGTCACTTTTAGTGTTTTCCGAGTATACAAGTGTGTCAGTCATTCACAAAAAGCGAGCCTGGAAAGAGAAAAGCAAGAGGAAGGATGACTAAACCACGAGACAACTTGACTTCTGCTTTTTGCCGCCTTAAATGTGGCCGTCTTGACAGTCGTCGCCTCACTCACTTCTCCAGCACTCAAGCGAGATAGCTTCGAATCATTTTTCAATCCTTGCTGTCATTCCTCGTGCCCGTATCAAAATGTTCAACACTGGAAGCCTTCAGAAGACTTTTTTGTTGGCCGCCGTTCTGGTGGCTTTGGTCCAGCTCGGACACGGACAAGGTAAGTTGATCTTTTGATTTTCATTGAAGGACCACGCTAACGTCTGGTTACGTTTGGGTCCAGTAGGGAAGCCCACCGAATGTTGCAAGAAGGTGAGCACGAAGGAAATAACAGAAGAAGTAATCGGATTACGAGTGGACCGTTATGCTCAACTTCCATGCTTGCCCGCTGTCATGTGAGTAGAACTTCATCAAAGTAAAAAATCCTAATAGCTGCTCGTCTGCACTTCATGACGACTGCCAAACAAGCTCAAATCAAGCTAACGACGCTAACCGTTATCCTCCTGCAGTTTCTACACCAAAAATGGGGACTACTGCGCACACGCCCGCGCCCCGTGGGTCCGCCAGAAGATCGAAGCCATCAGGTGAGTTTCACGTTCATCCTCATTTTCATCTTCATCATGCTTATCATCCTGCTCTCACTTTGCGTCCTCACAGGAAGGCTGCTGCCGCCGCCGCTCAGGCTTTAACCACCAGCCCGCCATCTAAAAGCTCGCTGCTCAGCACCCTCACTTCCACCGCCTCCGCCTCTTCATCATCTCCACCATCCTCATCTTCATCCTCCCCTTCATCACCACCACCTTCATCCTCCACCTTCTCCCCTCGCCTCCGCCCCACCATTCATTAAGACGACGAGCACTTTGTTTGGAGATTAAGTCACTTTAGTGTCTGACAATTATTTATTAGATATTTAAGGCATTATTTATTGACAAACCTTTATTTTGTAACTTATTTTGCCTCATTAAATTTGTATTTATTTAGGATTTTACGAATTACTGGTGACTAATAAAAAAAAAAATTAAAAAAAAGTCAACTTGTCTGGTGTTCATATTGACAGTTTGGATGGAGTGTTTTGTTTTGTGAGTGGAACCTTTAGGTGGATGGCGATCACAGCAGAAGAGTCTCGGTCTGCAAGATGGACGCCGCTCGGGAGTTCCTGGGGAACGGGGCCGAGTGTTCGGGGGCCAGCGAGGCGGCGCGGAGACCGCACTCTCCCCCGCCCATGTAACGCTTGAGGGACAAGCTCCTGCGCATCCGTCGCAGCTCGCTCTGCACCTGCAAAACAAAAATCAATCAATCAAACGACAAACATTTGGAAGCGGCGGAAGAGGAGGAAGCTCACCTCACAGTTGAGAAAGCAGTACAGCACTGCCACGATGAGACCCTGAAAATCACATTCGACAAAGTTGGATGACCTCCAATTTGAAATCAAGCGATCACCACGGCAACGTGTCGAGCTCAATAACATTTTTGTTTTGAGACCTGGAAGGATCCGAGCCCGAGCTCAAAGAAGATCTTGACGTGCCGTGTGGTTTTATCGCTAGGCTCCATCAGGTGGACGAAAACCACGTAGTTGATCCCGAACAACGGGATGAGCAAGAGGGTGGATTTGGCCAGACGCCTTGTGCACACAAGCAGGCAAAAGCTGAAGGACTTTTTTTGCATTGCTCGGCTGTAGTGTCATCGTTCCACCAATGGGGGGCGCAAATAAACTACAAACGCGTTAAGTTTGCTGGAAGGAAGCTTACTTATACTGCGACTGCTCGTTGCCGCCCACGTTGGTGCAGCGCAGCTTCTGCACCAGGATACGAATGATGCTGATGAACAGGATGAAGTTCACCTGCCACGCAAAAGACATTTTAGAACGCGCTCGTCCCGACCCAGAACTGCTCGCTGTGGAGTACGTACGACGACGCACGCCATGATGGGCCAGTCCAACACTCTGCTGGGGACGGGACTGTCGTTCCTCTCCCAGCACCTGAAACCGACCAATCATTCGTTAGCTTCGTATCTGTAGCTGCCATAATGGAGCCAGGCTTGAAGAAATACTCACCAGGTGTTATCCAGGTAGAGTCGACACAAAATCCATGCCACTGTGAAGACGGACGGGATTCCTGCAGGGCAGAAAGATTGCAAGTGTTTACAGTGAGGCTCGCCAGACGCCGCACACACACGCGCGTGCACACACACACACACGCGGGCACGCACAAGATGGATGGTGTAAGCGGGGCCGTGTTTGGAACCGGCGGGGCTGAGTGCAAACACTTTGGCACCGAGACTAATGACAAGTTTTGTTCCCAGTGACGTGTTTTGGCAAAATGTCAGCGCAGTAGGCCAGGATGTTTCAAATCGGGATAAGGATTGCAGAGCAGACGGCTCAAGGTTATTTCTTATGACGCCAGCTCACGACGCGCGTGCTCGTTGGATACCGGTGGGCATGTCCTACCCCAGCCAATCAGCATGTAGACGGAAAGGCGCGCCCAGCGGGCGTGCACCACCAGAAGCAGTGTGTGAAGGTAGAGCGCCTCCACCAGCAGCCAGAAGAAGTTGGCCATGATGGAGTAGTTCAGGAACACCAGGCTGCTCTTGCAGCCCACCTGCAAAACACACACACGAACGGAAGCGGAGTGTAAAGAAAAAGAAGAGCCGATGAATGGTCAGTGATGGATTGGCGCATGTTGATGATGTCACCAGCGAGGGCTGAGCGCTGCAGTCGAGCGTGTCCTCTTCTTCGCTGGAGAAGAGTAGAAGATCTTTGGTGAGCACCGCCACGCCCCTCAGCATGAAGGATGCAAACAGGTTGATGTGGATGTAGTTCCTCATGCAATGCAGCCTCCTGAAACACACACACACGAGCGAGATCTTAAAGCCAAGCAAGTTCCTCAGTTGACGTGATGGCGTGTACCTGAAGACAGCAATGATGACGGTGCTGCTGAGCAGGCTGATGAGAGACAAGCTGTGACCCAGCGTGGACAGAACCATCACCACTTTGTAGAACACCAGCTGAACACACATCATCAAGGTCAGGACTTCTTTGGCCATTTTGTTTAACAGTTCGAAATGTCCACCTATTCCCTGCAAACTTTGAGGAGGATTGTGTTGGACTGAAGAGATTGTGAGTGTTCTGACACACAATGCGAAGAATTCGGACCCGGCTTGTGCAAAGCGCACACAAAAACACACGGACGTATATACAAAGTGCTTGATTTCAACTCCCTCGCTCAAGTGTGTCTTCTTGTGCAGCAGCTGACTTTTTATGAGCCTCTTAGCTCCCAGATGGCCATTTTGGGAGACATTTTGTCTTTTTGACGTCTTTGATTTTGCCCTGAGACACACACACACACACAGGTGTGTGTGTCTGTTCTCCACTAAACGTTCTCCAGACGGAAAAGCCTGGAACGTCCAACAGGAAACAAACAGAAGCTTCCCTAAGATGAAGTCACGCACAACTGACAGCTCTGGACAAGATCTCATGCCAGCGAGGGTGTGTGTGTGTGTGTGTGTTGTTTTTTTTTGTCTAAGTAGCACCCTGTTCATCAGCGGTGACAAGACAAAGTCGTCTTTCATGTCTCCTTCCTCCTCACGTAAACACAGGCTGATGACGAGCCTGACAGGAAGTCAGCACTTTTCTCGCACGGCCGTGTTGGCGTCGGCCCAAAACGTAATGCACCCAGCATTTCGGGCTCACCTCGCCGGGTTGGTCGGTGTCGTTGGACGAGCAGGCGGCAGCGATGACTGGGTAAACATCTGACCAACCTTGCGGGGTGCACTTCCTGCTAAGGTTTCCTACGACACATTGATCGATTTCTTCAAGCTGATGTGCCATGAAGAAACTTCACATCCCGTCCTAGCTGCTCACCCTTCATCCCAAACAGGTGCAGGAGGGGGGCGGGGCAGGGTTGAGTGACCACCTCGCCCACCGCCGCGCTACGCCAGCACGAAGCATTGTCCCACTCGCCCACACAGCCTAAAACAGCCACAAAATGAACCCACTGAGAAGAAGTTATTCAAGTCCATCGAGAAGGTACCTGCGGAGGGCACTGCGAGCTGCTCCAGCCCAGCGTGGCACTCTTGACTCGCTTTCTTCATCTCCCAACTAAAATGGCACAAAGGAAATCTGCCCGCCGCCTGCTCGGACGGCAAGCAAACGACAACAACATTGGGAAAGAAGTCAAAAGTTTAGCTTCATGTTTTTCTGTAAAACACAATTACATCGCTCATCAGGTAAACACAGCTGGGATTATTAAAATCTTCCTCTTCTTTGTGTACACAAACGCATATACGCATGTACACACAAAGTGCAAAATAAGAATAACACTTGAACTGATTGAGTCCGTCTGTCAAATGAACTTTACTGATAGTGACTGTGTGTGTCTGTGTGTGTGTGTGTGTGTGTGTGGGAGGGAGGGGCAGTTGGAGACTGTTTACATTGACACACTAAACCATTTATGAGCTGTCAGGGGGTTTCAGTCTGTTTACAACACACACACGCACACACACAATTAATTAATAAATACAACTAGGGTGAAATAACATTGAAAAGAGTCGTTATCAGTGACGTAGTTTCATATTTTGTGCACAAGGGAGGTGTGTTGACTCGTTGACTCGTGTGTGTACTTTGGAGAAGATAAAGAAGATGAAACATTAACCAGACGCACCAGTAGGGAACTACGCAACTTTGTGCGAGAATGTGATGCCATGACGCCACAATGCATGCAAAAGGGAGGACTTGTATGAGAAAGTGACATCATGAGTGATGTTAAAATTCAGGAAAAGACTAGATGAGATCAAGAAAATATGATCCTCAAGAAGTGTGCAAAACAAAGATTGCATCCGGTGAGATAAAATGATGACGTCAAAGTGGATGAGAAGGAAGATGATGACGCAGTAGTTGAGTGATGATGTCATAGGACAAGTGGAAAATTTTAATTGCATGTCGCATGAGATACCTTGTGCGTGAAGAAGACGAGCATCAGGATGAACCTCATGATCTTCTCATCCAGCATTTTTCTTCTTCACGTCCGCTCCTGCGCTTCTTCATGAATTCACAAGTCCATCCAGTTGACTCGATAAAAAAAAAGTTTTCTGTGCATGTTCCGAGCTTCTCAGAGGTGCGTGCAGCACACATGAACGGCTTGAACTGCAGCTCACTGACTCCAAGCCGCGCGCGCTCTCGCCACAAATAGGAGTCGCGCGCAATCCTGCCTCCCGGGCCACAGCGACCTCTGGTGGGGAAAACCCCGCAAATTTAAAATGGCAAAGTGGTAGTCAAACAAAAGTCATTTAAGTAATGAAAATTATAGTTATCGTTGCAAATGTAGTAAGAATCTTTCAAATAGTCGTACAAAAATACAATCTAGTCCATTTACTCTTCAAAAATACCGTTGCTCATGAAAAATTCCGAGATAGTCAACAACAAATTTGTCCAGTTATAAATAAAATGTATTAATTTGAAGACCGATAAAGGTAGTCAAGTTGAATATTAAGTTGTACACTCTATTGTTGACTTTTTTTTTGCCAAAGTAGCTTTAGTAGTTGAAAAGATACAGCTTTAGGTACATACCTCGGAAGAAGTTGGATTTTCGGGCCGCCATCTTGAAAGTGAGCGTGGCTCGCAAGAATTATTTTAGAAGTCCGAGTGCGATTTGAAGATATGTACCACATTTCGCGCTTATATTTTTAACTAAAAATATGATACATAAAATCAGAAATGTGATTTTAAATGGTGACAAGCAAGACTTGAAAGCGGAGTCTCTTTAGCCAATCAAAGCACTTTATTGCACTTGTATAGTGTAACGTGAGCCAATAGAAGACTCTTATAAAAGTGTCATTTCATCTTTTGAAGTCATGTGTACAAAACAAGTCACACACATTTGTACCGTACAAAATCGACACTATTTACATACAATACACACGCAAGCAGCCATCCACGCACAAATACCACACACACACCTGATGGGACGTCCTTGGTCGCGCGGCCGCTAAATTGCTAGCTTTGCTAAACTAGCTGATATGCATAAAGACTTTTTTCTCCGCCTTCCTGTTAGTGTTGAAATAAAAGACTTAATGAAGACACATATTGAAAATATTCTACATAATCTGCATCACAGTCCGCGGCATACTCCGCTAACTACGCTAACAGCGCAAAGCTAGCCAACACCTCCACCTTTTTTGGGATGGACTGACAATATTCAAGTTTTTATTCGTAATAAATAGTCATCTTTAATCTTCTGCATCCGTTCTAGACTTTGAATAAAACATCTGAGTTAGTGCACATATAAGACACAGCAAAGTGTTTTGTAGCAAAACACGCAACCGCACGACGTTACTCAAGATTTTTGTCTTTAAGGAGTATTTAACAAATGAAAGTTGGGCAAAACATTTGCCGTAAAAATGGTATCATTCAACGAAATGTGAGCACATTATGATGCATTACGCATTTTTAGATGTGATGCAGCCGGACAGTTAAAATGTCATTTTTTAAGATCATGAATGCAAAATAAATCCATCCATCTGTCAACTTTGTAGAGCGACTATTCCGCTTGAACGTCACGACTGAGCTGCTTCCTATCTCAGGTGACTTTGGCTGACAGGCTGGGGGAACACCCTCAGCCAATGTGAATTAGCAAATATGCGCAAGTTGACTGCCATTTCTTTTAAAAGATCTTGCTGAAATCACAAAATTTCCTCTGAAGAAACACCAAATGTCCCTTTTTCTCTTTCTCTCTTTCACACACACACACACGCGTACGCGGTTCTGCAAGGGTGTGGGGAGGGCTGCATATTGGGGGCTACTAGACACCTCCTGGTCTTTTCAGTTCCTCTCCATATAGATTATGTCAATGTACAATATTTATATTTTTTACAAGAAGCTCCTCATGGGGTTTCCCTTCGCTCCCCGAAAAACTTCCCTGGCGGATGTCGCGCGCATGATGTCGGCGACGCGGTCACTCAGCAAACAAAGACGGAAAGCAACGAGTGGCGAGCGCACCGTACAGACACACACATGCGCGCAAGCACACACGCACGCGCTACATGTTGTAGGCCACGTAGATGGGATCCAGCTGGTCCTGCAAGAATCCGTCGCGCAGGTGCATGCGCTGCTTCTCGCCGCGCGAGTTGATGGGGATGACGCCGATGTCGGTCACCACCACAACGCCCACGATCAGGTAGTGCTCCTCCAGAACCGCCTTGGTCACCATGGGAACCAGGTCCAGCGCCTCCTGCTCCGAGCCCTCCAGCTCCACTACTACCACCAGCAGGTTGGTCCACGGGAACACGGCGCTGGGGAACCGGTTGTTAGCTAAGCTGAGCTACGAGGTTGCGCAACAGCCGAGTAGGACTTTATGTGCTGAAGGCGGCGACGTACCACTCCATGATGCTCTTGTGCGCGCGGATGACCGACGTCTCGATGTCTATGGGGTGGTAGCGCATGCCCCGGAGCTCCATGGCCTCCTCCAAGGCGCCCACCACAAACAGAGCGTCGTGTCTCTCTGCCACAAAGACACAGCGGACACACGTTGGCCGAGGAAGTCTTTTGGCAGATTCTTTGAAAACAGGCAAAGAAATTATTTGGATAAAAGGAGGCAGCGACGGCTAACCTCCGTTGGCGTCGGTTAGCTCGGTGCGGCGGAGGAAACCCAGGTAGCCGGTCCTAGCCCAAACGGTCTGCGTGTCGCCGAAGCTCAGTCTGGAGTTAAAGTGGTCCGACTGCAGGACCTCCTCGCCATAGCCGCTGTAGTAGCCGCTGCCGTTGTGAGCGCTGTGCACCCAAATCTGATGCAAGAAGAAGAAAAGAGCGCTCAGCACTGCCAGCAGGGGGCCGACACCTGCCCAAGACAGCTCTGATGAGAGCACCTCGCCCAGGTGCGAGTCCCCCAGAGGGCCTTTGGTCTCGGGGTTGGCGATGATGATGCGAACTCCAGGCAGGATCTGAAACAGTGAGAGACAAAGGCGGTTGCCATGGTTACCATCACCGCACCGCCGCTTTTTGAATTGTGTTGTTTCCGTACACTTCGGTTCTATCAAACGTGCAGCGCCAATTGTTTCGCTGTGGTTTCTCTAAGAATCTTTCCCGCTTGGCGTAGAGCCGCACGCCTGCCGACAAACGGGCGAGGAGCTTGTTGATCACAGACGGACTTGAGTCACTCCACCGTGGGAGGACAAGCAGCAGTCCGAGCCGCAAATAGTCTTTTGACATTTAACTCCACATCCTGCTGAGAAAATGGATGCCATCGATTCCTCAGTAAAAATCTCCAATGTCTCCTTCCAAATGTCTTCTTTTTTTTTTCCTTCTCGACCGAAAAGCGTTTGTGTGTGCGCGCTCACCTTTCCGGACTCCATGAGAGGCAGACTGTGAGGAGATCCTCTCTCCACCAGACGCACCCTGAAACACGCACACACACGCACGTTGATGGCGACAGGGCTCTTCAGAACCGAGAGGAGACGCTTGGTCCGACCTGTCGTGGCGCAGCGCCCTCATGTCCACGTAGACCGTGGTGGGGTCCGGTCCCGATGTGCCCTGCCACCATGACCAAACATTTTGTAGACCACAGTCAACGTTTGCCCGTTCATTCAAATGAACCCAAAAGACAGAAATCCCTTAAAGAGCAGCTTTTTGGCCGGCGTGTTTACCTGCAAGCAGATGGCCAAGTTGACCCTGCAGCCAAAGGCCGTGCTGACTGAACGTGGGTGCAGGCCGAGATCTTTGAAGAGTTTGGAGAAGGATAGCGTGAGGGACATCCTGGGTCTCTCCTCAGCCACCACCACGCAGGCCCGCACCCGGGACAGGTCCAGACCGCGGGCCTGCAGGACACAAGACCGCCGTCAGCCGCGTCAGCCTCACCCGGTGCGTTCATGACAAGAACCCACCTTGAGGGTTTCGGTCTGCAGGCCGAGACCTTTGGTGCAGAGCTCCATGACGCTGTAGGAACAGAAGGTGTCTCGCACCCGCAGCTGGCTGACGGCCAGCAGCCACAGCGCCGGGTTGGACTCCAGCTCCACCGGGGGGATCAGGATGGACTGGTGGCCTGAGTAGACGCTGCGCACACACATTGAAATGGAACATAAAAAGGAACATAAATCAAATCTACAAGCGGCGAGGAGAGAAGATGTGCTTAGCCTAGGCTCATATTTTACAATAATTAGCATGTCCTCCTCATTAGGCGCCAAGAGCGTCTTGGCACGAGGGATATGCGGGTTGATTTAGTATGTCTGCGGCAGATTTCATTCGCACGCGGTTTCAAAGAAAAGCACACCTGAGATGGAGGTCACAACTCTACAGACCATGGCTGGACAACTTTTTGTCCTTAAGGGACACTTGTTAAATTGAGTTGAAGAGCCTCATTGAAGCAAAACTCAAGTTGAAATAAGCTGAGGAGCCTCATTTGGACAAAAGTAGTGTCAAGTGCACGCCAGAGATCTTTCAACTCTCAGACCATTTTAAAAAATTAAAAGAGTAGGAAAAAGGAAGGGTCAACCTGCAGAGACACCAGAGGACGAAGCCGAGGCCGCAGTACGGGTCGAGGCAGATGGCCACCTCTCTTGACGGGTACAACTCGCACTGGAGCTTCACCGACCGGCAAAACGCTCCAACAGCGTTGTGGGACATCTGAGAGGGGAAGGGGGGTGGGGGAACAGTTGATGGGAACGTTTCAAGCCAACACGAAGCAAACAATGGAGAAGGGTGCACGCGGCGTGGGTCGGGGTTCCGAGCTGACCTGAACACCCGCCAGCATGCCGGTGGTGGACACGCTGAAGTCCAAATAGGCCAAACCGTCGGGGTTGCTGGGTTTGTACAATGCCGGAGGCTTCTTCTTTGGCAGGTCATCTGCAGCACAAAAACAATGTGAGCATTGTTTGTCAACAAATCCAGTTTACAGATTTTTTTTTTTTTTTTTTTTACAGTGGGTTGTCATACTTGGACTGGAGCTTGAAAAAGCTGCCACGAGTAGAAAGTACAGATCATCTATTGTCTAAGATAAAAAAATGGACTTTGTTTTTTGTCTTTGGAGCTTACCAGTGTCTAGGACGGGTGGCCAGTTCCTGATGTCCACGGTGGCCGTGGCTTCTTTGGAGCGGAGCAGCTTACAGATGACGGCGGTGGTCATCACGCAGGCCGAGTGGCTGACCTCCACGATCATCTTGACGGTGGGCAGCGTGGTGGAGATGTTCTGCGGGTGGGGCGGTCGCACCGTGATGGGCACGCAGCCGGCGTACAGAGAGCCGTAGAAGGCCGCGATCAGGTCGATGCCTGAGGGGAAGGGTGCGAGCGGGTTCACCGACAGGTCAGGATTCCAAAGCGGACCAGCGGACCCGCTCCTACCTGGGGGGTAGACCAGAGCCACGTGGTCTCCTTCCTGCAGGCCACCTCGCTCCATCAGCAGGGCCGCCACTCGCTCCGCCCGCTTATGGAGCTGCAGGCAGGTAAGGGAGCTGGACACTGCCCCCTGGAGGAGGCAGAGGGAAGCGGAACATTTGATGACTTTTCGGCTTGTCATCTCTGAGGAGCCTCCCGAACTGGCGTCCTTACCCGAGAACTGAGCAGAGTGTAGAGAACATGGTCCGGCGTGGTTTGAGCTCGCCACTGCAGAACCTCTGAGAGGAACAGGAACTGCGCACGGCGAGGTAAGATGAGCATGTTGAGGAGAGGAAAAAAAAACGTTTTGAGATGATTCGTCTCACCTGGTCGTTGTCATCCGTCTGTCCCAGATCTCGGCCGCTGGCCTGAGCGATACGCTTGCCCGACACCAGATTGCCCACCATCACGGAGGCAGGTCCGATCTCTACAATGCACACAATTAGACGTAGACATCACTCAACACCAAGCTTGTGAGAGTTAACAAAAACTAACAAAAAAATCTAGGTGGACTCCCACCTGGCTGCTTCTGTCGAGGTTTGGGCAGGTTGGTGACGCAGGTGTGGGGGCACATGAGGACGTTGCAGGGGTGCAGCCCCCCCTCCAGGTAGAGCTGCTTGATCTCAGACAGGTGGATCCCGCCCAGCGGCGTCTTGGGCAGCGTGTTGGCCGGAACCAGAGCCAAGCAGAACACACCTGCGCCGTGGATGCTGTCAATGGCCTGGCAGGGGAGTGGCAGAGGGGTGAGAACCGTGACGAGCCATGTTGGCGCAGCGTCGCACTCTACCTGCAGGACGCGACTCATCCACTGAAAGCTGTCCTCCTCGGTGGAGTCGGGCCGCTGCTCAGCCACCACCACGATCCTCTCGTCCCGCAGGACAGTCACCGAGAAGACGGCTATCCTGCAAGTCATGACTCCATGGCATGAAGCTTCCCCAGCGCGGCCGGCCAGTCTCCCTTCGGTGCGACTCAGGTCACTCACCTTCCCCTGTAGACGAACTTCATGGGCTCCACCGCTAGGGCCGTGGCAACGATGTCGTCGGCGTTGTGCCGGCGCCCGCTCACCATGATGAGGCCGTCCATCTTGCCTGTGATGAAGACCAGGCCGCCGGGCCCGATGAAGCCCAGCAGGCCGGTCCGCACGAAGGCGTACTCGCTGACCAGCCCGCCGCTACCGCTCACCGGGTACACCTACGGCCAAATGCTGCACATCAACGATTGGCTGCTCCTTCTTTCACCTGAGGCTCAAAGACGAGCCGCTACCTCGAAGGTGTTCTTGGTCATTCCGGTGAGGCCGTAGTAGGAAGTACCAGTCGCCACGGCGCAAACGCACATCTCGCCGATCTCATCCGTCTGACAGAGCTGAGGGACGCCCTCGGGCTTCACCACGCACACCAACCCTGGACGAGCAACACGTGCATCAGAACTTGTCACTTGATTAGGATTTTGTATTATAAATAATTGGACTTTGTGGATGATGGCACCTCCTGGCATCACGGTGCCGACGTCCTGCACGGTTAGGACAGACAGGCGCTCCTCCGTGTCCACACGGACCACCCCGTAGCTGAGCCCCTGCATGGACAGCACGCCGCGGCCCGGCGGCTGGCTGCTGTCCTCCACGGGCCTCCTGATGGCCACCGTCAGAGCCTCGGGGGAGCTGGCGCACGGGCAGATTACCTCAGCTCGCAGGCCTTTGGTCTGAAAGACGTTGAGGAAGGCGTCGCACGAGGAGATGGACCCTGACGGCAAGAAGAGAAAAGATCATTCCTAAACTTTGATCTTCTAACAAAGCAAAGACGGAAGCAGGCCACCAACGCGCGGACTCAATTAAGCTTCAGAAGAGGCTGGAATTAAAAGGAAGACTAAATCATGCTCATTTATTACATTTGAATGAGATAAAAGCTCAGAAGAGACTCTCTGGAGCAGAACATCTATTCAGGGAGCTCCCCTTCTCATTTTGCCAAAAGTCCCAATAGCGGGCTTTGTTTTTTCAAAACGGGCTCTTACAAGGGTTGGATCCATCTGCCACCAGGAGCATTCGCAGGGAGCTCAGGTTGATGTCCTTCTGGTCTTTGTGGGCCACCAGAGCCCAGTGCATGTCTCTGGACTTCACGCAGGCCACTTTGGCTACGTGCGGACACAAACGTATGTTAATGTATTTGACGGACAGGTGAAGTTGGCGCTCCGAGTGGGCCGCATGTTTCAAAGCTCACCTTTGTACTGGCACACTTTCTGGATCCACGATAGTGGGTTGACCTTCATGAGCGAGTATGGCACGCTGATCACGTGCATCATGTTCATCACACTCTGCACACACACACACACTCATTAGCAGCGGACGGCAGCCGTAATCTTGATTTACTGGTGCCCCGACTGACTCGTAAAACACACTCATAAAATAAAAAGATTAAACATTGCATATTTCAGCTGTTTGACGCTCAAATGGTTCTTACCGTTAGGATGCCGTGCCACAAGCCCACGTCCTTCTTAAAGTCCAGAACGTTGACGATGGTCTCGGCTGCCGGAAGAGAGAGAGAGATGTTTGCTGTCAAGCCAACAGAGGGCGCTGTGTGCGCGTGGATGCATGCACACATCTCACACAATGTTAATGACAAGATTTTGCTTTCACAGGAAAACGTCATTTGTCTTTCTTGGAAACTTTATGTCCAACTTTTGGAGTGTTGTTGTAGGCGTCTTACCCTCAGTGAAGCAGCAGGACTGAGTGAGAGCTTGGCAGTGTGTGAGCAGAGCGATCCTGGTCACCGTCACGCCCAGCACGCTGCCGTCTTTGCACGTTTTATACTGAAGAGAGGCTCAGCGTTAAAAACCTTTCGGTCACCATCTTCATTTACTGCCACTCACCTCGATGTAAGCCGTGTCGTTGTTTGCGTCCTTGATGTGGGGGAACCAGTCTCTGGGCGGCTTGGACAGGTGCTTGGACTCGGTGACAAACCACAACAGTTTGGGCCAACCTGCGCGCACACGCAAAGCCAAAGTTTATAAAAAAATACAGCGGTGACGATCCCGCCCGGCTTACCTTTGAACTGTGGGATCTCCCCCGTGGCGCTCTTGGGGAGCCCCTTATGGCAGGCGTCACTAGTCAGCGCCACTGTGACGCCGCAGCTTCCCAACAGGAATCCAATCTGTTGACTTCCCG
Organism: Syngnathus floridae; assembly: GCF_059516105.1. Classification (NCBI taxonomy): domain Eukaryota; kingdom Metazoa; phylum Chordata; class Actinopteri; order Syngnathiformes; family Syngnathidae; genus Syngnathus; species Syngnathus floridae. The sequence continues at coordinate 6,023,962 of NC_142432.1, read as the reverse complement.
CATCCTATGCAAGGGAACCTCACTTAAATATTTTTTTTTTGCGCCATTTTTTGTGTCGAGCTGAGTAAAGACCGATTATTTTGTTCCGGAAAGGCGTACCTTGCGGCTGAGGGGAACCTCGATGGGAACCGGGACCACTTCGGCCAGCAGGCAACCATAGAAGGCCACCACGAAGGCCACTGGATCATTGTTGGGGAACACTAGTGCCACCTACAGGTGAGAGGGTGGGAAAAAAAAAATGAAAAATGCGGAGAACCTTAGCGCTACATCTGGCCTTCCTGATCGATGTGTTCCAAATGACTCGGATGTATCCAAAGAAATGAGACGCGCCCCTCACCCTGTCTCCGGGCCGCACCATAGGCTCTTGCTTGCTCCCCAGCTTGTGGAGGATGTTGTAGGCCAGCTTGATGCTGCGAGACCACAGCTTCCCTGCACACACACGCACGCACATAAACATGGACGCGTGACCAAGCCGGTGCGCCCGCCAGCCTACCGTAGGTGAGGACGTAAAGTGGTTTTCCCGCCGTGTCCAGGCTGGTGAGGCAGGGGGCTTTCGGGGAGATGGTCCCCCAGCGCTGGAGAGCGGCCTCCAGCGAAGGCGGCCAGTTGGTGACCACCCCCAGAGCGTCGCCTCGTGCCGGCATCATCTCCGCCCCCTCGGGACGAGGCTGATTGGGGTCCGGTTGCTGGACTGCACGCCACGAGACAGATTGCCACTACTTTTATTTCTCCTCAAACCCCTACTATGATCAGTGTGATCTATTCGGGATTTGTGACTTCTAACCTTCCAGAAGTTCGTCAAAGTCATCGACGAAGAACTCTCGTAGCGGCGGCCGGCGAGGTTGCTTGAGCGTGTTGACAAGCTGCTGGATCTTGGCCGACACGCGACTGCTGACTGGAACGCCTGCCAAGCAAAAACCAAAACGTGATGAGAGTCGCCGTGTCACAGTGCTGGCCTCACGACAAACTGCCATCGCGAAGATCCGAGTGCTTGTTTGTCTTTAATAACAAGCCCAAAAAAATCTGAGATGTGAACCAAAGCTCGAGTGAAGTGGAAAGTAGAAAAGCTACAAGATGGACTTTTCTGTTTGAATGACTCTTACCGTCGCCGGTTTCCATGCGCTCGGCGTTGCCGTACTTCTGCGTGTTGCGGGCGATGGTGCCCATGTTGGACATGGGATGGCGCTCCGTGTGGGAGTGAGGCGAGTCTGACGAGTAGCCAGTCACGTCCGGCGGTCCAGAGTGGTTTTCTGGACGGGAACAACACGTATGGGATCTTTCATTTGACTTCAATGGCAGTTTGCACAGGTGCGAGGTTCGATGGGACGGCCATTTTGGCGGGCGGGTGGGGGGGGGGCATGTACGCGTGTACCGTCGGACTCTAGCGGCGGTGGCCACAGCATGTCAGAACCAAACTCGCAAGAGCGCCGCAAAGAGCCTCCATTCTCAGCCACACTCAGCGCTCCTTTCCTCTTCAGAGACAGGTGGCCAATGCCTGCACGGGTCAACACAACATTTTGCAACAGTTCGCAAAGCACATCGCCGTCACGCTATCATCGTCTTACCGTGGTGCGAGGACGCCAGATGGCCCTGCTGCAGGTGCGCCGGGCCCATGTGCGGGTGGCCCAGGTGGGCCAGGTGCGAGATGTGCGCGTGCGCCAGCGAGTCGGCCAGCCGCCCGGCGTTGCCGCTACCGCCGCTTTGCGTGGACGAGGACGAGGAGGAGGTGGAACCCGGGTGGGCGGGGCCCAAGTGCAAGGGTCGGCCCATCCAGTGCTCCACGCTCGAGATGTCGTCGCAGGGGCCCGCCTCCTCCTCTGAGCCCGACGAGGAGTCTGAGCACAGGGGCGAGAGGCCTAGTGAGGGTCAGGCACCTGTCGAGGCGCGGGCGCGGTGGCACCGTGCGGCATGCGCTCACCTGGCGGCGTGTACGCGTCCATGGACGTCTGCACCACCAGCGATCGCCGCTTGGACGGCATGGGCACGGCCACCTTCCTCTCCACATGGCGCGCCAGCATGGCCTGCACCGCCTCTGTGTGAACGTCTGTGATAGAAACAAAGTCAGGGGACGTTGATCGCGCCGACGCTTTCTGTGTACGAGCGGGCGAGCGTCTTGACCTGAGCGGTAACGTTCGTCCCTGGTGCCCGATGTTCGCCGGCGGTGGAAGCGGGCGGCAGAAGGGGGGCCCAGAGGGACCCGGTGAGACATTGGACCTTCCATCCCTGCAGAGAGCGGCACGCAAATACGCGCACGCACGTTCAGCCGCACGCACAAACACATCATTTAACACACACACATGCGTAGACGCACACATCCAGTTTGACAGCAGCCGGAGAGCACAACACAAAAGGAAAACATGAAGATGATTTAGCAGAAAAATTTCATTTTTCTGGATTGATCAAATGATATAAGGGATTGATAAAATACCAAAAGAAATAAGTGATCAATCAATGATTGCAAGTGATTGATTGACTTTGCATCGCAACCCACGAGTGCGGGAGAGCAGGCCCAAGCTGAGCTCCAGGAAGCGTTGGCCTACGGCCGATAAACAGCCAATGGTCGGATTTTGTCAGGATTGCAAATCGATCGGGCCAACTTGCCTTTTTTGTATTTTTAGCTGTGTGAGCGGGTTCCGAGGTGGCTAAATTACCTCCAGCATGTGGAACAAACGCTCTGATCAGCTTGGACCTCTTCTTCTCATAACCCTTCTGAGTGATGTCGCCTGCAAACACACACACACAGAGCGTCTCGGCCAATCAGTGACGGGCGCCGGGGTCAAAGGTGACAAATTAAAAGAATGCCTGTGGATGGATGAGCTGTACGGCGTTTCTCAAACTTTGCTCAACGTCTCAGGACCAAGTCCAAACAATTGGAGGGCCTTGCCGCAAGTTACCGCGGCAACGTGTTGCAGTCACTCAGCCGGGCCCCGAGTGCAACTAGCAGCACTAATACGGATAATTCCTCCGCTTGTACTCCATTAAACGCACCGCTTGACTAATTATCGATCCGTCGACTCTGCAGCAACGCAAAACGTCGGAGGCGCTGCCTGCTCGTCACGACGCAAGGGGAGAGATGAGCGGAGGAGTAGAAAGGAGGAAAGGGATGAGGATGTGGAAGCAAAGTAATTATTGGTAGCAGGAGAGAAAGGATCATGGCCATGAGAAAAAGGAGGGCTAGAACAGGAAGTGGTGAAGGTGTTGGAGGACAAAGAGGAGGAGGTGGAGCAAGACGAGAAGAGGATGGCGGAGAAGAGGAAATAAAAAGAGGAGATTGCAGAGGAAGATTAACAAAAGGAAAACAAGGATGAGAAGGCTCAGGAGGAGATGATGAAGAGGAGGCAGAGAAGCAATCAGACGTTGGCCATCACCCCGTGTGACTGCGCATTGTGTCAATGAAAGGAGAGCCGAAATCAGACTTGAAAACGCAGCCAGCGGTAGCCATCAACATCGGCGACGTGCGTGCGTGCCTCTGATCTGCTTCAATAGCTTCCTTTTTCTCTCTCACACACACACAAACACACACACACGCAATGAGCGAGCGGGTTCGGGTCCACGGGGAGAAGCCATCCTCCACCGACAGCGCAGTGGAACAGGGAGGGAGTTGCCTAGCAACACTTTTCCTCGTGAAGGCCGCAGCCCAGTCGGCCATCTTGGATGTGGTGATGTGAGAAGGAGGCTCATCAGGCTCCTCGCCGCTCCCTCATTGCGGTCTGGAAAACAACTGAGGGCTGATCGATGGCGCTGGAGTTTTTTTTTCTCTTGTGCACAAGATGAATCATCCATCCAATTTCGATATGGTTTGTCCTCGTTAGGGACGCAAGTCAGTTGGAGTCCAGCCCAGCAGACTGAGAGGTGGTGTGCACCCTGAACTGGTCGGCAAACTGTGGCTTTTCGCACCTCTAGCACATTCCGAGAAAAAAAAAAGAATTCAGGATGGACGATGCATCTTCATCACCTTCATCCTCCATCTTGTTTCTCTTTGTTTCCTGCTAGGCTTGAAAGCATCAACATCCTGTTCTATTTGATCTCCTTTTACCTCATCACATCTCACACACACACAGGCTCCATGGTAACGATACACACACACGCGCACACACACGAGAGTGCGTCATGCACAGGGACCTTGGGCTGTCACACTCACATGGAGGGACTCGTGTGGTCTGCAGAGTGGCCGCTAGCTGATTAGCACGCGCACGCACGCGCACATACGCACGAGAAGCTAGACGAGCATCAGCAGAAAAACAAAGTCGGCCTCGCTGGTGATTCAGCGGGTCAAGACGTCAAGAAGTGTAAAAATAGCAACATGCGACTTGAGGGGATGAAAATAAAATATGTCCTGCGTGCGCCACGCGTGTGCATGATGCGAGCATCGAGATGCTCTATTCAGTCGCCGCATGAAATCGAGATGATGACAAGCGGTCGGCGCGAATATCCGACACTTCCGAGGTTCTCGCTTTGAGTCTCGATGGCGCCTTCTCCCAAAACATTAGGTTCTTTCACATTTCTGAATTATCCACAGCTGCCAAAGACCTTAAGAATCATCACCGGCTGCTAAAAAAATAGTCCTCCAGAAATTTGCAAGCCTTTTTTTTTTGCGTTCTCTCACGTTCATCGATCGACGCCGAGCGCTTCATGGATTATTCAGGAAAACACTTCGAGAAGGACAGCGACATGTGCAGCCACTCTCCGTCACAACAAAAACACACACAGCTGCAGCAACTTGTTTGGAAAGTGACACGACACACTCGGCAGACTCCTGGGGGAATGCCACGAGGTAGCAGCAAAGCACTACTTTTGACCAAACAAGCTCCCAAAGTTACTTTGAGAAAAAGAGCAAACATGTTTCAGCCTCCAGTGTTTACTTGAGGATGCGTTGGATATCTTCTGGCAAGCTCTCCCAAAGCCATCATCACAGTGCACCAGAAAAAAAGACTCGGCAAGAAGCCCGTTTTGGAATTTGGATTTTCCAGACGGGCCGAGCCGCTCCAAAATCAACAGGTGAGCTGTGAGATATCCTTCGACTGAGACGAGAAGCTCCCGTCCTCCATCAGCAATGAGAACGCCAAAGCAAACGGGAAGTTCTCCACGCGCTCATCACAATTCAAACGCAACAAAAGGGACACGACGCGGTTCCGAAACATCTCTTCATTCGGTCATTTAAGTGATGAACTGAGGAACTTTTTCAGATGTTTGAGATGATAGAAATGTGCTGCAGCAACAAGAGGCCACATTAGAGTCCAGCGTCAGCACAAGAGGACAACCTCACAAGTCTAACGAGCGTCAATTCAAGCAAACTTGTGCTGGACTCAAGCGATTTTCAAAATCGAGCAACTCCACTGAAGAAATGTGATGGGGGGACATCCCGAGCTGAACCGGAATGCAAACTGGATTTAACCGGGATGGCAAGCTGGGTGATTTGAACACACGCGCACGCACACACTTGGGATGTGCACATTGGAATTGTGCGCCAGATCATCTCCAGCGTTTCTAGGCCGTGCAAGCCCGAATGAATAAAAGATGTGGCTTCCATTATATAAGGCCCAAATGTTCCAATATGAGATGCTTGCTGTGTTCGAACAGCTGTGACTGAGCTCCTCGGTATGTGCGTGGCGGGAAAAGGAGGAGTAAGGGGACGGATTTGGTGCTTGAACAATCTTCCCAAGCATCCTCCTCCTCAGAGCAGGCCTCGCCAGTTTCCAATGTCGGAAGCCAGAAGGCCCAAAAAGCGGCGGCGTTCTGCTGCATCGCAATGCCTTCGACGCGCGCTCCCGCACAAACGCGCACACGCATGGGCACAGGTAGCCTCGCTTGGCGGTGTCAACATCTCAAGGTCAAACCGGGAGGAGGGGTGCGGGTGGGGGATATGTTCTGCTCACTCCCGGGGGGCAGACAAAGAGCCAAAGCGGGCCGAGGCTCGCTGTCGTTCGCTCCCGGCTAAGATTCGCCGTGGGCCGGCTGCACAGAGCTGGCCGGGACGGTTCCTGGCTAACAAACATCTGGATGGGAGGAGCGGGCGGGCGGGCAGTGGAGGAGGGGCAGGAGGAATAGGAGTGGGTGGGGGGGGGGGGGTGCTAACAATTAAATTCCGTTAGTGTCGGTGCGGATGGCGATGAGATAAGGGAACAGCGGGGCTTTGGATGAGGGTGGGGTTGATGTGTTGGTGGTGGGGGGGGGGTCTTACCCTCTGACAGCTCGAGCTCCAGCTCGGCCAGGCGGGCTCGGATCTCCAACGGTATCGGCGACGCCTCTCGGTCCGCCATTCCGCCTCGTATCGCGGCGAAAACACCTTCAGCCTGCTCCTGCCTTGCGCGTCTTCGTCCCTTCTTCCTCGGCGAAATGCGCGCGCGACGGACGCGAGAGGAACAAAGACGGGGGGATCCAAAGTCTCGCCTCTTAGCGGGGATCCGCCATGGCGTCCGCCGACCTCGAATGGCTCAAGTTCCTCGCGGCGGAGTGGCTGGGCTGGGCCGGGCCGGTCGTGCTCCTCGCTGTGGGGATGGGGATGATGAGGACGAGGAGGCTCGCCGAGCTTTGCTGCCGCTTTGCTTTGCTTGCCAATAGGGTCACGTGACGACGACGACGAGGCACGGGAGGAGGGGGTGCGGCTACGCTAGTCATCGGCAGGGGGCGCTGCGTGCAACCACACCTCGTCAACAGTGACGTGGATTTTGGCGGAGTGATTGAAGAACTTTTTACACCGAGTACCACCTCAATAAAATTGCGCTCTAGTTACCACAAACAAGACCAAGAATACAAGATATTTTAAGACTTTTTTTCAGTTATTGACAGCAGTGGTCAAAATAGTCATGCTTCATTCAATATGCGACTTAGTGATGAAATGATCAGATATTTAAAAGTGCTCGCTTAAAGTGAGCTAACAATTGGCTTCTGAGGAGCAACACTTACTCGCTTTCTCCATCAAATTGTTGGCGTTGTATCAGGGGATTGTTTGCGTCCGACGATGCTGTCATTCTTGGGCGCTTGCTTGTTTTCCACTCGCACAAGCAAACAGATGGTCTGCTTTCGCAGAGCAACCAAGTTGGAGTCGCCACTGGCCTGGCAGTCTGAAGGCCGCAACGAAGGCCGACACGCTGCAGGAGACACGCTTAAGCCAATTTCACAATTGCAGGAAACATTCAGTCCGTAAACGTCATTTTTTATTACTCTCGGCCATTGAGCCAGCCTTCTAAGAGGCATGTTACGTAAGAATGCATATTTCTCAAGCCCTTAATGTATGTAATATTCCTGATGTTTCTCATGCCAGAAGGTTGTTTACGCAAAAGTCATCGCCCTCATCACTGTTGTGATAGAACTCACCTACCACCTAGTGGAGACAAAGCCACACTGCAGCCGTCCTGTTTTGACCCACAAAAAACACAATACACAGTACAGTTTACAAAAAAAACCGTGATATTACCCGGAGCTCGGTCGAGCCAGGAATTTTACAGTCAAAGCGGAACTTGTTTAAAATCATATACAACTTTACAAAGAACATTCCTGATTCACGTGTAAAATCTTGAACAATTGGCACCCAATAGTCAAAACATTTTTTTATTATTTTTTTTAAATTTGCTTCTCTGAACTGCTTAACTTCAACTGACAATTGTTTTTGCTGTGAGTGTAAAGTATCACTTCCATCTTGATTTTTAAACTGGCACATTCCAGAGTGAACAATGCCCAAATACCACAATAATAACCTTCCAAATATATTGCTAATACCCACTTTCTGACAGATACAAAAAGTCTGATAAATGCTTTTTGTATCCGTCAGAAAGTATTAGCTGCTTAAATGCTGCTTTGGAAAATTAAAAATAAAAGATGCCATTGCTCCAAAAATGATAAATTTTCAGTTTGATAAAAAAAAAAAAAATCAAGTGTTGACTCTAAAATGAATCCCATTTCAGGAATAATTAAAAACAAATGAAAACCAATATGGTCACACCCATGAAGTTAGAAAACTATACAAAAATTCCCCACCTGGGAAAAGTGCAGGACGAAAATAAGCCATGCAGAAAGAAAGTAAGCCTCGTGACCTAAACTTAAAATAAAATATCACCGACAATGCACGAGTGAATCTTGTACAAAAGAACCATACGAGCGAGCAGGAAACACAAACTAGAAAACGCAAGTGCTGTGAAACATTAGGAAGTGACACCATTAAAATCAGCCAGGTGTGCCTCAAGTGCTTTCTACTTCTCTTCCACAGCAGGCATCGAGTCAGCGGAACATTTCTGGCCGATGGCGGCGTAGCTCAGATCCTGCGAGGCCTGCTCAATCACAAGTGTGCGTCACAACCGGCCGACAACACCTAAGACCCGCCCCCACCTTGGGTTCTTCAGCTTTACCTCTCTGGCGATGTCATCGGCACAGGTAGGTTCTGCCGTTTTGGGCAGCGTCTTCACACCGAGGGGAGTAAAGTCGGACACTCCGAGATCGATGGGAGATGGCTGGCGACGAGTTGAAGTTCCTATCTACAGCCGCGTGTGCACACACGTCAAAGATGTAATGCGAGCAAAGCCAGAAGAGAGTGCGATCCAACTCACAGGCTCGGGTCCAGCTCTGAGGAGATCAGCACACAGCTCCTCTCGGTTTTTCTGATTATGGTCTGCAGACTTGCAGGTCAGGGCAGTGTCGTCAAACTCGCTGCAACAACAACACAGATCCTATTTTGGAGCTCGTTACTTGGAGACACGAGAAGCTAAGTTGGGGCACCACTTTATGTTACCTTTGTCCCAGTGAATGTGGCACCCCACTTTGCCATTTGAGGCCTCTGATTTGCTGAGGCCTGTAGCTTCTCAAGTAGAACCAACCCCAAGCGGTCATCTCGTCGGCGTGACTTGACGTTCTGGCGCACCTGCCGCATGACAGCAAGCATGAAGAACAACATCCAGTGTGCAGCCATTTTCTCACTCTTATGTAGGCCACCTTTTTCGGCATGGGAAGCAAGGTTGGAACCAAAAGGCTTGTGGAAAGCAGTGCAGGGGGCAACTGGACACAAAAATCTGCAGACGAAAGCAGAAAAGCTCTCAGTGGCTTGGCAAGGACGAGGAAACCTCGCCAAGAGGACTCACCTCACCACAGTGCGAGTATCCCGAATGGCAGCAGGTGAAGCTGTGTAGCGGCTGGTGCGGCAAATAGGGAACCCGGTGTTGGTCTGGGATGTAGGGCCAGGTGGGGTTGAAGTTGTAGGACAGGAAGGTCATTGATTTGGCTCTCATCCTCACTTTGATGGGGTTTCCCTTGAAAAACCTAACCTCTTCTCGCAGGTACTTGTAGGCCTGAGGAAACGCACAATTCATTCATTCTGTTTTATTTGAACCATCTGTACCTTGATTTTCATTTTCGCTGTGCTCTTTGTGCTTAAAGGGAGCAACTTTTGTCTGAACACACTTGATGGGCATTTCAAAAGAGGAAGAAAAAGAAAGGAAAAAAAAAAAACCCACTGCACTCCATTACCTCATTTCAGATGGCAACAATAAAGTCGTCGGGAAATGACAGCTGTCAATCACCTGGTAGGCGCCGTCCTCTGAGGAAAAGGTGACGAACCAGTGGGTGGAGTTCACAATCTCGCAGCTCAGGAATTTGGGCAGCTCCTCGTTGCTGAAGAGCGCTTCCACCTCCTGTGGGACAAAAGACTACTTTTAGGCAGAGGATCAGACGAGGGTGAGGATGAAAAGGAGGCGGCCGCAGGTTTTTCCTGGCGGTAGGTGCTGGTAGGGATTTCACGCAGGATGACAACATATTGGCTGTGGTTGGGCGACATCTGGACCTGCGGCAAAGCTGAGGAGGAAAGAGACGGGCCACATCAGGGGCTAGGTTGCCTCATCAACACCGACTTTTAACAACATTCGTGATGAACTGCGAGTCAACACCCAGGCGCGTTCAGTTACCCGTGTCTGGTTTTGGCAGGACGTGGTCCTCTGCTGCTCCGGGTTGGCCTTCAACCTCAGCCGCACCCATGTTGGCCAGCTCCACGTGCAATCCGTGCTCTTTGGAAGTGCATATCTCAGCAGCACCTGAAGCAAAAGGACAAATTGATCTTTAAAGTGCTAAGTGTGTGTTAACAAGTATGAGTCATTCTGTGCACACTTGCTATACAAGGAAGATGGATGGCAAACTCAAACAGCATAAATTTGAATCTTGACTCACTTTGTGGGTCCATCTGCTCGCCGGGAAGGCATAGCCAAGGCCGCGGATCCTGCGAAAAGTTGTAGTTCGATCCTGTCCACACTTCGGCCTCAGGGTTGAGGGTGTGCATCTTTGCAGCCTGCGGAAAGCAGCAGGAAAACGTGATGATGTAACGGGGCAGAGTGCTGACAAAAGCCCAAAAGTGATGTACGCAAGTTTACAGCCTGAGCGCGCCAGGCCCATTCGCCCTCGACCAGAGGCATGACGGTATTATCTAGGGACGTTCCCAGCGGAACGACGCCGGGCAGTGGCTCATCCTGACTTCGCGGCTCTCTCCGGTCCAATGCCTGGCCACCATCCTCTCCGATGGGCTCGATCCTGGTCCCGTAATCCGGAGGGCTTGCCGAGGCGTCAGAGTCCTCTCCCAGCAGCTTTGACACCATCTGCCACATGCTGCCCTCTGCGTCCTCGCCAGGTACCTCCTGACCCAAGAATTGTATCTGGCAAAACGGTGTCAGAGCACAAACGTCCGGCTGGTCAGGGGCCACCTGGACGTCGCCGTCTTGTTGCTGACGCAGAACCTCGTCCAGGCCAATCATGTTGACCAGTTCGCCATTGGAAGGAACACACATGGGAGTTCTGGGATGCTTCTGGACTAATCCCTGATCTTCAGCTTGACCTGCAGGTAGTGAAAACAGAGGGTCTGCGTTATCCTCCAGAACTGACAAATGGACCTCTATATGATCAAGAGCCTCCGGAGGAGCATCCCAGAACTCCCACGTGTTCCTTCCAACGGCAAATGTTAACAAATATAAAAGGTAGGCCATTTCACAAATTTATTATCAGCCCTTAATTTACAGTGTTGGGAACTCACTACTTGTTCAAGAAAGTAACGGAGTTATTAATTGTATTATTAATAAAAGTAACCTTACCGGGTAAAGCGTTACACTTAAAAAAATGAATACAACACAATACATGCACATTTTTGCCTTTAACCTAAATTAATTTGGATGAAAGTGCGTCAGTCGGCACACTAAGTTAGCTAGCTTGTGAGCGGCACGAGGCCTGTTAGCTTACTCGGGAATTCACGAAGTGGTTAGCGAAACATGCACCGCTATATACTCAAATTTAAACTTCAACTAGGCTATAATTTCTGTGAGGTAAAAAAAAAAGTTACCGATGAGTAATTCAGTCAAAGTTGGTCAATGGAGAAACTTACCACGGTTGTCTTCTGAGCTGACCGCCAATTACCGAATTGGCGCGCTCGTTCGTTGCGTTCTTCTTCTTCTTCTTCTTTTTGGATTGTTCAGCGGTTGGCCACCTAACGGGGCATTACCGCCACCTACTGTTCCGGACACTCGGTCAGAGCATAAACTCACAATCTAAAATCAAGAAACCCAGTAATGATAGTAAGAAACTCTGTGCCAGAATTCTGACTTTATTCTCAGAATTCTGACTGTAAATTATTAATTCTCACTTTAAAGTCAGAATTCAGAGAAAAAAAGTCAGAATCCTGTCAGCGTCTTTTTTCTTCTTCACTGGCCCTAATCCTCTTCCATACAATCAAGATCCACCTTACTTTTATCCTTTTTCTTTCATCCACTTCGAAGGATGACACTCTCTATGGCTCTTCAGATGAATCCAGAAGTTAACCATGATTTTTTTCCTCCTCAAGTGCAAAGGCACCTTACCCATCTCCACCTGTAAGCAACATATCTTCAGAGCCTGGGCCTGTATTACTTTTTAACGACGAAGGTGCTGCTGACCCATAACTCACACACCCATAGTCGATCACAGATCTTATCAGAGCTTGATCGTTTTGACCCCTTTGGTCACGTCTGCGCAGTAGCAATCTTGAGTTGCTATGACAACTGCTTTACGTACTGCTGCAAAGCATAAAGACTCAAATGGACTCAACGACACATCGCACGTTGTGTCGTTTTACTTTTTTTTAAATAAACAATACATTAAAAAGACAAGCACGTGAAGAGAATCCTTTCTCCATTAATTTTTACAACAAAGATATGAATTAGTCAGAACTTATAATCGTTATACAAGAATTTGCCCTTCAGTTTTTGCTTAAGTTTACAACAGAGAGAAATTTTTGAGGTACAAAACATGTCAAAAAGCATTAACTGATGAATTTAGCTTGGGCCATGGATCCAAGCAAAACATCACTTTCATTGCCAAGGAACGATGACCTCAAACAATCATTCTGTTTCATAATAAAGTAAGAATACATTGCATTTATGCAGCAAAACTCAGGCCGATTGTAAATATTTAGAAAATGGCTAATATTAGCCGATAAAATCGTCCATCCGATGAATGCGCATACAAGACACGCACCCGTTTCAGGAGTAGAGGCTCCAGTAGATGGTGTTGAAGAGGAGGTAGGAGAGCGGGAAGGCCAGGCGGGAGTACGAGTCAATCATGTAGCTGTTGCTCACCAGGAGGTCCACGTGCTCCCGCACCGACCGCTGCCGGCGCAAACGCGTCCCTTCCGAGGGCCGCGTGTCCACCTGCGGCGAGGCGGCGGCCGGGGACTCGGGGACCGGGCCCTGCGCCGGGCGGGGGAACGGCGTCAGCTCCATCTCGTCGTCATGGAAGCAGCCGTCAAAGGCCATGGCCTGGCTGGCGTTGAAGGTAGATGGAAGCTGGGGGGACACGGAAAATGTCAATTATCTGCATTTTGAGATGTGTCGCTTTGGCATTCTGCCACCGGAGGGAGCTGTTTCCTGTTTGCTCACCTTTCCCCGTTTCATCTTTCTCATCTCCTCCAGCGTGGTGCAGTAGTTCACGGCGGCGTACTCGATCACAGTCAGGAAGACAAACAGGAAGCTGGTCCACAAGTAGATGTCTACTGCCTTCACGTACGACACCTGCAAGCAGAAGTGTCTCACTTAAGTAGCTAACGTGAGTACTTGGTGAACGCAGGTGGTACCTGAGGCATGGAAGAGGACACGCCTGTGATGATGGTGGACATGGTGAGCACGGTGGTCATGCCTGCGGAGGAGATGGGAAGGTCAAAATACACGTGTGCTTCAAAATACACCGGATTAGCAAAAAGAGTCCTTCGTCGTGCGTATGCACCCAGAGAGACGCGGGCTGGTACGGCCCGGCGGTCGATCCAGAAAGACACCCAGGACAGGACCACCATCAGCATGGTGGGGAAGTACGTCTGCAGCATGAAGAAGAAGATGTGCCGCCGCAGGATGAAGTTGATGAACAGCCGGTTGTACCAACCTGACACGCACACACACACAGGGTGTGACCTTCTCGACACCACGCAAGCTAATTATAGTGTTTACCTTTCTAGAACCATAATTAGAGTGCAGACGTATTTTGCTCTCATCTTGGTCAGTTCTCAAACTCAAACATGAGCTTTGGATGAAAAAAAAAATTGAGGATCCAGACCTGTGCTGCTGTAGAAGGCCAAGCCGCTGGAGGGGTGAAAGTGCTCGATGAAGAACTGAGACAAAACGATCTCGTCGGTTCTCAGGGAGTCGTTGCCGTTTTTCCAGTAGAGCATCAGGTCGTTCTCGTTGTACGCATCTGGGGAGACACACAAACTATTTGATTTGTGCAGTGCTGGGCGACACTACGCTTATGTGTGTGTGCGTCTCACAGCTCTCCAGTTCCAGCGAGCAGTTCTGCGTGTCCAGCGGGAAGCTGCTAAAGTCCATTGAGCACAGCGACGTGACGGTGACCCTGAAAGCAACAGCAGAGTCTTCAGCAGCCAGACGGCATCCGTCTTGTCCCCGACTGACCTTTCTGCCGGTGTTGCCACGGCAACCTGGCAGCAGCTTGTGATTCAGAAAGCGCCAGGTCGTTTGTTTTCATTTTTGGTGCCGGCTTCGAGGCTGACCTGACGCTGTAGAGGATGTTCCCGTCGGGGTAGACGCGCAGCATGATGTTCTCCATGGTGGTATCGTGGATGAAGGACCGCTTGGAGTGCGCAAAGAAGACATCCGGCACCCAGATCTTCTTGACCAGCCGCGAGTCGAACGTCCTGCTCCGGTTGTTTTGCGACGGGAAGGCCAGACGCTCATCCTTCCAGTAGTGGCGCAGGTACAAGGTCATGGTGAAGTCCTGTGGACACATCCACGTGTGTCACTATAGCAACAAGAATGGGGCGGGGGTTCATCATGAGGAAGCTCACCATGTTGACTTCGGAGATGCTATCGATGCTCTCCACCTGCACGTCGATGCCCACGGGGATGGCCGCTCCTGCCGGTTAAAGAAATTCAATCGCTTCAGTCCGTGCACGAAAAAGAACTGTAGCGGAAAGTTCCATCAGCGAGTGATGTCATGCCGAAAATGTTTCTAACATGCTTTTGGTGGCAGCGGGGGAGTCACGTTGTGACACAACAACATAGCGATGAGGAGGCTTTTTTTGACCGCGTCTGCGGGCTGTCCAGGAGACGCTGGCGTTTGCTTTCTCACTGACCTCGGCCTGCACCAGGTCATGTGTGTGTGTGTGTTAATTCCACCTGAGCGTCAGCATGACAGCAGCTCAATAAACACTTTATCTAATGAAGCTCGGCAAAGCTCCTGCAGAGGCCGTCGCCATGGCAACCTCTGCTGGGGAAAAAGTGAGACGGCCGGGTGACTCACACACTCTTTTCCCACATCACGGCTCAAACTTGGTGCGAGAGGTCCTTCTTAGAAGTTCACCTCTCCCAAGGTGCTAACATGGCATCAACTCGAACGATTTGTTCAGTGTCAAACGTTCACAAAATTGTTGAAAGGCAAGTTTTGGCGACCCCGCATCACGAGTGTCGTCTCAAGCGATAATATGATGAGTGACTTCGAGATTCATGTGACACAGAGGAGAATGTCACAAACATGTTCATTAGTCAAACGGCGCGCACGACGTTAACCTGTGACTTGACAACGGACGGGAATGACAATAATGAAGACGACGATGGATGGCCAAGTGATGGATCTGCTCTCATCACGATAACTCGACAGCCGCCGGCTGTGACCTCTGGGTCAACTCAGTCACGCAAACCAAAACGAACGCAGACAAGACTCAAGATGGATGAAGGAAAACACCCGAATGAAATTTGAGTGCAAATGAGAAAAGACAAGACAGAAAGTGGAGATAATCATAAGGGCAATTAGACGCCATTTTCTTTTTTCTCCGAAACAATCCATACTGGTTCAACACACACACAAAGCAAAAAAACTAGGACGCACAACACAACACACATTTGTGCGCGTGCGTGTGAGGCCCCTCAACAAAGTTCAACTATGACATGACATCAATCACCTGGAGTGACAGTGATTTGTTTTCTCAAGGCGTGTGTGTTTTGGTGAGTGTCCCCGGGACAGAGCGGAGGTGGAGGGCTCATTTGTTTGCTGTGGCATGCATGCACATGCATAACACACACACACACACACACATACACACAAACACACACAAACTGTAACACATTCAAACCTGAATGTGCACTGTGTGTGTGTGTGTGTGTGTGTGCTGTTTGAGCAAATGACAGGTCCTGCACTCCAATATAGTCCATGGAGGCGGCGTGGAGGAACACACGTTTCGATTCTGAGAACATTTAATGTTTTTCGTAGCGTCTTTGTTTGTTTGTTTGTTTGTTTTCAAACTCTGACTTACCATTTTTTTTTCCCGCCTTCACGCGTATTTTCGAACGCAGAAGTCGGTCGGCATCATAGTGTATGTTGCCGTGCTTTGTTTCCATCTGCTCTAGACCCTGCATATAATCCAGATTATTTCACTCGACCCCCCCCCCCCCCGCCTCTCTGAGGGCCGCACCCCCCACCCCCAACTCACACAATCGTTATATTACAATAACACGCACGCAAGGACACACAATCCTGTTGGAGTGAGTGCACGCACACACCCGTTTGTAATATGTGGGTCATTTGTTGAGTGATTTGGGATTGGTGACGCGCCCCAGTGCCCTTTATCACATCATCGGGCCGAGTCTCAATCGCATTTTTGTAGCGGTCGTGTCACGAGTAGCATCCTCATCGTCACGATAACGCGTGCGGCACAAGGGACAAATAGTTTGTCATCTTTGCCATTCCTACAACAGTGTCAGTAAAGATGTGTGTGTGCGTGTGTGTGTGTCACCTCCAAAGCCAGGTCTCATGGCAAAGTCATGCTCCTCGATCCTGAGCAGCTGTTCAGTTTTGATCAGCAGAGTTTTGGTGCTGTCCTGCCTCTTCAATTTGTAGTCAATACGTCTGATCGGAGTAAAAACAAGATGAAGAATTCAATTCCTGGAAAGGGCCCGCAAAATCGCATGTCAAACAGATTATGTCTGATTAGAAGGTCACAAATTGTCTCGGCAGACAGTCGGGGGCCAATTTCGGCATTTGGCGAGGATGATGATATCACGCAACAAACAGAAGTGTGAGATGTTGATTGATCTCCATCAATAAAATAAAACTGCATTGATTAGCATAGCAACGCTCAGAAGTGAGTTTCAACATGACCCCTCACCCTCCAAATTTGAACTTGCTGTTTTCCCCGAGGAAGACCTCCTTGTGCCTCCTGCGGCCGGAGTTGCGTCCGCCGGTCACCATGGCAACCAGGCTGGCGAGGGCCACAGTCAGACAGGTCAAACAGGTCAGCCAGGTCAGCCCGACCACCTTCATCTTCCTCCCCCTCCCTCAGCCGCCACGTCTTCCGCGCTCCGGTCGGGCCCGCTAACTGTGGACGCTGGCGTCACTCATGTGGAGGGTGCGTAGGGTCGCCGAGGCTTCCACGAGCATCCCGCAAAGTCGCTGCTCTTTTCCTTTTTCTTCTTCTTGTTATTCCCGCCGCATCCTTCATCTCCGAGAAGGTTTCTGGGCTCACGTCGCTCGTCGTCGCCGTCCTCGTCCGTCTGCCCGCCGGCCGCCCGCCTGCTTCATCTGTGGCTTATTCTCTCTCTCTCTCTTTCTCACTCTGATTAAAATCGATATGAATCCATTTCTCTCGGTGATAGAGGAATGACACTAATTCCACACTAATCCTCTTATCCTCGGCCACAGCAATCTTTCTCGAACCTACGCACACACACAACTCGGCACTAATCAGGATTTTCTCGCAGCGCCGTGAAAAATGAGGCATCTGACCAACAAAGGAATTCAAAGCGGCAATCAAACAATCAAGTCGTCACGCTAATCCCAACAAACTCACACCTCTGGAAAATCCTTTTTCCAAACACACAAATTTGATTGCATGTTAAAGGGTGTGCAAACTTTTGATCCAAGGCCACCGCCATGTTTCACATAATTTTTGTTGCTGATTTTAAAGTGAGGGGGAGGAGCTTCTTTTCATTGGGCCATAGCCTTATCTAATCGGAAAAAAAAAACTTTTGCACAATCTTGTCATCTCATTACAAAGCGTTTTTGCGGGACAAAAGTGAATTGTGCAACAAGCAACCTGCCCTTTGGAAACAAAGCGCTCTGCTGACATTTGGCAAAGTTGCGCGCGTCCACGCAAACTCCACCCACGGTGAGAGAGACAAGCGTGTACCGGAGTGTGTGAGAGGGAGCATCTATTCTCTAAATAACCTGTTGATCCAGTCAAGCTCTGTCAGGCGCTCGCGGGGCACACTCTTCCTCTTTGGCTTCACGTAAGTCCCCCCAGACTTCCTCGCGTCTCGACTTTCTCAAACTTTCCGCTATTCTCTTGCTCTTTATCACGCATGGCTAATTGGGAATCAATCTCACATCTATTCCTCTCATGCGGCTCGCACGTCTGGCTCCTCTGCTCACTTTCTGACGTCACCCACTTTCAGTTTTTTGGGACATGACGTCTGACTCCTCTCTCGGTTGTTCTGACTTTTCATGCCTTGCGCGGCTCTCACACACGTCACTCACTAATCAGTCCTGTTTTGCGCAAGAATGCCTCGCTGTGCGTAAATCTGTCGAGTCGGGGGGCAATGGTCGGCGTGCGACAAAGTGCGCTGATAAAGTAGTTAATAATAAATATAATTTTATTGCTAAGCCACAACATGCCGGTGTCGCTCCCGATTGTGCGCTCCGACACTTTATTTTGTTAAGGTGATGAGCGTTTATCAGTAGCGGATCAGCACGCTTTCTTTGGCTTTGTATCGGAGCGTGATGAGCTCACTCATCAGCTGTCAGCGGGGGATAAAGTTCTCCCGAAACAAAACGCGTCGATCCAAAAGCATTCCAGGAAGGCTGGGACTAACTTTTGATTCTCTGCTTTGAGGTGATGAAAAGGGAGATGGAAGCAAAAATCCTCAAACATGGATTGTCCTCAAAGGGCAGCACATGCTCTGTCACGTTTTCAGCATCATCCAGGGCTGCTTTGTAATTACGCCTTTCTTCTCCTTCTCCTTGTGTGTGCTTGTGGGCTGCCAAACCACATAGATCCAAAGAAAAAACTGCAGAGCATGGAGTGAAAGCTTGCGGGAGTTTTCTGGCCCCAAACCATGTCAGCATTCATTTGCATCTGGGCCTGCTTCCTGCTGCGGCTCATCGCCGCCGCAACGGAAAAGACGCCAGGTGAGACACAAACTCCTCTTTGTCCCACGGCAAAGCGGCGAGCCCCGAGGGGCTTCGCTTTGAGACTGACCCCATTGGATCGCATATCTGGCAAGAACCTCGCCAAGGCAAACGGACTGGGCCCGATTGATAATAAGCTTTCCAAAACCCCACACCGTTTTGTTTTGTTGTGATCCATTTTTGTAATATTCCATCACTTCAAACGTCTGATAAGATTTATGAAATTGCGGGAAAGCAGTAACAAGCACAAAGATAACGAGAAGCCTCTCATGGTTGCTGCTGTTAGCCCCGGCTCACGGCCAGCCACTCACAGGAAGATATCGCGGGCCACCTCAGCTTCTTGAAGACTCCAACCTCAGATACAAAAATATTTACAGGGATTTCTCTACATGATAGATGTATAGATCTTTAAATATCTCTTTAAAAAGTGTCATTTCAGTTAAGGTTTGGATTATAATATAATTATAATTGTCTCCTCTGAACCTCAAATGTCCTTTGACACTTGCTCAACTTTGATTTTTGAAAGATCAGGTGAGCACATAGGGGAGTTTTCTTTTTTGGGCTGTGCTAATCTGTGCTGTGAGTCAGCCAAGTGACTCACTGCTCTGCTCCCGTCTGCGCCTCAGCCAAAGAATGACGGGAACGTCCGTCCCATCTGCGAGTGAGCCAGCCGGCTGGCGAGGGAGCGGGCAGACGCCTGAGGAATGTCAGGGACTCATTTTTAGAACAAAATCCACGCTCTTGATCCACATTTGCACACCTGCGACACCGTCATTTGGCAAAGTATGAAGATGTGCTCCACTTCCTCTTATGACTCGGTGAACAAGCCACGTCACGGCCTGGCTGAGAAGTCACAAAGATCCAAAGAGGAAGTAACACTTAAATACGTCAGCAGGGCATCACATCAATGCTTTGACTTAAGAGTGCCCCAACTTCTGAGTTTTTCCAAATTACAAGCCGCTTGGTCTATTTCTGGTGCACCTGCTTGATCTTTGCCTTGAAAAAAGACTTTTGGCATCCAAGCTCACCACGGCCACCCATTCTCATTGCAGATGAAAGCGTCACTTGTTTCGTGTCAGAGGAGTGCCACCTCCCGTGTATGTTCCCCCCCGCCTCCAACCAGAGCGTGCGCTGGTTCCGGCAGGACGCGGTGATGCTCAGTTTCGGCGAAACCCCCAGTGAAGGCCAGCCGCTGGCCGGGCGGGCCGCCGTATCCCCGCCCATGATCGCCGGGGGCAACGCTACTCTGGTCCTCAGGGAGGCGGCCCTCAAGGACCGCGGCACGTACCGGTGTCATGTACGTACGTCTGAGGGGGAGCACAGCGCCAAGGTGGTCTTGAAGGTGGAAGGTATGTTTTGCATTCGCTTTACGACATCTAATTGATTTTGATTGTAAAATAAGAATTTTAAATGAATCGGCATACACTGTACAGTTTCAACCATTTTTTGGTGGGGGTGGGGTCAAAAGGTCATTATTTCCTTATGGGATCTAAGTGACAAATCATTTGTTGTTTTTGCTTCCTGTTGTTTTTTTGCAAGAGAGCCGTTGTTATTCATCAGATCTTTGACATTGTATTTATTTAAATTATGTGTTGTAAATGATTGTATTTAAGGGTCATAAATCTAAACATAGGGATCAAACATCAGTGGGGGCCATTTTGTACGTACGAGTTTGACTTACTTGTACTTTTGTATCACGCAGCGCCCATCCGAGGCCTTTCCCTGGAGCTGTCGCGGCTAAGCGGCTACGAGGAGATGAAGTGCATCGTGCGGGACGTCTTCCCTCCGCCCCGGGTCACCTGGGCCACGGAGCCGCCCACCTTCGAGGACCTGCGACCCATCACGCGCATGCTGGCCGACAAGCGGGGCCTGTACACGGCTGACAGCAGGCTGAAGGTTCTGGAAGGCCAGCCGGACCTCATCTACATTTGTAAAGTCACCACCTCCTACGGGGGGCCCACCTGGACGTCCTCACTGCGGGAGAGAGGTAAGACCGCAGACCTGGCGCATATCTATGTCCTGTACCCAACTATGCCGTCCCCCCGACAGCTATAGCAGGTAGCGAGGGTCGAGATTTGACCATCCCATGCTTCGCCCCGCCGTACCTGAACAGCCTTACCCTCCGCTGGAGCTTCTCCAACGGCGAGGACCCGGTGCACATCCTGACCTATGACAGCCACTCGGGGCACAGCACCTCTGCACCATCCTGGGACCACCACTTGGAGCTGGACGGCTTCAGGGTCCCATTCGGGGACGGCTCGCTGCGCCTGATGGACCCCGAACACGTCCACCATGAGGGCACCTATAGCTGCGTCTTCTCCATGCCGTATAACACGCACACGGAGCGCTCCGACGTCGCCATCAACTCGCCCATTGGTGAACACAAGGCGGCGCTAACATCAACATCATGTCCGGTCTGTCTGAACTCACGTGTGTGTGTCTTCGTGCAGCCAATCGGAGCACCTCGCTGCAGACGTCATACTGGTGGATCGTCGGCCTGGTAGTGGCGTTGACAGTCCTGGTACTGGCAGCCATGTTGGTTTACCTGAAGATGCGAGGTGAGGCCACGGCAACCCTCGAACATGTGTGTGTACATCTACGTGTGATGCTCACAATGTGTGTGTGTCTTAGGAAAAGCAGCAAAATCTTCATCATGTGACCCTGAGGAGGAGACCGAGCTGAACTCGGTCAAAGGTACAAGAGTAGAGGATAAAAATACTTACGTATGAGCACTAGGTGGCGCCGTTGTGTTGTCCAGCAATAACAACCCTGAAAAGACACGGGAAAAATAAGTTGCTGTTTTCATCTTTTTTGTAAAGTATGTCTCGTTTTTCCATCAATGACCATCGGATTTAAATTAGTACAAAAATATCAAGGAAAAATTTCACATGTTTGAGAAACAATTCCCCAAGTAATTCAAATGAGTGCAATATAGTATTCCAATTAAACATTTCTGTAAATATATTAAAGTAAAATTGATATCAATTAGGGAAATACAAATAAATGTACTTACCATCGAGTACAAAATCATTTTGATCTATTTTATGTGACTATTTCTTTCAATTATATACCTATTGGGATTAAATTTAGTTGCATAAAATAACACTGAATGTACATTATCCCTTGGATTTTCAGGCGTAGAGGGTGAAAGTGAGAAGAGCAACCAACTCCCTGCCAGAGGCAACAACGGACAGACTGGACCCTCGTGACCCCCAACCCCACCCCTCCACACACTGAACTATGTTTCTATTGTAAAGACATTTTATATGAAGTGATGTCTACTAAAGTTGCATATTGAACCGGACACGCACTAGAACCTTTACAGGTGAACTTCCCTAGACCTTCTGCAAACCTTTGAATGCACTTGTCTGGGGGAAAGCGCGCCATGGCGCGATATTCCGAGGAAATTGAAGGGAAAGGTGGGCGAGCATGTCTTCAGAACTAAACCCTGTTGCGCAACTGTGTGTGTGTGTGTGTGGGGGGGGGGGGGGGGCTGTGACTTATCACGTAGGGGTGTACTCACTTTTGCAATATGAAAATTAATGGCTGCGTGTTGACTGATTTTGAAAGGACAGTAAAAATATTGCCAAAAATCTGAGGAGTGTGTTCTGTTTCGTGAGATTGCGTATCCCTAACGACGCTTAAATAGGAGGTGGACACTAGAGGCGCTCTCGAGAACCCCCCACCAGGCACGGTGCTGAGTAGTTTTGAGTTTTGTGTATCTCTCATTTTTGGACCGCCCAGTGGCTTCAAAGTTTAACATGCGGACTGGCAATTCTACTGTAAAACTATGTCCGCGTGAGTGTGAGTTATTCATGTCATGTGAGCGGGGTGTGGCAGAAGACTTTGACACGGCTATTTCAGAGCTTTTCCAGCTACAGGGAACGTCGGTGAATCAGTTCAGGTACTCGGCACCAACGAGATACGAGTCAAAGCGCGATGAATAGCAGGAGTGGTGCAGTGGTCTTCTTCGTACTCACTGTCCCATGGCGTCTGGTCATTGGAGGTAAGGTGGGACGAGACAAATATATACTTTTTTTTAATGATGTACGAATATCTCGTATTTTATAGCACACCAGAAAAAAAAAGTTCAATATGGCGTTATAATGTGATAAGTCTCGCTCGTTTAATTAAGAGGGAAACCGATGAAATTCATGATTTAAAAAAATCATACGATTCAATGTAGCATTTTTTATGGCTTGGTTTTTGACCTGTTGTCTCATATAAGCTTGTCATTATCAAGCTGGCCTCGAAACTATTTTCATTGTCATTTTTACGGTACGGTGATCCCTCGCTACTTCGCGTTTCGTTTATCGTGGCTTCATTACATCGCGGATTTCTTTTTAAAATAAAAAAAAACATTTAAAAGTCAAAATAAAACTTCTAAATCGAGGAAACATGTGTCTAACCTTTAGGACAATGTAGTATTGCTCCAAATGTTCGTTTATATTCCTTTAGAAGTCCGCTTTCGCGTATTAGCACGATCGCGAATTAGCATCTATCCGCTAACTCGTTAGCCTGCCCGGTACTTCTTGTTGGTGAACATACTTCACGGATTTCACTTATCGCAGGTGGTTTTTGGAACCAATTATCCGTGATAAACTAGGGATTACTGTACTTGATTTACTTTCAAAGTTAATAAAACCTGGAAACTGGAAATCTTTTTCTCTCTCATTGTGCCAAGTAAACAAACCGAGTAATACACATTTAATACACACTTTTGCTTTTAAATTGAATACACAAGTACTTTTTCTGCTGTATGCACACTTGCTCCATTTTTGTTCCTCTTATCTATGTTATTTGTTTATTATTTATTCATCACTCTTATTTATTCATTGTTTGTGCCTTCTTGTTTTTACTTTGTGTTGTTTACTTGTACGTATATTGTGTACTATGTCTTGTCACCGTGGGATAGTGGGAAACGTAATTTCGATCTCTTTGTGTGTCTTGACATGTGAAGAAATTGACAATAAAGCAGACTTTGACTTTTGACTTTGACTTTTACTTGAGGTCACTTCCCTGACACTCCAAGTATCAAATTCTTAGTAAGTACCTTACGAGTACAATTGCCTTTGTTCTCCCTGCCGTTGCTGTACTATGGTCTCATTTGTAAATGAATGCCAATCATCCTCCAAGGATCTTTTCTTACGGCCATACTACCCTGAGAATGCTCGAACTTGGAAGATAAGCAGGGTAAAGGTTAGTCCTCGGATGGTAGACCTCCTGGGAACACCCGGTGCTGTAATCTTGACTAAGATTTACGTTGATGCACTTGTAAATATGACACATTTGTTGTTATAAGAAACATAACTTGAGCACTTGTTATTCAATGTGGATTTCATACTTTACGAGCAAAACAATCAATGCCTAATCAGAGGCATTTCATTTAGAATCAGTTATTGAAATGAATGTCAATAACACAAAGCTATTTGAATGTTGCTCATGCTGGAAGTACTTAGAGAGCGACATGGGAGTGTTGGGAGTAAGGCGTTTGACAACAAGTGGTGGAACAGAAACAGCTGCTGGGGGGGGGGGCTTACTTGCTTACTTAGCCGTCACTGAGTTCCAGCTCAGGTGCTCGACACGGGCATGTCATCAGAAGGAATTTGGTGTGACATTGCATTGCTGACCTGATTGCGCGGACCTTTTGCAGGCAACCTGAAGTCAGTCTGGTGTCGCTGGAAGACGCCCTGCCTTTTGGAGGCCAACTTTCCCATCGGAGATGACGTGGCCATCCACTGGAAGCAGGAGTCACCAAGCAAACTCCAGGTTCATTCCTTCTACTACGAGAAAGACCAGCTGCAGGAGCAGGACCAGCACTTCAGTTGCCGCACGTCGCTGTTCAAGGAGAACATCCCCAAAGGGAACGCTTCTCTGCTGCTCATGAATGTGCTGGTTGCGGATGAAGGCACCTACATGTGCTATGTGGGAACACTCACGGGACACTGGGAGTTCTTAATCAAGCTCAACGTGGAAGGTGAGTCCACAAGCCACCTGAAGTACATCAGAGGTCGTTCAATGAATGGAATGGAAGCGAGTGGACGTTGTCCTATCATGGTGTCCCTTTGCAGCTGCGGTCACTTCAATCCGCTTCCGTCCCGACGATGAGGATCAGTTGATCTGCAGCTCGGGCGGAATCTTCCCTCGACCCGAACTGCGCTGGTCCACAGAGCCGGCGCTGCCTGACGCCCTCCGCAACAACAGCCAGGTCCAGCAAGAGACGCAGACGCAGCTTTACAACATCAACGGCTCGCTGGCGTTGGCGGGCGACGCCCACCCCGACCTGGAATACATCTGTGATGTCAGCACCAGCAACAGCAGCCAAAGAATCACGTGGAGGAAAAATAGTGAGACACTCACCCGATGGGGGGGCATTTCAATAGCCCACCGCACATGCTGACAAACTTTAAATGCCTCATTTCAGTTCTGGACATTTCCGTCGCAGAAACGAGCATCGAGTGTGCGCCCGTCTCTCACCCGAGCAGCCTCGAATGGACGTTCAACCGCAGCAACGTCATCGCCAGCAGGCTCGCCGGACACAAACTCCATATCATCGGCGATTGGAAGGAGCACGTGAAGGGCGTGTCCGAGGCGGGCGCCCTCAACCTGTACCACCTGAGCGCTAACCAGAGCGGCACATACACGTGCACACTCAGCAACAACACACAGACGCGCGTTCAAGACATCCTGCTGACCGTGACGGGGACGGAGGACGGTGAGTTCCTGCCGAGATACCTTGCAGCAGCCACAAAAACATGGTTCCTCTGAGCTTCTGAAAACGGAACCTACCAAAACATCTCACCCGTTCTGTTACAGTGCACCCCAACGCGGCCGGCATCACGTCGGGCGTGCTTGGAGCGATCTTATTCGTCGTGGCTGCAGTGGGCGCTATCTACTTGTTCACCAGGCGAAGACCAAACAGATTGTGGTGCTGCAACCGAGATGGAGCTCCTGTGGCATCGTCACCGAATGAAGTTGTGACATTAACAGCGATGAAATCTTAGATGTCAGTGCGATTGAACGTTCACAAAGTTTTTGACTTTTCAGAATATTTCACTGTCAGTCATGATGAAGGCGGCAAGAGTAGATGAATGAAGAACAAGAGAAAGAACCTTCTCTGAGAGTAAAGGCTAGTCATCCAACGGAACCTTTAGCCCAAGAGCTGGAAAAAGAACAAACGACGAGGATGAGACTTTTGACGACAAGCGAGGTACATCCTGGACTGGTCGCCAAACAGCAGTTTCTGCTCACCCGTGAGCTGGAAGCAAGCCCCAATGACTTTTGGAGGTGAGCTGGAGCAGTGTTTCCCAACCACTGTGCATGCATGGCTAATTGAAGTGACGCTCTGACGGCCGTGATGCGTTTGGGGGCTGATGGAAATAAGAGCATCCTTGACTGTGATAGCCACTCGGCTGCTACCAGAACAGTAGTGCGTCTTTAAAAGTGACTTTGTTCTTATTGTCGCAATATTTATAGAGCTAGTCTAAAACATAAAACAAAGTCATGTTGATTCTTTTGCATTTTAATCACAATCACTTTCAATACCGTAATTTCCGGACTATAAGTCGCGTTTTTTTCCATAGTTTGGGTGGGGGGGCGACTTATACTCAGGAGCGACTTATATATGTTTTTTTTCACAAATTTTTACTTGATCATTAAGACATCACTTACTTACAAGTATAGTTGACCACTTCCCATGTTATTTTTAGTATAGTTGATCACTTCACATGCTTTTATATCTTTATCTTGAACATATTCAAAACATAAAAAATAGAGAAAACATCAAATAAAGCAATTCACACTTTAAAGCACCATATCCAAGTCCACTGTCTGCTGTATGTACACTTGCTCCATTTTTGCTCCTCTTATATTTATTATTATTATTATTTATTATTATTTGTTGATTTATCATTTATTCAACGCTCTTATTTATTCATTGTTTGTGCCTTCTTGGTTTTTTTTGTGTTGCTTGTATGCATATGTGTGCTATCTCACCAAGGGATAGTGGGAACGTAATTTCAATCTCTTTGTGTCTTAGTATATTAAAAAAAATAAAAAATCGACGATAAAGCAGAGAAAAGCAAGTGATGTCTACTAAAGTTGCATATTGAACCGGACACGCACTAGAACACAGGTGTCAAACTCAAGGCCTGGGGGCCATATCTGGCCCCCCACATCATTTTATGTGGCCCGCGAAGACAAATTGTGCTTCAAACTCGTGTCATTACTAGAATTGTAAAATGTTTTCACTTTTAATAATGTATATTTTTTTAAATATTTGACCTGTTTTTACTTGTCTGATTTGAAAACGAGTTGTTTGTCAATTTGTTTTGTAGCTTTTACTGTATATAATATAAGGCGCTCATACATTTATTTGGGTTGACAGTTATAATGGCCCTCCGAAAGACGTATCACGTAGGGGTGTACTCACTTTTGCAATTTGACTGATTTTGAAAGGACAGTAAAAATATTGCCAAAAATCTGAGGAGTGTGTTCAGTTTTGTGAGATTGCGTATCCCTAACGACGATTAATTAGGAGGGAGACACCAGGAGGGCTCTCGAGGACCGCCCCACCAGGCACGGTGCTGAGCAGTTTTGAGTTTTGTGTATCTCTCATTTTTGGACCGCCCAGTGGCTTCAAAGTATAAAATGCGGACTGGCAATTCTGCTGTAAAACAAAGTCCACATGAGTGTGAACACAAACTGAGGTATTCACGTCATGAGAGCGGGGGTGTGGCAGAAGAATGAAACGCTCGTATTTTTAGAGCTCTTATCCAGCCACGGGGAATGCTGGTGGACCAGTTCGGGTACTCGGCAACAATGAGAAAAGCGCGATGATGAAGAGCAGCGGCACTGCTGCGGTGGGCTTTTTGGTGGTCACTGTCCTATGGCGTCTGGTCATTGGAGGTAAGGTGGGACGAGACAAATATATACTTTTTTGATGATGTACGAACATCTCATATTTTATGCCACACCAGAAAAAAAATTCCAATATGAGGTTATAATGTGATAAGTCTCACTCTTTTAATTAATAGGGAAACCGATGAAATTCATGATAAAAAAAATATCATACGATTCAATGTAGCATTTTTTTATGGCTTTGTTTTTGACCTGTTGTCTCAGACCATATGAGGTTGTCATTATCGAGCTGGCCTCGAAGTTATTTTCAGTTTCATTTTTACACTAATTGATTAACTTTCAAAGTTAATAAAACTTGGAAACCTTTTTTCTCTCATTGTGCTGTGCTTGAGCATTTGTTATTCAATGTGGATTTGATACTTCACGAGCAAAACAATCAACGCTTATTCAGTGGCATTTTATTTAGAATCAGATATTGAAATGATTGTCAATAACACAAAGCTATTTGAATGTTGCTCATGCTGAAAGTACTTAGAGAGCGACATGGGAGTGTTGGGACTAAGGCGTTTGAGAACAAGTGGTGGAACGGAAACAGCTGTTGTGGGGTGTGGGGGGGCTTCCCTCACGGAGCATCTCGGTGAATATTATGTTTGCTTACTTCGCCGTCACTGAGTTCCAGCTCAGGTGCTCGACACGGGCATGTCATCAGAAGGAATTTGATCTCTCAATGGTGTGAAACTGCATTGCTGACCTGATTGCGTGGATGTTTTGCAGGCAACCGTGACATCTGGTGTCGCTGGAAGACGCCCTGCCTTTTGGAGGCCAACTTTCCCATCGGAGATGACGTGGTCATCCACTGGAAGCGGGAGTCACCAAGCAAACTCCAGGTT
Organism: Syngnathus floridae; assembly: GCF_059516105.1. Taxonomy (NCBI): domain Eukaryota; kingdom Metazoa; phylum Chordata; class Actinopteri; order Syngnathiformes; family Syngnathidae; genus Syngnathus; species Syngnathus floridae. The sequence goes on along the minus strand of NC_142432.1, from coordinate 5,995,592 downwards.
CATTCCTTCTACTATGAGAAAGACCAGCTGCAGGAGCAGGACCAGCACTTCAGGGGCCGCACGTCGCTGTTCAAGGAGAACATCCCCAAAGGGAACGCTTCTCTGCTGCTCACCAATGTGCTGGTTGCAGATGAAGGCACCTACATGTGCTATGTGGGAACACTCACGGGACAGTGGAGGTCCTTCATCAAGCTCAACGTGGAAGGTGAGTCCACAAGCCACCTGAAGTACATCAGAGGTCGTTCAATGAATGGAATGGAAGCGAGTGGACGTTATCCTATCATGGCGTCCCTTTGCAGCTGCGGTCACTTCAATCCACTTCCGTCTCGACGATGAGGATCAGCTGATCTGTAGCTCGGGCGGAATCGTCCCTCAACCCGAACTGCGCTGGTCCACAGAGCCGGCGCTGCCTGACGCTCTCCGCAACAGCAGCCAGGTCCAGCAAGAGAAGCAGACGCAGCTTTACAACATCAACGGCTCGCTGGCGTTGGCGGGCGACGCCCACCCCGACCTGGAATACATCTGTGATGTCAGCACCACCAACAGCAGCCGAAGAATCACGTGGAGGAAAACAAGTGAGACACTCACCCGGTGGGGGGGCATTTCAATTGCCCACCGCACATGCTGAGAAACTTTAAATGCCTCCTTCCAGCTCTGGACATTTCCATCGCAGAAACGAGCATCGAGTGTGCACCCGTCTCTCACCCGAGCAGCCTTGAATGGACGTTCAACCGCAGCAACGTCATCGTCAATAGGTCCGCCGGACACAAACTCCATATCGTCAGCGACTGGAAGGAGCACGTGAAGGACGTGTCTGAGGCGGGCGCCCTCAACCTGTCCCACCTGAGCGCTAAGCAGAGCGGCACATACACGTGCACGCTCAGCAACAACACAGAGACGCGCGTTCAAGACATCCTGCTGACCGTGACGGGGACGGAGGACGGTGAGCTCCTGCCGAGATACTGACACCTTGCAGCACCCACAAAAACATGGTTCCTCTGAGCTTCTGAAAACGGAACCGACCAAAACATCTCACCTGTTCTGTTACAGTGAGCCCCAAAGCGGTCGGCATCACGTTGGGTGTGCTTGGAACGATCGGAGTGGGTATCTACTGCAGATGTAGGTGCTGCTCCCGACAAGTATTTTTTGGGATATCACGGTCATGAGGATAGAACTTTGATGTCTATTGTATGCAAATGTATATGCTAATGAGTTTGGCGCCAGTCGAGACGGCGCCATCTTTGGCTGGCGCCATTTTGGCTTGCTGGCGCCATTTTGGATGGGGACATGTATGGGCACGTATGGGACCTGTATTATAGCAGCCGGATGTTGGTGTATCTAATTTGACATTCAACGAATGTTGGTGTATCTAATTTGACAATCAATAGTTAGTGCGGTCCGTTCAGTAGTTTGAGTTTACGTTTTACTATTCTGTGTTACTTCCGTTGTGTTTTGTAAAAAATAAATATAATAATAACCAGTGGAGTCCGATTTTCTAACAAACATTGATGAAATAGATTTGCAAGCATTTTTGTGAAACGGTTACAAACCAAAGAAATGATACATCTGAGCTAGATTTGCTATCAAGCAATGCGTCCAGGGGTCAAGGGGGGAGTTTCGTTGAAAAAAAGGCATCTGAAGGAGATAGGCAAGGTGTTGCCGCACCTAATTTGACGTACAATAGCTTGTGGCTACTATCGTAGCCGTCTCCGATAGTTGAGTCAGGAGAGTCAACATTTATTGGCTCCGAGTTGTCTATGTGTAACTTTGTTGAAAGAGGCATCTGAAGGAGAAAGGCAAGTTGTTGGTACACCTAATTTAACATACAATAGTTTGAGCCGAGGTCGAGTCATTAAAGCGCCGTCACAATCATTAGCTATAGCAGTGTTCTCGCGGCACGTGACCCCATAGGCGTGGTCTTTTCAATTTTAATCACCATCACTTTCAATAGTTTATTCCTGTCTAAAACCTTTTTTTTTTTTAAAAACGCACTTTTATATTAAAAAAAGTAAAAACAGGACGTTTTTTTTATTCAATTCACTCTCTATTTATATGCATATATAGGACATTTAAAATGTCTTTTATTGTAATATACTAATATACGTGACAGATTTTTGTTGGTGGTGTGCCTCAAGCTTTTCTCCAATGAAAAAGTATGCGGTGGATAAAAACATGTTGGGAAACACTCAGCTGGAGCAAGGCGCTGACAGGTAAAAAGTCTGCTACACATCACAGATAAAATGACCAAAATGTGACGTTGAAGCCCTACTGACTCATTTGTTGCCTTCAAAGAAATGAAAGCCTGGACTGTATTTCAATAATCATTTACTGGAAAGCAATTAACTGCTTAAGATTTGTTAAAGGTCCATTCGAAAGAAAGGTAATGGCCTTGTTTGGCAGCCGGCTCCGACGTCGCCATCAACTCGCCCACTGGTGAACGCAAGGCGGCGCTAACATCAACATCATGTCCGGTCTGCCTGAACTCATGTGTGTGTGTGTGTGTGTGAGTGTGTGTGTGTGTGCGCGTGTGCGCGCGTGTGTGTGTGTGTGTGTGTGCGCGTGTGCGTGTGCGTGTGTGTGTCTTTGTGCAGCCAATCGGAGCACCTCGCTGCAGACGTCATACTGGTGGATCGTTGACCTGGTAGTGGTGTTGAGAGCCCTGGTACTGGCAGCCATGTTTGTTTACCTGAAGATGCCAGGTGAGGCCACGGCAACCCTCGAACATGTGTGTGTGCATCTATGTGTGATGCTCATAATGTGTGTGTGTGTGTCTTAGGAAAAGCAACGAAATCTTCATCACGTGACCCTGAGGAGGAGACCGAGCTGAACTCGGTCAAAGGTACAAGAGTAGAGGATAAAAATACTTACGTATGAGCACTAGGTGGCGCCATTGTGTTGTCCAGCAATAACAACCCTGAAAAGACACGGGAAAAATAAGTTGCTGTTTTCATACATAAAGTATGTCTCGTTTTTCCATCAATGACCATCGAATTTAAATTAGTACAAAAATATCAAGGAAAATTTTCATATGTTTGAGAAACAATTCCCCCGAGTAATTCAAATGAGTGCAATATAGTATTCCAATTAAACATTTCTGTAAATATATTAAAGTAAAATTGATATCAATTAGGAAAATACAAATAAATGTACTTGCCATCGAGTACAAAATCATTTTGATCTATTTTATATGACTATTTCTTTCAATTATATACCTATTGGGATTAAATATAGTTGCATAAAATAACACTGAATGTACATTATCCCTTGGATTTTCAGGCGTAGAGGGTGAAAGTGAGAAGAGCAACCAACTCCCTGCCAGAGGCAACAACGGACAGACTGGACCCTCGTGACCCCCGACCCCACCCCTCCACACACTGAACTATGTTTCTATTGTAAAGACATTTTATATGAAGTGATGTCTACTAAAGTGGCATATTGAACCGGACACGCACTAGAACCTTTACAGGTGAACTTCCCTAGACCTTCTGCAAACCTTTGAATGCACTTGTCTGGGGGAAAACGCACCACGGTGCGATATTCCGAGGAAATTGAAGGGAAAAGTGGGCGAGCATGTCTTCAGAACTAAACCCTGTTGCGCAACTGTGTGTGTGTGTGGGGGGGGGGCGTGACTTATCACGTAGCCGTGTACTCACTTTTGCAATATGAAAATTAATGGCTGCGTGTTGACTGATTTTGAAAGGACAGTAAAAATATTGCCAAAAATCTGAGGAGTGTGTTCTGTTTTGTGAGATTGCGTATCCCTAACGACGCTTAAATAGGAGGGAGACACTAGGGGCGCTCTCGAGAACCCCCCACCAGGCACGGTGCTGAGTAGTTTTGAGTTTTGTGTATCTCTCATTTTTGGACCGCCCAGTGAATTCAAAGTTTAACATGCGGACTGGCAATTCTACTGTAAAACAATGTCCGCGTGAGTGTGACAACGCAAACTCTGACCGGGGGTGTGGCAGAAGACTTTGACAAGCCTATTTAAGAGATCTTATCCAGCCCCGGGAATGCTGGTGGACCAGTCCGGATACTCGGCACCAATGAGAAAAGCGCAAAGATGAAGAGCAGCGGCACTGCTGCGGTGGGCTTTTTGGTGGTCATTGTCCTATGGCGTCTGGCCATTGGAGGTAAGGTGGAACGAGACAAACATAGTTTTTTATGATGCACGTATATCTTGTATTTTATGCCAAACGAGAAAAAAAAAAGTTCAACATGGCGTTATAATGTGATAAGTCTCACTCGTGTAATTACCCGTTATAGGGAAATTCATGAAAAATATACGATTCAATGTAGCATTTTTTTTTGGGCTTGTTTTTTGACCTGTTGTCTTAGACCATATGAGGTTTTCATTATCGAGCTGGCCCCGAGCTGGCGAAAGTTTCATACTTTCGCTTTCAAATTGAGTACACAAGTACTTTTACTTGAGGTCACTTCCCTGACGCCCCAAGTATCTAATTCTTAGTAAGTATCTTACGAGTACAAGTGCCTTTGTTTTTCCCTACATAACTTGAGCACTTGTTATTCAACGTGGATTTGATACTTTACGAGCAAAACAATCAATGCCTATTCAGTGGCATTTCATTTAGAATCAGATCTTGAAATGAATGTCAATAACACTGTCACGGTCGGGTGGAGCATGGAGCAGGACGACCAAGTGCAGCTTGGACCAGGGTTTATTGGTGAACTCAAAAAAGGCAAATTGACACGACGTAACCACAATAACATGGATGACTGACCGGGACGTGAAACCAGACGACATCAGGACATGGCGACAGCAAGACCGGACGACAACAGGAACCAAAAAAGACCTCATGACAGGAACACACAGCGTAAATCCAACACCGAACAACCACAACCAATGATCCGACAGGGAGTGAGGGGCAGACAGGACTTATATACACGACAGGTAACGAGAGGCAGGTGGGAATAATCATACTGATCATGGGCACACAGGAGGGGAGGGGCGAGCACACAGACAGAAACCAAGACAACAGACACATAGTGGAGCAGTTGGGGACGAGACGTGACAAACACAAAGCTATTTGAATGTTGCACACGCTGAAAGTACTTAGAGAGCGACATGGGAGTGTTGGGAGCAAGGCGTTTGAGAACAAGTGGTGGAACAGAAACAGCTGCTGGGGAGGGGGGGGGACTTACTTGCCTACTGAGCCGTCACTGAGTTCCAGCTCAGGTGCTCGACACGGGCATGTCATCAGAAGGAATTTGGTGTGACATTGCATTGCTGACCTGATTGCACGGACCTTTTGCAGGCAACCTGACGTTAGTCTGGTGTCGCTGGAAGACGCCCTGCCTTTTGGAGGCCAACTTTCCCATCGGAGAGGATGTGGTCATCCACTGGAAGCAGGACTCACCAAGCAAACTCCAGGTTCATTCCTTCTACGACGAGAAAGACCAGCTGCAGAAGCAGGACCAGCACTTCAGGAGCCGCACGTCGCTGTTCAAGGAGAACATCCCCAAAGGGAACGCTTCTCTGCTGCTCATGAATGTGCTGGTTGCGGATGAAGGCATCTACATGTGCTATGTGGGAACACTCACGGGACACTGGGAGTTCTTCCTCAAGCTCAACGTGGAAGGTGAGTCCACAAGCCACCTGAAGTACATCAGAGGTCGTTCAATGAATGGAATGGAAGCGAGTGGACGTTGTCCTATCATGGTGTCCCTTTGCAGCTGCGGTCACTTCAATCCGCTTCCGTCCCGACGATGAGGATCAGTTGATCTGCAGCTCGGGCGGAATCTTCCCTCGACCCGAACTGCGCTGGTCCACAGAGCCGGCGCTGCCTGACGCCCTCCGCAACAGCAGCCAGGTCCAGCAAGAGACGCAGACGCAGCTTTACAACATCGACGGCTCGCTGGCGTTGGCGGGCGACGCCCACCCCGACCTGGAATACATCTGTGATGTCAGCACCACCAACAGCAGCCGAAGAATCACGTGGAGGAAAACAAGTGAGACACTCACCCGGTGGGGGGGGGGCATTTCAATTGCCCACCGCACATGCTGACAAACTTTAAATGCCTCCTTCCAGTTCTGGACATTTCCGTCGCAGAAACGAGCATCGAGTGTGCCCCCGTCTCTCACCCGAGCAGCCTCGAATGGACGTTCAACCGCAGCAACGTCATCGCCAATAGGTCCGCCGGACACAAACTCCATATGGTCAGCGACTGGAAGGAGCACGTGAAGGGCGTGTCCGAGGCGGGCACCCTCAACCTGTCCCACCTGAGCGCTAAGCAGAGCGGCACATACACGTGCACGCTCAGCAACAACACAGAGACGCGCGTTCAAGACATCCTGCTGACCGTGACGGGGACGGAGGACGGTGAGTTCCTGCCGAGATACTGACACCTTGCAGCACCCACAAAAACATGGTTCCTCTGAGCTTCTGAAAACGGAACCTACCAAAACATCTCACCCGTTCTGTTACAGTGCGCTCCAACGCGGCCGGCATCACGTTGGGCGTCATGTTGATGTCAAAGTCATGTTGATTCTTTTGGATTTTAATCACCATCACTTTCAATAGTTTATTCCTGTCTAAAACCTTTTTAAAAAACCTGCACTTTTATATTTTACTGTATTTCAATAATCATTTACTAGACTGCAATTAACTGCTTAAGATATGTTAAAGGTCCTGCTCCGACGTCGCCATCAACTCGCCCACTGGTGAACGCAAGGCGGCGCTAACATCAACATCATGTCCGGTCTGCCTGAACTCGTGTGTGAGTGTGTGTGTGTCTTTGTACAGCCAATCGGAGCACCTCGCTGCAGACGTCATACTGGTGGATCGTCGGCCTGGTAGTGGCGTTGACAGTCCTGGTACCGGCAGCCATGTTGGTTTACCTGAAGATGCGAGGTGAGGCCACGGCAACCCTCGAGCATGTGTGTGTGTGCATCTATGTGTGATGCTCACGATGTGTGTGTGTCTTAGGAAAAGCAGCAAAATCTTCATCACGTGACCCTGAGGAGGAGACCGAGCTGAACTCAGTCAAAGGTACCATAGTAGAGGATAGAAATACTCACTTATGAGCACTAAGTGGCGCCATTGTGTTGTCCAGCAATGACAACCCTGAAAAGACACGGGAAAAATAAGCTGCTGTTTTTCGTATTCCAATTAAACATTTCTGTAAATATATTAAAGTAAAATTTATATCAATTAGGGAAATACAAATAAATATACTTTCCATCGAGTACAAAATCATTTTGATGTATCACAACTGTGCCTTTCTGTGACTCTTCCAGTCTCGCCGCAACATGCCGATGACATTGGCCATTTGGTTTGGAATGTCATCAGCAGGTTGCAACACAGAGACTGGAAGAAGTGGACTAACTTCCTTGGTAGCTTAGGGTCAGAAACAAACCTTATGAATTTGGGCGAATCTCTCCGAGAGAGAGAGAGAGAGAGAGAGAGAGAGAGAGAGAGAGAGAGAGAGAGAGAGAGAGAGAGAGAGAGAGAGAGAGGGAGGGGGAGAGAGGGAGGGAGAGAGAGAGAGGGAGAGAGAGAGAGGGAGAGAGGGAGAACGCAATTCAGATATGGAATGTAGCCCGACGAGAATGTTTTGCTGACGTCCCGCCTGCAAATTCCCAAAGCGTGATCACGTTCAGAGCGTCAACATGGACATTCAGCAACAGATTCTTCAACTCTTGTCGTCATAACCCCCCAGCGAGGGAACCGCATAGGTCAACATCTGCCTGGGGGACATTGAAGGGAAAGGTGGGCGAGCATGTCTTCAGAACTAAACCCTGTTGCGCATCTGTGTGTGTGTGGAGGGGGGGGGGGGAGTGGGTGTGTGGGGGTGCTCTCCATGGATCACCACTTTACCGTGGTGGAGAGCCTTGCGTGTTCCGATGAACCGGAGAGCGATGCCGTCTGGAGTCTCGGCTCCTGGTAGGTTCAACCATGGCGGTGAGGTCGAAGGAGAGGTTCCAGACAAAGTGCGATCCAAAGACCTCAACGGTGGGAGTGGCGGAGGATGACACTGAGTCACAACGGCACTGAAGGCGGATGAAGGCTGCAACAGAGGGTGGTTTTCAATTGTCATGGACTCCATGCCATTGGATCCTGGCCCCTTTCTGCCAAGGACCCTGTGGTGGCTGCAGGCGCATCAGTCTCCCCACGCTAAAAGACGTCACGCGCAGAGAACCGCCCCATGCATCTCTCATTTTTGGACCGCCCAGTTGCTTCAAAGTTTAACATGCAGATTGGCAATGCTGCTGTAAAACAATGTCCGCTTGAGTGTGACAATGCGGGGGTGTGGCCAGCCCTTGCCTCTTCTATTTTGAGAGATCTTGCCAGTGTAGAATGCTGCCGGTGAGAAAAGCGCCATGATGAAGAGCAGCGGGACTGCTGCGGTGGGCTTTTTGGTGGTCACTGTCCTATGGCGTCTGGTCATTGGAGGTAAGGTGGGACGAGACAAATGTAGACATGTAATGTGAGCGGGTGTGTGTGTGTGTGTGTGTGTGTGTGTGTGTGTGTGTGTGTGTGTGTGTGTGTGCGTGTGTGTGTGTCTTAGGAAAAGCAACAGAATCTTCATCACGTGACCCTGAGGAGGAGACCAAGCTGAACTCAGTCAAAGGTACAATAGTAGAGGATAGAAATACTCACTTATGAGCACTAAGTGGCGCCATTGTGTGATGCTCACAAAATGTGTGTGTGTGTGTGTGTGTGCGTGTGCGTGTGCGTGCGTGTGTGTGTGTGTGTGTGTGTCTTAGGAAAAGCAACAGAATCTTCATCACGTGACCCTGAGGAGGAGAACGAGCTGAACTCGGTCATAGGTACAAGAGTAGAGGATGAAAATACTCACTTATGAGCACTAAGCAGCGCCATTGCGTTGTCCAGCAATGACAACCCTGAAAAGACACGGGAAAAATAAGTTGCTGTTTTCATCTTTTTTGTAAAGTATGTCTCGTTGTTCCATCAATGACCATCGAATTTAAATTAGTACAAAAATATCAAGGAAAAATTTCATATGTTTGAGGAACAAGTAATTCAAATGAGTGCAATATAGTATTCCAATTAAACATTTCTGTAAATATATTAAAGTAAAATTGATATCAATTAGGAAAATACAAATACATGTACTTGCCATCGAGTACAAAATCATTTTGATCTATTTTACATGACTATTTCTTTCAATTGGATATCTATTGGGACTAAATTTAATTGCATAAAATAACATTGCATTATCCTTTGGATTTTCAGGCGTCAAGGGTGAAAGTGAGAAGAGCAACCAACTTCCTGCCAGAGGCAACAACGGACAGACTGGACCCTCGGGACCCCCGACCCCACCCCTCCACACACTGAACTATGTTTCTATTGTAAAGACATGTTGTATGAAGTGATGTCCACTACCTCAATGACCTCTATGAACCCTTCCATTCCGGATTCCGCCCACTTCACAGCGCCGAAGCAGCTCTTGTTAAAGTCACCAAAGATCTCCTCATTTCTGCAGACTCTGGTGCCCTCAATATCCTACTACTTCTTGACTTTAGCGCAGCCTTTACACTGTGAACCATTCCATCCTCCTTCAAAGGCTGCGCCAACTAGGTGTTGAGGGCACTGCGCTCGACTGGCTCGCCAACAGAAACCAGTTCATCTCTCTCTCCGACCACACATCCATCCTCTCCCCAGTTACACAGGGGGTCCCCCAAGGCTCAGTTCTTGGCCCCCTCCTATTCATCTGTTACCTCTGTAATGTCATCCGCAAACTCAATCTAGACTTCCACTGCTACGCCGATGACACGGAGATCTATATCCGCACCGCACCAACCCAAAACCCTCCCCTCGCCCACTTTGAAACCTGCATCTCTACAATAAAAACATGGCTGACCCACAACTTTCTCAAACTTAACAGTGACAAAACAGAGCTCCTCCTCATAGGCACTAAATCCTCCCTTAATAAAACTGGATCCATCACACTCACCATTGACTCCTCAAACATCACTCCCTCCCCTCTGGCACGCAATCTTGGCGTTATTTTTGACCCTACGCTGTCCTTCCACCCTCATGCTAGCTCAGTTGTTAAGACCTCCTACTTCCACCTCCGACGCATCGCCAAAATCCGGCACTGCCTCTCTCTCCCTGCCGCTGAATCCCTCATCCACGCCTTCATCTCATCCCGGCTTGACTACTGCAACTCCCTTCTCGCTGGAATCACTGCTCACTCACTCCACAGATTTCAACTAGTCCAAAACTCTGCTGCCCGCCTCCTTACCCACACCCGGTCCTGTGAACACATCACTCCTGTTCTCCACTCTCTTCACTGGCTCCCCATTAAGGACCGTATCATCTTCAAGATACTCCTCCTCACCTTCAAAGCCCTTCACCACCTGGCTCCCACTTACCTATCCGACCTCCTTGTCCCCTACTGCCCCAACCGTTCCCTCCGATCCTCCAATACTTCACGTCTGACAGTCCCAAAATCTAAACTCAAATCCTTCGGTGACGGAGCGTTCTCCTGCACATCACCCCGACTCTGGAACTCTCTCCCTCAGTCTGTCTGTGACTCACCCACACTCCCCATATTTAAGTCCCGTCTAAAAACGTACCTCTTCTCTCAAGCCTATGACCTCCCCTTCCCATAACTGGTTTCCTCTTCTTAATTATATAAATATTTTCCCCGTCCCCCTCCCCTCCTGTGTGTCTTTGCCTTGTTCCCTGTAAGCGTCTTTGGGTTTTTGAAAAGCGCTATACAAATTTTATTATTATTATTATTATTATTATTACTAAAGTTGCATATTGAACCGGACACGCACTAGAACCTTTACAGGTGAACTCCCCTAGACCTGTTGCAAACCTTTGAATGCACTTGTCTGGGGGAAAGCATGCCATGGCGCGATATTCCGAGGAAATTGAGAAGAAAGGTGGGTGAGCATGTCTCCAGAACTAAACCCTGTTGCGCAACTATGTGTGTGTGTGGGGGTGGGTGGGTGCTCTCCATGGATCACCACTTTACCGTGGTGGAGAGCCTTGCGTGTTCCGATGAACCGGAGAGCGATGCCGTCTGGAGTCTCGGCTCCTGGTAGGTTCAACCATGGCGGTGAGGTCGAAGGAGAGGTTCCAGACAAAGTGCGATCCAAAGACCTCAACGGTGGGAGTGGCGGAGGATGACACTGTGAGTCACAACGGCACTGAAGGCGGATGAAGGCTGCAACAGAGGGTGGTTTTCAATTGTCATGGACTCCATGCCATTGGATCCTGGCCCCTTTCTGCCAAGGACCCTGTGGTGGCTGCAGGCGCATCAGTCTCCCCACGCTAAAAGACGTCACGCGCAGGCGTCCTCCTGAAGGGAACCTATTCCATTTTACATCCTGGACAACAAAGTCCTGTGGCGATCAGGAAGTGGTAACGGGGGCAGGACAGTGAGGTCTGGCAGCCCCTAGCCACAACCTGGCACACAGGCGGTGGGTGTTAGATTCAGTCGTTAAGTTCTTGGACTGAGGCAGAAGAGCTTCTCGGCAGCTGCACCCATGACTGAGTAGCCCTATTCAGGATCCACTCTGCTCACCCCATTAGGGGAGGGGGTTAGAAAAGGTACCCTAAACATAGCCTGCCTCACAAAATCCTGTTTGGAATACCGCATCCAGAGGGATCACCACCACACGGTCAGAAACAAAAACATGTACACATTGGAGCCTGGAACGTGCGGAACCTAACGGACAACCAAGCCAGCGATCGACCTGAAAGGCGAACTGCCATCATCTCCAGAGAGCTAAGGAAGTTCCAGATCGACATCGCAGCACTCTCCGAGACCCGACTGGCAGATGAAGGGCAGCTGAAGGAGGAAAAAGGTGGATATACTTTCTTTTGGAAAGGAAAGCCTGCAACTGAGCCAAGAATCCACGGTGTGGGTTTTGCTATCAAGAACCGCCTCATCAACCACCTCCATGAACTCCCTGTGGGCATTAACGAGCGCCTAATGACCATGCGCCTGATGCTTGTCAACAATCAGATGGCCACGGTCATTAGTGCCTTTGCACCAACACTTGATGCACAGGACGAAGTGAAGGAGGCCTTCTACGCTGACCTAGACAAAGTCCTATCGGAAGTCCCCAAGGAGGATAAGCTAATCCTGCGTGGAGACTTCAACGCCAGAGTGGGACGAAACCACCACCTATGGAGGGGTACGCTGGGGAGAGAAGGGGTTGGAAACACAAACTCTAATGGCACATTACTACCAACCAAGTGCTCAGAACACAACCTGGTCATGACCAACACACTTTTCCGTCCAAAAAACAAGTTCAAAACATCTTGGATGCATCCTCGCTCCAAACTGTGGCATCTCATCGACTATGTCGTTGTCCGCTCTAAAGACCGCCGCGATGTCTTAAACACCAGAGCGATGACCAGTGCAGACGACTGCTGGACCGACCATCGCCTCATTCGCTCCATCATGTCCATCCGCCTAATGCGGAAAAAACGGATGCAGAAAAAACAGTGCCGGCCAAGAATTAACATCGAGTTGCTGAATGACACCGCCTCCTAACAACAGCTGCAGGAGGCTCTTAGTGCAGCGCTGCCCAACCACTACCCAGAGGATATTGAAACACACTGGCGCACACTTTCGACGACCATAATGAACACCTGCAAAAAAATCCTCAGTCACAAAAAGCGGACGCATCAAGACTGGTTTGATGAGAATGACACTGAGATCCAGCAGCTAAGTAACAACAAGCGGCAAGCTTTCATCACCTGGCCAAATGACATCCACTGCAAGGTGAAAAGAGTAGCCCATGCCAAAGCGAAGGCAGCCGTCCAAACACAGGTGAGGAAACTGAAGAACCAATGGTGGACAAAGAAGGCTCTGGAGATCGAGCAGCTTGCTGACTCCGGAGACACGAGAGGCTTCTTTGATGCCACAAGAGCGGTGTATGGTCCTAGCCACCACTGCCTAACCCCCCTTCGCTCTAAGGATGGCCTGCTGCTGAAGGACAAGGAGGCAATTACAAACAGGTGGAAAGAACACTACGAGGACCTCTTAAACAGGGACACTATACCTGAGATGGAGGCTCTTGATCAACTACCACAACAGCCCACAGCTGAAAGCATGGGAGAGCCACCCAGCCTGAACGAGTTGCAGGATGCCATTAGGAAGATGAGGAACAACAAGGCTGCTGGGCCCGATGAAATTCCAGCAGAGGTCTTGAAGAAAGGCGGACCTGACCTTCTCAAGCACATCCATGCCCTGCTTCTTAAGATCTGGGGAGAAGAGGAAATCCCTGCGCAGCTCAGAGATGCCTTAATCGTCTCCGTATTCAAGAAAGGAGACAAGGCAGACTGCGGGAATTACCGTGGTATTTCTCTCCTCTCCACCATAGGGAAAACCCTCGCTCGGGTTCTGGCCAACAGACTCACCCACCTGTCAGAAAGCATCCTTCCTGAGTCTCCGAGTGGATTTAGCCCAAGTAGAGGCACCACAGATATGGTTTTCATTGCTCGACAACTGCAAGAAAAATGCCGGGAACAAAATCAACCACTATACATGGCCTTCATAGACCTCACCAAGGCCTTCGATTCAGTTAGCCGTCAGGCCCTTTGGCTGGTTCTATCCAAGATTGGCTGCCCAGACAAATACATCAGAGTACTGAGACTACTGCATGATAACATGTCAGCCACAGTGCTCAGCGGCAGTGGAGACGAGACGGAACCCTTCAGGGTTGACACAGGTGTCAAACAGGGATGCGTTATCGCTCCGACACTATTTTCCCTCTTTATCGCTGCTATCCTCCGCCGCACAAGCAAGCATCTGCCCCACGGAGTCAAAATCATGTACGGAACCGACGGTCAACTTCTCAACATCAACCGATTCAGGGCTAAAGGTCAAACCACCACCATATCCCATCATGGAGATGCAGTATGCGGACGACAATGCCCTTGTAGCCCTGTCGGAAGAAGACCTACAGAGTATTCTGTCTGCCTTCGCGAAGGCATACAAACAGCTTTGTCTAGCCATTAATATAAAAAAGACCGAAATCCGCCACCAACCACTACCAAACTGCAGTTTGCCTGCCCCAAACATCTCTATTGACAACATCCGACTGGAAAAGGTTGACCACTTCCCCTATCTCGGCAGCCTCCTGTCATCTAAAGCCACCATTGATGATGAAATTGACCATCGCCTCAGCTGTGCCAGTGGGGCTTTCTCAAGGCTACGGAAGCGAGTCTTCAAGAATCGTGACCTCCAAGCAAAGACCAAAATCCTGGTCTACAAAGCTGTGGTCTTCCCCACCCTTCTGTATGGGTCAGAAGCCTGGACCACATACAGCAGGCACTTAAGGGCACTGGAGACCTACCATCAGAGATGCCTCCGGAAAATCCTCAGACGCACCAACACCAGCGTCCTGGAGGAGGCTGGCTTGCCTACCATCACTGCCACCATTGCCCAAAACCAACTCAGACAGACTGGCCCTGTAATCCGCATGCCTGACTCTCGGCTCCCAAAACAAGTCCTTTATTCCCAGCTCGCTGAAGGAAAGCGGGCCCCGGGAGGTCAGAAGAAGAGGTTCAAGGACAACATAAAAGCAAACATGACAAAGTGTCACATAAACCTTAAAACCTGGGAAGGCAAGGCCACAGACAGGACGGCGTGGAGATACCTTGTCCGTGACAGCGCCGCTCAATATAACGTTGACTTCCACCATGCTGCTCAAGAAAAACGCAGACGCAGAAAGGAGAGAGCCTCCACCAAGCTGGCTCAACCCACACCCACCATCATTACATTCCCCTGTCCGCACTGCACCAGAGTTATCGGGTCCAGGATCTGAAGACCCACAAAGACCAGGAAGGAGGACCGTCATACGAGTGACTGCCGATGATGATGGTGTTGAGAGGGGGGCTGTGACTTATCACATAGGGGTGTACTCACTTTTGCAATTTGAAAATTAATGGCTGCGTGTTGACTGATTTTGAAAGGACAGTAAAAATATTGCCGAAAATCTGAGGAGCGTGTTCAGTTTTGTGAGATTGCGTATCCCTAACGACGCTTTAATTAGGAGGGGGACACCAGGGGCGCTCTCGAGAACCGCCCCACCAGGCACGGTGCTGAGCAGTTTTGAGTTTTGTGCATCTCTCATTTTTACCAAAGTTTACCATGCGGATTGGCAATGCTGCTGTAAAACAATGTCCGCGTGAGTGTGACAACGCGGGGGTGTGGCGGAAGACTTTGGCTCTTGTATTTTGAGAGATCTTTCCAGTGCAGAATCCTGCCGGTGAGAAAAGCGCCATGATGAAGAGCAGCGGGACTGCTGCGGTGGGCTTTTTGTAAAATATGTCTCGTTTTTCCATCAATGACCATCGAATTTAAATTCCCAGTGGCTTCAAAGTTTAACATGCGGACTGGCAATTCTACTGTAAAACTATGTCCGCGTGAGTGAGACAACAATTCATGTCATGTGAGCGGGGTGTGGCAGAAGACTTTGACGCTGGTATTTTTAGAGCTCTTATCCAGCCACGGGTATGCTGGTGGACCAGTCCGGGTACTCGGCACCAATGAGAAAAGCGCGAGGATGAAGAGCAGCGGCACTGCTGCGGTGGGCTTTTTGGTGGTCACTGTCCTATGGCGTCTAGTCATTGGAGGTAAGGTGGAAAGAGACAAACATACTTTTTTATGATGTACGTATATCTTGTATTTTATGCCACACGAGAAAAAAAAAGTTCAACATGGCGTTATAATGTGATAAGTCTCACTCGTTTAACAATAGGGAAACCGATGAAATTCATGATAAGAAAAATATCATACGATTCAATGTAGCATTTTTTTTATGGCTTTGTTTTTGACCTGTTGTCTCATCAGACCATATGAGGTAGTCATTATCAAGCTGGCCTCGAAGCTATTTTCAGTTTCATTTTTACGCTATTTGATTAACTTTCAAAGTTAATAAAACCTGGAAACCTTTTTTTCTCTCATTGTGCCATGCTTGAGCACTTGTTATTCAATGTGGATTTGATACTTTACGAGCAAAACAATCAATGCCTATTAGTGGCACTTCCTTTAGAATCAGATATTGAAATGAATGTCAATAACACAAAGCTATTTGAATGTTGCTCATGCTGGAAGTACTTAGAGAGCGACATGGGAGTGTTGGGACTAAGGCATTTGAGAACAAGTGGTGGAACGGAAACAGCTGCTGGGGGGGGGGCTTACTTCCTTACTTAGCCGTCACTGAGTTCCAGCTCAGGTGCTCGACACGAGCATGTCATCAGAAGGAATTTGGTGTGACATTGCATTGCTGACCTGATTGCGTTTTGCAGGCAACCGTGACATCTGGTGTCGCTGGAAGACGCCCTGCCTTTTGGAGGCTAACTTTCCCATCAGCGGTGACGTGGTCATCCACTGGAAGCGATGGTTACCAAGCAGACTCCAGGTTCATAACTTCGACTACGGGAAAGACCAGCTGCAGGAGCAGGACCAGCACTTCAGGGGCCGCACGTCGCTGTTCAAGGAGAACATCCCCAAAGGGAACGCTTCTCTGCTGATCACCAATGTGCTGGTTGCAGATGAAGGCATCTACATGTGCCATGTGGGAACACTCACGGAACGGTGGAGGTCCGTCATCAAGCTCAACGTGGTAGGTGAGTCCACAAGCCACCTGAAGTACATCAGAGGTAGTTCAATGAATGGAATGGAAGCGAGTAGACCTTGTCCTATCATGGCGTTCCTTTGCAGCTGCGGTCACTTCAATCCGCCTACGTCTCAACAATGAGGATCAGCTGATCTGTAGCTCGGGCGGAATCTTCCCTCAACCCGAACTGCGCTGGTCCACAGAGCCGGCGCTGCCTGACGCCCTCCGCAACAGCAGCCAGGTCCAGCAAGAGACGCAGACGCAGCTTTACAACATCAACGGCTCGCTGGCGTTGGCGGGCGACGCCCACCCCGACCTGGAATACATCTGTGATATCAGCAACACCGTCAGCAGCCAAAGAACCACATGGAAGAAAACAAGTGAGACACTTTGGGCGTCATGTTGATGTCAAAGTCATGTTGATTCTTTTGGATTTTAATCACCATCACTTTCAATAGTTTATTCCTGTCTAAAACCTTCTTAAAAAAAACTGCACTTTTATATTTTACTGTATTTCAATAATCATTTACTAGACTGCAATTAACTGCTTAAGATTTGTTAAAGGTCAATTCGAAAGAAAGGTAATGGGCCTTGTTTGGCAGCCTGCTCCAACGTCGCCATCAACTCGCCCACTGGTGAACGCAAGGCGGCGCGAACATCAACATCATGTCCGGTCTGCCTGAACTCATGTGTGTGAGTGTGTGTGTGTCTTTGTGCAGCCAATCGGAGGACCTCGCTGCAGCCGTCATACTGGTGGATCATCGGCCTGGAAGTGGTTTTGATAGTCCTGGTACTGGCAGCCAAGTTGGTTTACCCGAAAATGCGAGGTGAGGCCACGGCAACCCTCGAGCATGTGCGTGTGCATCTATGTGTGATGCTCACAATGTGTGTGTGTCTTAGGAAAAGCAGCAAAATCTTCATCATGTGACCCTGAGGAGGAGATCGAGCTGAACTCGGTCAAAGGTACAAGAGTAGAGGATAAAAATACTTGCGTATGAGCACTAGGTGGCGCCATTGTGTTGTCCAGCAATGACAACCCTGAAAAGACACGGGAAAAATAAGTTGCTGTTTTCATCTTTTTTGTAAAATATGTCTCGTGTTTCCATCAATGACCATCGAATTTAAATTAGTACAAAAATATCAAGGAAAAATTTCATATGTTTGAGGAACAAGTAATTCAAATGAGTGCAATATAGTATTCCAATTAAACATTTCTGTAAATATATTAAAGTAAAATTGATATCAATTAGGGAAATACAAATAAATGTACTTGCCATTGAGTACAAAATCATTTTGATCTATTTTATGTGACTATTTCTTTCAATTATATACCTATTGGGATTAAATTTAGTTGCATAAAATAACACTGAATGTACATTATCCCTTGGATTTTCAGGCGTAGAGGGTGAAAGTGAGAAGAGCAACCAACTCCCTGCCAGAGGCAACAACGGACAGACTGGACCCTCCTGACCCCCGACCCCACCCCTCCACACACTGAACTATGTTTCTATTGTAAAGACATTTTATATGAAGTGATGTCTACTAAAGTTGCATATTGAACCGGACACGCACTAGAACCTTTACAGGTGAACTTCCCTAGACCTTCTGCAAACCTTTGAATGCACTTGTCTGGGGGAAAGCGCGCCATGGCGCGATATTCCGAGGAATTTGAAGGGAATGGTGGGCGAGCATGTCTTCAGAAGTAGGTGGACACTGAGTGCCGAGTGTTTAAAAAGAGTGGCCAATTTGGCTCGACGTACGCGACGTGACGTTCAGCCACATGAACATCAACATCAACCCGTCACAGATCTAGGTAAACGGACCAACACCTCGGATCTCTCCTAAGAATTGCCACAACAAATTTTACTCCAGACTATGACACACTAGCAAAAAAAGGGAGACAAACAACACTGTTCCCACTGAAAATGTAGGGGAGGCTTTCAAATTTGTTGCAAAAAAAATGCATTTTGAATATGATCTGTACAAATAGCAGGGATTGAAACTAGCGACCATTCTCATTTTCAAACAATGCAGGATGCTCAAGGACATTGATGCACCACCTGTTTTTGACTAATCTTAACCTGTAAAGTTCTTAAGGCTTACTTTAAGTAAGCGTTTCGCGTTTCCTCACCTCTGTTACCAGGTGTTTGTGAGTTAAAACTCTGCTCTGATTTTCAGATACCCCTCACCATGTTGCCGTTTTGATTACTTTATTTAGATGTATGCTTTCACCGATTCTTCAAGATGATATATTTGGTCAGAATGTTTGCCGTTTGATGTGATCTCATAAGATAAACATCTTTCATTAATCTGACGTGCAGGCACTGAAGTGATGGAGACTGTTATTCATAATAACAGTGTCGTATTTTATGAGAATCACTGATAGCAGTTTTTTAGGGATTTTTTTTTTAATGCTGTTAATAAATGCATTTGTTTTCCAAAAACTTTTTTTGAATATCCATGCTTTACTACCTACTAAAGGCCAAAACCTTTTATGCAATGACCTTTACAGGTCGTTTATATTACTTCACACAAACACTACATCCATCTGCTCCTGGTTCGGCCCCCCGGTCAAAATTTAGAACCCAATTCGTCCCGCAAGTCAAAAAGTTTGCCCACCCCTGCACTAGGGGGTTCTCGAGAACCCCCCATCAGGCACTGTGCTGAGCAGTTTTGAGTTTTGTGCATCTCTCATTTTTGAACCGCCCACTGACTTCAAAGTTTACCATGCGGATTGGCAATGCTGTTGTAAAACAAAGAGTGTGAACGCAAACTGAGGTATTTACGACATGTGAGCGCGGGGGCGGCAGAAGACTGAAATGCTCCCATTTTAAGAGCTCTTATCCAGCCACGGGGAATGCTGGTGGACCAGTCCGGGTACTCGGCAACAATGAGAAAAGCGAAAAGATGAAGAGCAGCGGCACTGCTGTGGTGGGCCTTTTGGTGGTCATTGTCCTATGGCGTCTGGTCATTGGAGGTAAAGTGGAACGAGACAAACATACACTTTTTTATGATGTACGTATATCTTGTATTTTATGCCACACCAGAAAAATTCACTCATTCGTTTAATTACCTGTTATAGGGAAATTGATGAAAAATATCATACGATTCAATGTTGCATTTTTTTTGGCTTGGTTTTTGACCTGTTGTCTCAGACCATGTGAGGTTGTCATTATTGAGCTGGCCTCGAAGCTAATTTCAGTTTCATTTTTACGCTATTTGATTTACTTTCAAAGTTAATAAAACCTGGAAACCTTTTTTTCTCTCATTGTGCCAAGTAAACAAACCGAGTAATACATATTTAATACATACTTTCGCTTTTAAATTGAGTACACAAGTACTTTTACTTGAGGTCACTTCCCTGACGCCCCAAGTATCAAATTCTTAGTAAGTATCTTACGAGTACAATTGCCTTTGTTCTCCCTGCCGTTGCTGCACTATGGTCTCATTTGTAAATGAATGTCAATCATCTACCAAGGATCTTTTATTACGGCTATACTACCCTGAGAATGCTCGACCTTGGAAGATAAGCAGGGTTAAGGTTCGTCCTCGGATGGTAGACCTCCTGGGAATACCCGGTCCAGTAATCTTGACTAAGATTTACGTTGATGCACTTGTAAATATGACACATTTGTTGTTATAAGAAACATAACTTGAGCACTTGTTATTCAATGTGGATTTGATACTATACGAGCAAAACAATCAATGCCTATTCAGTGGCATTTCATTTAGAATCAGATATTGAAATGAATGTCAATAACACAAAGCTTCCCTCACGGAGCATCTGCGCGTGAATATCATGTGTGATGAGTCAAACTTACTCAGCTGTCACTGAGTTCCAGCTCAGGTGCTCGACACGGGCATGTCATCAGAAGGAATTTGGTGTGACATTGCATTGCTGACCTGATTGCGCGGACCTTTTGCAGGCAACCGTGACGTCTGGTGTCGCTGGAAGGCGGCCTGCCTTTTGGAGGCCAACTTTCCCATCGGAGATGACGTGGTCATCCACTGGAAGCGGGAGTCACCAAGCGAACTCCAGGTTCATTCCTTCTACTACGAGAAAGACCAGCTGCAGGAGCAGGACCAGCACTTCAGGAGCCGCACGTCGCTGTTCAAGGAGAACATCCCCAAAGGGAACGCTTCTCTGCTGATCACGGACGTGCTGGTTGCAGATGAAGGCACCTACATGTGCTATGTGGGAACACTCACGGGACAGTGGAGGTCCTTCATCAAGCTCAACGTGGAAGGTGAGTCCACAAGCCACCTGATCATAGGTCGTTCAATGAATGGAATGGAAGCGAGTGGACGTTATCCTATCATGGCGTCCCTTTGCAGCTGCGGTCACTTCAATCCACTTCCGTCTCGACGATGAGGATCAGCTGATCTGTAGCTCGGGCGGAATCTTCCCTCGACCCGAACTGCGCTGGTCCACAGTGCCGGCGCTGCCTGACGCCCTCCGCAACAGCAGCCAGGTCCAGCAAGAGACGCAGACGCAGCTTTACAACATCACTGGCTCGCTGGCGTTGGCAGGCGACGCCCACCCCGACCTGAAATACATCTGTGATATCAGCAACACCGTCAGCAGCCAAAGAATCACGTGGAGGAAAACAAGTGAGACACTTTGGGCGTCATGTTGATGTCAAAGTCATGTTGATTCTTTTGGATTTTAATCACCATCACTTTCAATAGTTTATTCCTGTCTAAAACCTTTTTAAAAAAACCTGCACTTTTATATTTTACTGTATTTCAATAATCATTTACTAGACTGCAATTAACTGCTTAAAATTTGTTAAAGGTCAATTCGAAAGAAAGGTAATGGGCCTTGTTTGGCAGCCTGCTCCGACGTCGCCATCAACTCGCCCGCTGGTGAACGCAAGGCGGCGCTAACATCAACATCATGTCCGGTCTGCCTGAACTCATGTGTGTGTGTGTCTTTGTGCAGCCAATCGGAGCACCTCGCTGCAGACGTCATACTGGTGGATCGTCGACCTGGTAGTGGCGTTGATAGTCCTGGTACTGGCGTTGACAGTCCTGGTACTGGCAGCCATGTTGGTTTACCTGAAGATGCGAGGTGAGGCCACGGCAACCCTCGAGCATGTGTGTGTGCATCTATGTGTGATGCTCACAATGTGTGTGTGTGTCTTAGGAAAAGCAACAAAATCTTCATCACGTGACCCTGAGGAGGAGACCGAGCTGAACTCGGTCAAAGGTACAAGAGTAGAGGATAAAAATACTCACTTATGAGCACTAGGTGGCGCCATTGTGTTGTCCACCAATGACAACCCTTAAAAGACACAGGAAAAATAAGTTGCTGTTTTCATCTTTATTGTAAAATATGTCTCGTTTTTCCATCAATGACCATCGAATTTAAATTAGAACAAAAAAATCAAGGAAGCATTTCAGATGTTTGAGGAACAAGTAATTCAAATGAGTGCAATATAGTATTCCAATTAAACATTTCTGTAAATATATTAAAGTAAAATTGATATCAATTAGGAAAATACAAATACATGTACTTGCCGTCGAGTACAAAATCATTTTGATCTATTTTACATGACTATTTCTTTCAATTGGATATCTATTGGGACTAAATTTAATTGCATAAAATAACATTGCATTATTCTTTGGATTTTTAGGCGTCAAGGGTGAAAGTGAGAAGAGCAACCAACTTCCTGCCAGAGGCAACAACGGACAGACTGGACCTTTGTGACCCCCGACCCCACCCCTCCACAAACTGAACTATGTTTCTATTGTAAAGACATTTTGTATGAAGTGATGTCTACTAAAGTAGCATATTGAACCAGACACGCACTAGAACACAGGTGTCAAACTCAAGGCCTGGCAACATCATTTTATGTGGCCCGCGAAAACAAGTTGTGCTTCTAATTCGTGTCATTACTAGAATTGCAAATTGTCTTCACTTTTAATATCTTTTTTTTTTAATATTTGACCAGTTTTTACTTGTCTGATTTGAAAACGAGTTGTTTGTCAATTTGTTTTGTAGCTTTTACTGTATATAATATAAGGCGCTCATACATTTATTTGGGTTGACAGTCATAATGGCCCTCCAAAAGAAGCTATGACTACAATGCGGCCTGCGAAAAAAATGAGTTTGACCCCCCTGCACTAGAACCCTGACAGGTGAACTTCCCTAGACCTTCTGCAAACCTTTGTATGCACTTGTGCGATGTTTCGGACCAGCTGGCTGAAGGCCAAACTCACAATTGCTGTATGATGGCTCAAAATGTTACAACTGTGCCTTTCTGTGACTCTTCCAGTCTCGCCGCAACATGCCGATGACATTGGCCATTTGGTTTGGAATATCATCAGCAGGTTGCAACACAGAGACTGGAAGAAGTGGACTAACTTCCTTGGTAGCTTTGGGTCAGAAACAAACCTTATGAATTTGGGCGTTGAGCTCCCGAGAGAGAGAGAGAGAGAGAGAGACAAAATGCAATCCAGATGTGGAATGTAGCCCGACTAGAAGGATTTGCCAGCGTCCCGCCTGCAAATTCCCAAAGCGTGATCACGTTCAGAGCGTCAACATGGACATTCAGCAACAGATTCTTCAACTCTTGACCGCTGACGTCATAACCCCCCAGCGAGGGAACCGCATATGTCAACATCTGCCTGGGGAAAGCGCGCCATGGCGTGATATTCCGAGGAAATTGAGGGGAAAGGTGGGCGAGCATGTCTTCAGAACTGAACCCTTTTGCGCAACTGTGTGTGTGTGTGGGGGGGGGGGGGGGGGGGGGGGGTTGGGGGGGGGGGTTTACTTATCACGTAGGGGTGTACTCACTTTTGCAATTTGACTGATTTTGAAAGGACAGTGAAAATATTGCCAAAAATCTGAGGAGTGTGTTCAGTTTCGTGAGATTGCGTATCCCTAACGACGCTTAATTAGGAAGGAGACACCAGGAGGGCTCTCGAGGACCGCAGTTTTGAGTTTTATGTATCTCTCATTTTTGGACCGCTCAGTGGCTTCAAAGTTTAACATGCGGACTGGCAATTCTACTGTAAAACTATGTCCGCGTGAGTGTGACAACGCAAACTCTGAGTTATTCATGTCATGTGAGCGGGGGTGTGGCAGAAGACTTTTTTAGAGCTCTTATCCAGCCACGGGAATGCTGGTGGACCAGTCCGGGTACTCGGCAACAATGAGAAAAGCGCGATGAAGAGCAGCGGCACTGCTGCGGTGGGCTTTTTGGTGGTCACTGTCCTATGGCGTCTGGTCATTGGAGGTAAGGTGGGACGAGACAAATATATACTTTTTTGATGATGTACGAATATCCCGTATTTTATGCCACACCAGAAAAAGAAGTTCAATATGAGGTTATAATGTGATAAGTCTCACTCGTTTAATTAATAGGGAAACCGATGAAATTCATGATAAGAAAAATATCATACGATTCAATGTAGCATTTTTTTTATGGCTTGGTTTTTGACCTGTTGTCTCAGACCATATGAGGTTGTCATTATCGAGCTGACCTCAAAGCTATTTTCAGTTACATTTTTACGCTATTTGATTTACTTTCAAAGTTAATAAAACCTGGAAACCTTTTTTTCCTCTCATTGTGCCAAGTAAACAAAAAGAGCAATCCATATTTAATACATACTTTCGCTTTTAAATTGAGTACACAAGTACTTTTACTTGAGGTCACTTCCCTGACACTCAAAATATCTAATTCTTAGTAAGTACCTTACGAGTACAAGTGCCTTTGTTTTTCCCTACCATTGCTGTACTATGGTCTCATTTGTAAATGAATGTCAATCATCTTCCAAGGATCTTTTATTACGGCCATTCTACCCTGAGAATGCTCGACCTTGGAAGATAAGCAGGGTTAAGGTTAGTCCTTGGATGGTAGACCTCCTGGGAATACCCGGTCCAGTAATCTGACCATATGAGGTTGTCATTATCGAGCTGGCCTCAAAGCTGTTTTTAGTTTCAGTTTTACGCTATTTGATTTACTTTCAAAGTTAATAAAACCTGGAAATCTTTTTTTCTCTCATTGTGCCGTGCTTGAGCATTTGTTATTCAATGCGGATTTGATACTTTACGAGAAAAACAATCAATGCCTATTAGTGGCATTTTATTTAGAATCAGATATTGAAATGAATGTCAATAACACAAAACTATTTGAATGTTGCTCATGCTCGAAGTACTTAGAGAGCGACATGGGAGTGTTGGGAGTAAGGCGTTTGAGAACAAGTGGTGGGACGGAAACAGCTGTTGCGGGGTGTGGGGGGCTTCCCTCACGGGGCATCTGCGCGTTAGTATCATATGTGATGAGTAAAACTTACTCAGCTGACACTGAGTTCCAGCTCAGGTGCTCGACACGGGCATGTTATTAGAAGAAATTTGATCTCTCAATGGTGTGACATTGCATTGCTGACCTGATTGCGTTTTGCAGGCAACCGTGACGTCTGGTGTCGCTGGAAGACGCCCTGCCTTTTGGAGGCCAACTTTCCCATCGGAGATGACGTGGTCATCCACTGGGAGCGGGAGTCACCAAGCAAACTCAAGGTTCATTCCTTCTACTACGAGCAAGACCAGCCGCAGGGGCAGGACCAGCACTTCAGGGGCCGCACGTCGCTGTTCAAGGAGAACATCCCCAAAGGGAACGCTTCTCTGCTGCTCACCAATGTGCTGGTTGCAGATGAAGGCACCTACATGTGCTATGTGGGAACACTCACGGGACAGTGGAGGTCCTTCATCAAGCTCAGCGTGGAAGGTGAGTCCACAAGCCAGTACATCAGAGGTCGTTCAATGAATGGAATGGAAGCGAGTGGACGTTGTCCTATCATGGCATCCCTTTGCAGCTGCGGTCACTTCAATCCGCTTCCGTCTCGATGATGAGGATCAGCTGATCTGTAGCTCGGGCGGAATCTTCCCTCGACCCGAACTGCGCTGGTCCACAGAGCCGGCGCTGCCTGACGCCCTCCGCAACAGCAGCCAGGTCCAGCAAGAGACGCAGACACAGCTTTACAACATCAACGGCTCGCTGGCGTTGGCGGGCGACGCCCACCCCGACCTGGAATACATCTGTGATGTCAGCACCAGCAACAGCAGCCAAAGAATCACGTGGAGGAAAAATAGTGAGACACTCACCCGATGGGGGGGCATTTCAATTGCCCACCGCACATGCTGACAGACTTTAAATGCCTCCTTCCAGCTCTGGACGTTTCCGTCGCAGAAACGAGCATCGAGTGTGCGCCCGTCTCTCACCCGAGCAGCCTCGAATGGACGTTCAACCACAGCAACGTCATCGCCAATAGGTCCGCCGGACACAAACTCCATATCGTCAGCGACTGGAAGGAGCACGTGAAGGGCGTGTCCGAGGCGGGCGCCCTCAACCTGTACCACCTGAGCGCTCAGGAGAGCGGCACATACACGTGCACACTCAGCAACAACACACAGACGCGCGTTCAAGACATCCTGCTGACCGTGACGGGGACGGAGGACGGTGAGTTCCTGCCGAGATACCTTGCAGCAGCCACAAAAACATGGTTCCTCTGAGCTTCTGAAAACGGAACCTACCAAAACATCTCACCCGTTCTGTTACAGTGCACCCCAACGCGGCCGGCATCACGTTGGGCGTGCTTGGAGCGATCTTATCCGTGGCTGCAGTGGGCGCTATCTACTTGTTCACCAGGCGAAGACCAAACAGATCGTGGTGCTGCAACCAAGATGGAGCTCCTGTGACATCATCACCGAATGAAGTCGTGAAATTAAGAGAACAGCGATGAAATCTTAGATGTCAGTGCGATTGAACGTTCACAAAGTTTTTGACTTTTCGGAATATTTCACTGTCTGTCATGATGAAGGCGGCAAGAGTAGATGAATGAAGAACAAAGAAAAAGGACCTTCTCTGAGAGTAAAGGCTAGTCATCCAACGGAACCTTTGGCCCAAGAGCTGGAAAAAGAACAAATGACGAGGATGAGACTTTTGACGACAAGCAAGCTACATTCTGGACTGGTCGCCAAACCGGCACTCGTACATATGAGCAGTTTCTGCTCACACGTGAGCTGGAAGCAAGCCCCAATGACTTTTGGAGGTGAGCTGAAGCAGTTTCCCAACCACTGAGCATGTGTGGCTAATTGAAGTGACGCTCTGACGGCCGTGGTGCGTTTAGGGACTGATGGGAATAAGAGCATGCTTGACTGTGATAGCCACTCAGCTGCTGCCACAACAGTAGTGCGTCTTTAAAAGTGACTTTGTTCTTATTGTCGCAATATTTATAGAGCTAGTCTAATACATAAAGCAAAGTCATGTCTATTCTTTTGGATTTTAATCACCATCACTTTCAATAGTTTATTCCTGTCTAAAACCTTTTTTTTTTAAAAAAACGCACTTTTATATTAAAAAAAGTAAAAACGGGACGTTTTTTCATTCAACGATCCCACTCTCTATTTATATGCATATATAGGACATTTAAAATGTCTTATTGTAATATACTAATATACGTGACAGATTTTTTTGGTGGTGTGCCTCAAGCTTTTCTCCAATGAAAAAGTATGCGGTGGATAAAAACATGTTAGGAAACACTCAGCTGGAGCAAGGCGCTGACTGGTAAAAAGTCTGCTACACATCACAGATAAAATGACCAAAATGTGACGTTGAAGCCCTACTGACTCATTTGTTGCCTTCAAAGAATTGAAAGCCTGGACTGTAATTCAATAATCATTTACTGGAAAGCAATTAACTGCTTAAGATTTGTTAAAGGTCCATTCGAAAGAAAGGTAATGGCCTTGTTTGGCAGCCGGCTCCGACGTCGCAATCAACTCGCCCACTGGTGAACGCAAGGCGGCGCTAACATCAACATCATGTCCGGTCTGCCTGAACTCATGTGTGTGTGTGTGTGTGTGTGTGCGCGTGTGCGCGTGTGCGCGTGTGTGTGTGTGCGTGTGTGTGCGCGTGTGCGTGTGTGTGTCTTTGTGCAGCCAATCGGACCACCTCGCTGCAGACGTCATACTGGTGGATCGTTGACCTGGTAGTGGTGTTGAGAGCCCTGGTACTGGCAGCCATGTTTGTTTACCTGAAGATGCCAGGTGAGGCCACGGACACCCTCGAACATGTGTGTGTGCATCTATGTGTGATGCTCACGATGTGTGTGTGTGTGTCTTAGGAAAAGCAACGAAATCTTCATCACGTGACCCTGAGGAGGAGACCGAGCTGAACTCGGTCAAAGGTACAAGAGTAGAGGATAAAAATACTTACGTATGAGCACTAGGTGGCGCCATTGTGTTGTCCAGCAATAACAACCCTGAAAAGACACGGGAAAAATAAGTTGCTGTTTTCATACATAAAGTATGTCTCGTTTTTCCATCAATGACCATCGAATTTAAATTAGTACAAAAATATCAATGAAAATTTTCATATGTTTGAGAAACAATTCCCCCTAGTAATTCAAATGAGTGCAATATAGTATTCCAATTAAACATTTCTGTAAATATATTAAAGTAAAATTGATATCAATTAGGAAAATACAAATAAATGTACTTGCCATCGAGTACAAAATCATTTTGATCTATTTTATATGACTATTTCTTTCAATTATATACCTATTGGGATTAAATTTAGTTGCATAAAATAACACTGAATGTACATTATCCCTTGGATTTTCAGGCATAGAGGGTGAAAGTGAGAAGAGCAACCAACTCCCTGCCAGAGGCAACAACGGACCGACTGGACCCTCGTGACCCCCGACCCCACCCCTCCACACACTGAACTATGTTTCTATTGTAAAGACATTTTATATGAAGTGATGTCTACTAAAGTTGCATATTGAACCGGACACGCACTAGAACCTTTACAGGTGAACTTCCCTAGACCTTCTGCAAACCTTTGAATGCACTTGTCTGGGGGAAAACGCACCACGGTGCGATATTCCGAGGAAATTGAAGGGAAAGGTGGGCGAGCATGTCTTCAGAACTGAACCCTGTTGCGCAACTGTGTGTGGGGGGAGGCAGGGGGGGGTGACTTATCACGTAGGGGTGTACTCACTTTTGCAATTTGACTGATTTTGAAAGGACAGTAAAAATATTGCCAAAAATCTGAGGAGTGTGTTCAGTTTTGTGAGATTGCGTATCCCTAACGACGATTAATTAGGAGGGAGACACCAGGAGGGCTCTCGAGGACCGCCCCACCAGGCACGGTGCTGAGCAGTT
This sequence comes from Syngnathus floridae, assembly GCF_059516105.1. Taxonomy (NCBI): domain Eukaryota; kingdom Metazoa; phylum Chordata; class Actinopteri; order Syngnathiformes; family Syngnathidae; genus Syngnathus; species Syngnathus floridae. The sequence continues at coordinate 5,966,847 of NC_142432.1, read as the reverse complement.
TTGAGTTTTGTGTATCTCTCATTTTTGGACCGCCCAGTGAATTCAAAGTTTAACATGCGGACTGGCAATTCTACTGTAAAACAATGTCCGCGTGAGTGTGACAACGCAAACTCTGACCGGGGGTGTGGCAGAAGACTTTGACAAGCCTATTTAAGAGATCTTATCCAGCCCCGGGAATGCTGGTGGACTAGTCCTATCCGGACTGGCACCAATGAGAAAAGCACGTTGATGAAGAGCAGCGGGACTGCTGCAGTGGGCTTTTTGGTGGTCACTGTCCTATGGCGTCTGGTCATTGGAGGTAAGGTGGAACGAGACAAATATATACTTTTTTGATGATGTACGTATATCTTGTATTTTATGCCACACCAGAAAAAGAAGTTCAATGTGAGGTTATAATGTGATAAGTCTCACTCGTTTAATTAATAGGGAAACCGATGAAATTCATGATAAAAAAAATATACGAGTCAATGTAGCATTTTTTTATGGCTTGGTTTTTGACCTGTTGTCTCATCAGACCATATGAGGTAGTCATTATCAAGCTGGCCTTGAAGCTATTTTCAGTTTCATTTTTACGCTATTTGATTAACTTTAAAAGTTAATAAAACCTGGAAACCTGTTTTTCTCTCATTGTGCCGTGCTTGAGCACTTGTTATTCAATGTGGATTTGATACTTTACGAGCAAAACAATCAATGCCTATTAGTGGCATTTTATTTAGAATCAGATATTGAAATGAATGTCAATAACACAAAACTATTTGAATGTTGCTCATGCTCGAAGTACTTAGAGAGCGACATGGGAGTGTTGGGAGTAAGGCGTTTGAGAACAAGTGGTGGGACGGAAACAGCTGTTGCGGGGTGTGGGGGGCTTCCCTCACGGAGCATCTGCGCGTGAGTATCATATGTGATGAGTAAAACTTACTCAGCTGACACTGAGTTCCAGCTCAGGTGCTCGACACGGGCATGTTATTAGAAGAAATTTGATCTCTCAATGGTGTGACATTGCATTGCTGACCTGATTGCGTTTTGCAGGCAACCGTGACGTCTGGTGTCGCTGGAAGACGCCCTGCCTTTTGGAGGCCAACTTTCCCATCGGAGATGACGTGGTCATCCACTGGGAGCGATGGTTACCAAGCAAACTCCTAGTTCATAACTTCGACTACGGAAAAGACCAGCTGCAGGAGCAGGACCAGCACTTCAGGGGCCGCACGTCGCTGTTCAAGGAGAACATCCCCAAAGGGAACGCTTCTCTGCTGATCACGGACGTGCTGGTTGCAGATGAAGGCACCTACATGTGCTATGTGGGAACACTCACGGGACAGTGGAGGTCCTTCATCAAGCTCAACGTGGAAGGTGAGTCCACAAGCCAGTACATCAGAGGTCGTTCAGTGAATGGAATGGAAGCGAGTGGACGTTATCCTATCATGGCGTCCCTTTGCAGCTGCGGTCACTTCAATCCGCTTCCGTCTCAACAATGAGGATCAGCTGATCTGTAGCTCGGGCGGAATCTTCCCTCAACCCGAACTGCGCTGGTCCACAGAGCCGGCGCTGCCTGACGCCCTCCACAACAGCAGCCAGGTCCAGCAAGAGACGCAGACGCAGCTTTACAACATCAACGGCTCGCTGGCGTTGGCGGGCGACGCCCACCCCGACCTGGAATACATCTGTGATATCAGCAACACCGTCAGCAGCCAAAGAACCACGTGGAAGAAAACAAGTGAGACACTTTGGGCGTCATGTTGATGTCAAAGTCATGTTGATTCTTGTGGATTTTAATCACCATCACTTTCAATAGTTTATTCCTGTCTAAAACCTTTTTTAAAAAACCTGCACCTTTATATAAAAAAAAATACAAACAGGACGTTTTTTTATTCAATGATCCCACTCTCATATATAGGACATTTAAAATGTCTTTTATTGTAGTATACTAATATACTTGACAGATTTTTGTTGGTGGTGTGCCTCAAGCTTTTCTCCAATGAAAAAGTATGCGGTGGATAAAAACATGGCGCTGACTGGTACAAAGTCTGTTACACATCACAGATAAAATGTGATGTTGAAAGCGCTTCAAAGAAATGAAAGCCTGGACTGTATTTCAATAATCATTTACTAGACTGCAATTAACTGCTTAAGATTTGTTCAAGGTCTATTTGAAAGAAAGGTAATGGCCTTGTTTGGCAGCCTGCTCCGACGTCGCCATCAACTCGCCCACTGGTGAACGCAAGGCGGCGCTAACATCAACATCATGTCCGGTCTGCCTGAACTCATGTGTGAGTGTGTGTGTGTGTGTGTCTTTGTGCAGCCAATCGGAGCACCTCGCTGCAGACGTCATACTGGTGGATCGTCGGCCTGGAAGTGGTTTTGATAGTCCTGGTACTGGCAGCCAAGTTGGTTTACCCGAAAATGCGAGGTGAGGCCACGGCAACCCTCGAGCATGTGTGTGCATCTATGTGTGATGCTCACAATGTGTGTGTGTGTCTTAGGAAAAGCAGCAAAATCTTCATCATGTGACCCTGAGGAGGAGACCGAGCTGAACTCGGTCAAAGGTACAAGAGTAGAGGATAAAAATACTTACGTATGAGCACTAGGTGGCGCCATTGTGTTGTCCAGCAATAACAACCCTGAAAAGACACGGGAAAAATAAGTTGCTGTTTTCATACATAAAGTATGTCTCGTTTTTCCATCAATGACCATCGAATTTAAATTAGTACAAAAATATCAATGAAAATTTTCATATGTTTGAGAAACAATTCCCCCGAGTAATTCAAATGAGTGCAATATAGTATTCCAATTAAACATTTCTGTAAATATATTAAAGTAAAATTGATATCAATTAGGAAAATACAAATACATGTACTTGCCATCGAGTACAAAATCATTTTGATCTATTTTATATGACTATTTCTTTCAATTATATACCTATTGGGATTAAATTTAGTTGCATAAAATAACACTGAATGTACATTATCCCTTGGATTTTCAGGCATAGAGGGTGAAAGTGAGAAGAGCAACCAACTCCCTGCCAGAGGCAACAACGGACCGACTGGACCCTCGTGACCCCCGACCCCACCCCTCCACACACTGAACTATGTTTCTATTGTAAAGACAATTTATATGAAGTGATGTCTACTAAAGTTGCATATTGAACCGGACACGCACTAGAACCTTTACAGGTGAACTTCCCTAGACCTTCTGCAAACCTTTGAATGCACTTGTCTGGGGGAAAGCGCGCCATGGCGCGATATTCCGAGGAAATTGAAGGGAAAGGTGGGCGAGCATGTCTTCAGAACTAAACCCTGTTGCGCAACTGTGTGTGTGTGTGTGTGGGAGGGGGGGGGGGGGTCTGTGACTTATCACGTAGGGGTGTACTCACTTTTGCAATATGAAAATTAATGGCTGCGTGTTGACTGATTTTGAAAGGACAGTAAAAATATTGCCAAAAATCTGAGGAGTGTGTTCAGTTTTGTGAGATTGCGTATCCCTAACGACGCTTAAATAGGAGGGGGACACTAGAGGCGCTCTCGAGAACCCCCCACCAGGCACGGTGCTGAGTAGTTGTGAGTTTTGTGTATCTCTCATTTTTGGACCGCCCAGTGAATTCAAAGTTTAACATGCGGACTGGCAATTCTACTGTAAAACAATGTCCGCGTGAGTGTGACAACGCAAACTCTGACCGGGGGTGTGGCAGAAGACTTTGACAAGCCTATTTAAGAGATCTTATCCAGCCTCGGGAATGCTGGTGGACCAGTCCGGATACTCGGCAACAATGAGAAAAGCGCAAAGATGAAGAGCAGCGGCACTGCTGCGGTGGGCTTTTTGGTGGTCATTGTCCTATGGCGTCTGGCCATTGGAGGTAAGGTGGAACGAGACAAACATAGTTTTTTATGATGCACGTATATCTTGTATTTTATGCCAAACGAGAAAAAAAAAGTTCAACATGGCGTTATAATGTGATAAGTCTCACTCGTGTAATTACCCGTTATAGGGAAATTGATGAAAAATATACGATTCAATGTAGCTTTTTTTTTTTTTTTTGGCTTGTTTTTTGACCTGTTGTCTCAGACCATATGAGGTTTTCATTATCGAGCTGGCCTCGAAGCTATTTTCAGTTTCATACTTTCGCTTTCAAATTGAGTACACAAGTACTTTTACTTGAGGTCACTTCCCTGACGCCCCAAGTATCTAATTCTTAGTAAGTATCTTACGAGTACAAGTGCCTTTGTTTTTCCCTACATAACTTGAGCACTTGTTATTCAATGTGGATTTGATACTTTACGAGCAAAACAATCAATGCCTATTTGGTGGCATTTCATTTAGAATCAGATCTCGAAATGAATGTCAATAACACTGTCACGGTCGGGTGGAGCATGGAGCAGGACGACCAAGTGCAGCTTGGACCAGGGTTTATTGGTGAACTCAAAAAAGGCAAATTGACACGACGTAACCACAATAACATGGATGACTGACCGGGACGTGAAACCAGACGACATCAGGACATGGCGACAGCAAGACCGGACGACAACAGGAACCAAAAAAGACCTCATGACAGGAACACACAGCGTAAATCCAACACCGAACAACCACAACCAATGATCCGACAGGGAGTGAGGGGCAGACAGGACTTATATACACGACAGGTAACGAGAGGCAGGTGGGAATAGTCACACTGATCATGGGCACACAGGAGGGGAGGGGCGAGCACACAGACAGAAACCAAGACAACAGACACATAGTGGAGCAGTTGGGGACGAGACGTGACAAACACAAAGCTATTTGAATGTTGCACACGCTGAAAGTACTTAGAGAGCGACATGGGAGTGTTGGGAGCAAGGCGTTTGAGAACAAGTGGTGGAACAGAAACAACTGCTGGGGAGGGGGGGGGACTTACTTGCTTACTTCGCCGTCACTGAGTTCCAGCTCAGGTGCTCGACACGGGCATGTCATCAGAAGGAATTTGGTGTGACATTGCATTGCTGAGCGACATGGGAGTGTTGGGAGTAAGGCGTTTGAGAACAAGTGGTGGAACGGAAACAACTGCTGTGCGGTGGGGGTTGGGAGTGGGGCTTCCCTCACGGAGAAGGAATTTGGTGTGACATTGCATTGCTGACCTGATTGCGCGGACCTTTTGCAGGCAACCGTGACGTCTGGTGTCGCTGGAAGGCGGCCTGCCTTTTGGAGGCCAACTTTCCCATCAGAGATGATGATGTGGTCATCCACTGGGAGCGATGGTTACCAAGCAAACTCCAGGTTCATAACTTCGACTACGGGAAAGACCAGCTGCAGGAGCAGGACCAGCACTTCAGGGGCCGCACATCGCTGTTCAAGGAGAACATCCCCAAAGGGAACGCTTCTCTGCTGATCACGGACGTGCTGGTTGCAGATGAAGGCACCTACATGTGCTATGTGGGAACACTCACGGGACAGTGGAGGTCCTTCATCAAGCTCAACGTGGAAGGTGAGTCCACAAGCCACCTGATCATAGGTCGTTCAATGAATGGAATGGAAGCGAGTGGACGTTATCCTATCATGGCGTCCCTTTGCAGCTGCGGTCACTTCAATCCACTTCCGTCTCGACGATGAGGATCAGCTGATCTGTAGCTCGGGCGGAATCGTCCCTCAACCCGAACTGCGCTGGTCCACAGAGCCGGCGCTGCCTGACGCCCTCCGCAACAGCAGCCAGGTCCAGCAAGAGACGCAGACGCAGCTTTACAACATCACTGGCTCGCTGGCGTTGGCGGGCGACGCCCACCCCGACCTGAAATACATCTGTGATATCAGCAACACCGTCAGCAGCCAAAGAATCACGTGGAGGAAAACAAGTGAGACACTTTGGGCGTCATGTTGATGTCAAAGTCATGTTGATTCTTTTGGATTTTAATCACCATCACTTTCAATAGTTTATTCCTGTCTAAAACCTTTTTAAAAAAACCTGCACTTTTATATTTTACTGTATTTCAATAATCATTTACTAGACTGCAATTAACTGCTTAAAATTTGTTAAAGGTCAATTCGAAAGAAAGGTAATGGGCCTTGTTTGGCAGCCTGCTCCGACGTCGCCATCAACTCGCCCATTGGTGAACGCAAGGCGGCGCTAACATCAACATCATGTCCGGTCTGCCTGAACTCATGTGTGTGTGTGTCTTTGTGCAGCCAATCGGAGCACCTCGCTGCAGACGTCATACTGGTGGATCGTCGGCCTGGAAGTGGCGTTGATAGTCCTGGTACTGGCGTTGACAGTCCTGGTACTGTTGGTTTACCTGAAGATGCGAGGTGAGGCCACGGCAACCCTCGACCATGTGTGTGTGTGCATCTATGTGTGATGCTCACGATGTGTGTGTGTCTTAGGAAAAGCAGCAAAATCCTCATCACGTGACCCTGAGGAGGAGACCGCGCTGAACTCAGTCAAAAGGTGCCATAGTAGAGGATAGAAATACTCACTTATGAGCACTAAGTGGCGCCATTGTGTGATGCTCACAATATGTGTGTGTGTGTGTGTGTGTGTGTGTGTGTGTGTGTGTGTGTCTTAGGAAAAAGACACGGGAAAAATAAGTTGCTGTTTTCATCTTTTTTGTAAAATATGTCTCGTTTTTCCATCAATGACCATCGAATTTAAATTAGAACAAAAAAATCAAGGAAGTATTTCAGATGTTTGAGGAACAAGTAATTCAAATGAGTGCAATATAGTATTCCAATTAAACATTTCTGTAAATATATTAAAGTAAAATTGATATCAATTAGGAAAATACAAATACATGTACTTGCCGTCGAGTACAAAATCATTTTGATCTATTTTACATGACTATTTCTTTCAATTGGATATCTATTGGGACTAAATTTAATTGCATAAAATAACATTGCATTATTCTTTGGATTTTCAGGCGTCAAGGGTGAAAGTGAGAAGAGCAACCAACTTCCTGCCAGAGGCAACAACGGACAGACTGGACCTTTGTGACCCCCGACCCCACCCCTCCACAAACTGAACTATGTTTCTATTGTAAAGACATTTTGTATGAAGTGATGTCTACTACCTCAACGACCTCTATGAACCCTTCCAGTCCGGATTCCGCCCACTTCACAGCGCCGAAGCAGCTCTTGTTAAAGTTAAATTAGATATCTATTGGGACTAAATTTAGTTGCATAAAATAACATTGCATTATCTCTTGGATTTTCAAGGTTGCTTGAGAAGAGCAACCAACTTCCTGCCAGAGGCAACAACGGACAGACTGGACCCTCGTGACCCCCGACCCCACCCCTCCACACACTGAACTATGTTTCTATTGTAAAGACATTTTGTATGAAGTGATTTTACTGTATATAATATGAGTATTCATACATTTATATGGGTTGACAGTCATAATGGCCCTCCGAAAGAAGCTATGACTACAATGCGGCCCGCGAAAAAAATGAGTTTGACCCCCCTGCACTAGAACCCTGACAGGTGAACTTCCCTAGACCTTCTGCAAACCTTTGTATGCACTTGTGCAATGTTTCGAACCAGCTGGCTGAAGGCCAAACTCACAATTGCTGTATGAGGGCTCAAAATGTCACAACTGTGCCTTTCTGTGACTCTTCCAGTCTCGCCGCAACATGCCGGTGACATTGGCCATTTGGTTTGGAATGTCACAGAGACTGGAAGAAGTGGACTAACTTCCTTGGTAGCTTTGGGTCAGAAACAAACCTTATGAATTTGGGTGTTGAGCTCCCGAGAGAGAGAGAGAGAGAGAGAGAGAGAGAGAGAGAGAGAGAGAGAGAGAGAGAGAGAGAGAGAGAGAGAGAGAGAGAGAGAGAAAACGCAATCCAGATGTGGAATGTAGCCCGACTAGAATGATTTGCCAGCGTCCCGCCTGCAAATTCCCAAAGCGTGATCACGTTCAGAGCGTCAACATGGACGTTCAGCAACAGATTCTTCAACTCTTGACCGCTGACGCTTTTGCAATTTGACTTATTTTGAAAGGACAGTAAAAATATTGCCAAAAATCTGAGGAGTGTGTTCAGTTTTGTGAGATTGCGTATCCCTAACGACGCTTAATTAGGAAGGAGACACCAGGAGGGCTCTCGAGGACCGCCCCACCAGGCACGGTGCTGAGCAGTTTTGAGTTTTGTGCATCTCTCATTTTTGGACCGCCCAGTGGCTTCAAAGTTTAATATGCGGACTGGCAATTCTACTGTAAAACTATGTCCACGTGAGTGAGACAACGCAAACTGAGTTATTCATGTCATGTGAGCGGGGTGCGGCAGAAGACTTTGACGCTCGTATTTTTAGAGCTCTTATCCAGCCACGGGAATGCTGGTGGACCAGTCCTATCCGGACTGGCACCAATGAGAAAAGCACGATGATGAAGAGCAGCGGGACTGCTGCAGTGGGCTTTTTGGTGGTCACTGTCCTATGGCGTCTGGTCATTGGAGGTAAGGTGGAACGAGACAAATATATACTTTTTTGATGATGTACGTATATCTTGTATTTTATGCCACACCAGAAAAAGAAGTTCAATGTGAGGTTATAATGTGATAAGTCTCACTCGTTTAATTAATAGGGAAACCGATGAAATTCATGATAAGAAAAATATCATACGATTCAATGTAGCATTTTTTTATGGCTTGGTTTTTGACCTGTTGTCTCATCAGACCATATGAGGTAGTCATTATCAAGCTGGCCTTGAAGCTATTTTCAGTTTCATTTTTACGCTATTTGATTAACTTTCAAAGTTAATAAAACCTGGAAACCTTTTTTTCTCTCATTGTGCCATGCTTGAGCACTTGTTATTCAATGTGGATTTGATACTTTACGAGCAAAACAATCAATGCCTATTAGTGGCACTTCCTTTAGAATCAGATATTGAAATGAATGTCAATAACACAAAGCTATTTGAATGTTGCTCATGCTGGAAGTACTTAGAGAGCGACATGGGAGTGTTGGGACTAAGGCATTTGAGAACAAGTGGTGGAACGGAAACAGCTGCTGGGGGGGGGGCTTACTTCCTTACTTAGCCGTCACTGAGTTCCAGCTCAGGTGCTCGACACGAGCATGTCATCAGAAGGAATTTGGTGTGACATTGCATTGCTGACCTGATTGCGTTTTGCAGGCAACCGTGACATCTGGTGTCGCTGGAAGACGCCCTGCCTTTTGGAGGCTAACTTTCCCATCAGCGGTGACGTGGTCATCCACTGGAAGCGATGGTTACCAAGCAGACTCCAGGTTCATAACTTCGACTACGGGAAAGACCAGCTGCAGGAGCAGGACCAGCACTTCAGGGGCCGCACGTCGCTGTTCAAGGAGAACATCCCCAAAGGGAACGCTTCTCTGCTGATCACCAATGTGCTGGTTGCAGATGAAGGCATCTACATGTGCCATGTGGGAACACTCACGGAACGGTGGAGGTCCGTCATCAAGCTCAACGTGGAAGGTGAGTCCACAAGCCAGTACATCAGAGGTCGTTCAATGAATGGAATGCAAGCGAGTAGACGTTGTCCTATCATGGCGTTCCTTTGCAGCTGCGGTCACTTCAATCCGCTTACGTCTCAACAATGAGGATCAGCTGATCTGCAGCTCGGGCGGAATCTTCCCTCAACCCGAACTGCGCTGGTCCACAGAGCCGGCGCTGCCTGACGCCCTCCGCAACAGCAGCCAGGTCCAGCAAGAGACGCAGACGCAGCTTTACAACATCAACGGCTCGCTGGCGTTGGCAGGCGACGCCCACCCCGACCTGGAATACATCTGTGAAATCAGCAACACCGTCAGCGGCCGAAGAACCACGTGGAAGAAAACAAGTGAGACACTTTGGGCGTCATGTTGATGTCAAAGTCATGTTGATTCTTATGGATTTTAATCCCCATCACTTTCAATAGTTTATTCCTGTCTAAAACCTTTTTAAAAAAACCTGCACTTTTATATTTTACTGTATTTCAATAATCATTTACTAGACTGCAATTAACTGCTTAAAATTTGTTAAAGGTCAATTCGAAAGAAAGGTAACGGGCCTTGTTTGGCAGCCTGCTCCAACGTCGCCATCAACTCGCCCACTGGTGAACGCAAGGCGGCGCGAACATCAACATCATGTCCGGTCTGCCTGAACTCATGTGTGTGAGTGTGTGTGTGTCTTTGTGCAGCCAATCGGAGGACCTCGCTGCAGCCGTCATACTGGTGGATCAATGGCCTGGAAATGGTTTTGATAGTCCTGGTACTGGCAGCCTTGTTGGTTTACCCGAAAATGCGAGGTGAGGCCACGGCAACCCTCGAGCATGTGCGTGTGCATCTATGTGTGATGCTCACAATGTGTGTGTGTCTTAGGAAAAGCAGCAAAATCTTCATCATGTGACCCTGAGGAGGAGATCGAGCTGAACTCGGTCAAAGGTACAAGAGTAGAGGATAAAAATACTTGCGTATGAGCACTAGGTGGCGCCATTGTGTTGTCCAGCAATGACAACCCTGAAAAGACACGGGAAAAATAAGTTGCTGTTTTCATCTTTTTTGTAAAATATGTCTCGTGTTTCCATCAATGACCATCGAATTTAAATTAGTACAAAAATATCAAGGAAAAATTTCATATGTTTGAGGAACAAGTAATTCAAATGAGTGCAATATAGTATTCCAATTAAACATTTCTGTAAATATATTAAAGTAAAATTGATATCAATTAGGGAAATACAAATAAATGTACTTGCCATTGAGTACAAAATCATTTTGATCTATTTTATGTGACTATTTCTTTCAATTATATACCTATTGGGATTAAATTTAGTTGCATAAAATAACACTGAATGTACATTATCCCTTGGATTTTCAGGCGTAGAGGGTGAAAGTGAGAAGAGCAACCAACTCCCTGCCAGAGGCAACAACGGACAGACTGGACCCTCCTGACCCCCGACCCCACCCCTCCACACACTGAACTATGTTTCTATTGTAAAGACATTTTATATGAAGTGATGTCTACTAAAGTTGCATATTGAACCGGACACGCACTAGAACCTTTACAGGTGAACTTCCCTAGACCTTCTGCAAACCTTTGAATGCACTTGTCTGGGGGAAAGCGCGCCATGGCGCGATATTCCGAGGAATTTGAAGGGAATGGTGGGCGAGCATGTCTTCAGAAGTAGGTGGACACTGAGTGCCGAGTGTTTAAAAAGAGTGGCCAATTTGGCTCGACGTACGCGACGTGACGTTCAGCCACATGAACATCAACATCAACCCGTCACAGATCTAGGTAAACGGACCAACACCTCGGATCTCTCCTAAGAATTGCCACAACAAATTTTACTCCAGACTACGACACACTAGCAAAAAAAGGGAGACAAACAACACTGTTCCCACTGAAAATGTAGGGGAGGCTTTCAAATTTGTTGCAAAAAAAATGCATTTTGAATATGATCTGTACAAATAGCAGGGATTGAAACTAGCGACCATTCTCATTTTCAAACAATGCAGGATGCTCAAGGACATTGATGCACCACCTGTTTTTGACTAATCTTAACCTGTAAAGTTCTTAAGGCTTACTTTAAGTGTTTCGCGTTTCCTCACCTCTGTTACCAGGTGTTTGTGAGTTAAAACTCTGCTCTGATTTTCAGATACCCCTCACCATGTTGCCGTTTTGATTACTTTATTTAGATGTATGCTTTCACCGATTCTTCAAGATGATATATTTGGTCAGAATGTTTGCCGTTTGATGTGATCTCATAAGATAAACATCTTTCATTAATCTGACGTGCAGGCACTGAAGTGATGGAGACTGTTATTCATAATAACAGTGTCGTATTTTATGAGAATCACTGATAGCAGTTTTTTAGGGATTTTTTTTTTAATGCTGTTAATAAATGCATTTGTTTTCCAAAAACTTTTTTTGAATATCCACGCTTTACTACCTACTAAAGGCCAAAACCTTTTATGCAATGACCTTTACAGGTCGTTTATATTACTTCACACAAACACTACATCCATCTGCTCCTGGTTCGGCCCCCCGGTCAAAATTTAGAACCCAATTCGGCCCGCAAGTCAAAAAGTTTGCCCACCCCTGCACTAGGGGGTTCTCGAGAACCCCCCATCAGGCACTGTGCTGAGCAGTTTTGAGTTTTGTGCATCTCTCATTTTTGAACCGCCCACTGACTTCAAAGTTTACCATGCGGATTGGCAATGCTGTTGTAAAACAAAGTCCGCGTGAGTGTGAACGCAAACTGAGGTCTCACGACGTGCTTCAGAGCGGGGGTGTGGCAGAAGAATGAAACGCTCGTATTTTTAGAGCTCTTATCCAGCCACGGGGAATGCTGGTGGACCAGTCCGGGTACTCGGCACCAATGAGAATAGCGCCATGATGAAGAGCAGCAGGACTGCTGCGGTGGGCTTTTTGGTGGTCACTGTCCTATGGCGTGTGGTCATTGGAGGTAAGGTGGAACGAGACAAATATATACTTTTTTGATGATGTACGTATATCTGAACCCTTTTGCGCAACTGTGTGTGTGTGGGGAGGCGGGGGGGGGGTGGGGGGGTGACTTTTCACGTAGGGGTGTACTCACTTTTGCAATTTGACTGATTTTGAAAGGACGGTAAAAATATTGCCAAAAATCTGAGGAGTGTGTTCAGTTTTGTGAGATTGCGTATCCCTAACGACGCTTAATTAGGAAGGAGACACCAGGAGGGCTCTCGAGGACCGCCCCACCAGGCACGGTGCTGAGCAGTTTTGAGTTTTGTGCATCTCTCATTTTTGGACTGCCCAGTGGCTTCAAAGTTTAATATGCGGACTGGCAATTCTACTGTAAAACTATGTCCACGTGAGTGAGACAACGCAAACTGAGTTATTCATGTCATGTGAGCGGGGTGCGGCAGAAGACTTTGACGCTCGTATTTTTAGAGCTCTTATCCGGCCACGGGAATGCTGGTGGACCAGTCCTATCCGGACTGACACCAATGAGAAAAGCACGATGATGAAGAGCAGCGGGACTGCTGCAGTGGGCTTTTTGGTGGTCACTGTCCTATGGCGTCTGGTCATTGGAGGTAAGGTGGAACGAGACAAATATATACTTTTTTGATGATGTACGTATATCTTGTATTTTATGCCACACCAGTAAAAGAAGTTCAATGTGAGGTTATAATGTGATAAGTCTCACTCGTTTAATTAATAGGGAAACCGATGAAATTCATGATAAGAAAAATATCATACGATTCAATGTAGCATTTTTTTATGGCTTGGTTTTTGACCTGTTGTCTCATCAGACCATATGAGGTAGTCATTATCAAGCTGGCCTTGAAGCTATTTTCAGTTTCATTTTTACGCTATTTGATTAACTTTAAAAGTTAATAAAACCTGGAAACCTTTTTTTCTCTCATTGTGCCGTGCTTGAGCACTTGTTATTCAATGTGGATTTGATACTTTACGAGCAAAACAATCAATGCCTATTAGTGGCATTTTATTTAGAATCAGATATTGAAATGAATGTCAATAACACAAAGCTATTTGAATGTTGCTCATGCTGGAAGTACTTAGAGAGCGACATGGGAGTGTTGGGACTAAGGCATTTGAGAACAAGTGGTGGAACGGAAACAGCTGCTGGGGGGGGGGCTTACTTCCTTACTTAGCCGTCACTGAGTTCCAGCTCAGGTGCTCGACACGAGCATGTCATCAGAAGGAATTTGGTGTGACATTGCATTGCTGACCTGATTGCGTTTTGCAGGCAACCGTGACATCTGGTGTCGCTGGAAGACGCCCTGCCTTTTGGAGGCTAACTTTCCCATCAGCGGTGACGTGGTCATCCACTGGAAGCGATGGTTACCAAGCAGACTCCAGGTTCATAACTTCGACTACGGGAAAGACCAGCTGCAGGAGCAGGACCAGCACTTCAGGGGCCGCACGTCGCTGTTCAAGGAGAACATCCCCAAAGGGAACGCTTCTCTGCTGATCACCAATGTGCTGGTTGCAGATGAAGGCATCTACATGTGCCATGTGGGAACACTCACGGAACGGTGGAGGTCCGTCATCAAGCTCAACGTGGAAGGTGAGTCCACAAGCCAGTACATCAGAGGTCGTTCAATGAATGGAATGCAAGCGAGTAGACGTTGTCCTATCATGGCGTTCCTTTGCAGCTGCGGTCACTTCAATCCGCTTACGTCTCAACAATGAGGATCAGCTGATCTGCAGCTCGGGCGGAATCTTCCCTCAACCCGAACTGCGCTGGTCCACAGAGCCGGCGCTGCCTGACGCCCTCCGCAACAGCAGCCAGGTCCAGCAAGAGACGCAGACGCAGCTTTACAACATCAACGGCTCGCTGGCGTTGGCAGGCGACGCCCACCCCGACCTGGAATACATCTGTGAAATCAGCAACACCGTCAGCGGCCGAAGAACCACGTGGAAGAAAACAAGTGAGACACTTTGGGCGTCATGTTGATGTCAAAGTCATGTTGATTCTTATGGATTTTAATCCCCATCACTTTCAATAGTTTATTCCTGTCTAAAACCTTTAAAAAAAACCTGCACTTTTATATTTTACTGTATTTCAATAATCATTTACTAGACTGCAATTAACTGCTTAAAATTTGTTAAAGGTCAATTCGAAAGAAAGGTAATGGGCCTTGTTTGGCAGCCTGCTCCAACGTCGCCATCAACTCGCCCACTGGTGAACGCAAGGCGGCGCGAACATCAACATCATGTCCGGTCTGCCTGAACTCATGTGTGTGAGTGTGTGTGTGTCTTTGTGCAGCCAATCGGAGGACCTCGCTGCAGCCGTCATACTGGTGGATCAATGGCCTGGAAATGGTTTTGATAGTCCTGGTACTGGCAGCCTTGTTGGTTTACCCGAAAATGCGAGGTGAGGCCACGGCAACCCTCGAGCATGTGTGTGTGTGCATCTATGTGTGATGCTCACGATGTGTGTGTGTCTTAGGAAAAGCAGCAAAATCTTCATCACGTGACCCTGAGGAGGAGACCGAGCTGAACTCAGTCAAAGGTGCCATAGTAGAGGATAGAAATACTCACTTATGAGCACTAAGTGGCGCCATTGTGTTGTCCAGCAATGACAACCCTGAAAAGACACGGGAAAAGTAAGTTGCTGTTTTTAGTATTCCAACTAAACATTTCTGTAAATATATTAAAGTAAAATTTATATCAATTAGGGAAATACAAATAAATATACTTTCCATCGAGTACAAAATCATTTTGATCTATTTTATATGACTATTTCTTTCAATTAGATATCTATTGGGACTAAATTTAGTTGCATAAAATAACACTGAATGTACATTATCCCTTGGATTTTCAGGCGTAGAGGGTGAAAGTGAGAAGAGCAACCAACTCCCTGCCAGAGGCAACAACGGACAGACTGGACCCTCCTGACCCCCGAACCCACCCCTCCACACACTGAACTATGTTTCTATTGTAAAGACATTTTATATGAAGTGATGTCTACTAAAGTTGCATATTGAACCGGACACGCACTAGAACCTTTACAGGTGAACTTCCCTAGACCTTCTGCAAACCTTTGAATGCACTTGTCTGGGGGAAAGCGCGCCATGGCGCGATATTCCGAGGAATTTGAAGGGAATGGTGGGCGAGCATGTCTTCAGAAGTAGGTGGACACTGAGTGCCGAGTGTTTAAAAAGAGTGGCCAATTTGGCTCGACGTACGCGACGTGACGTTCAGCCACATGAACATCAACATCAACCCGTCACAGATCTAGGTAAACGGACCAACACCTCGGATCTCTCCTAAGAATTGCCACAACAAATTTTACTCCAGACTATGACACACTAGCAGAAAAAGGGAGACAAACAACACTGTTCCCACTGAAAATGTAGGGGAGGCTTTCAAATTTGTTGCAAAAAAAATGCATTTTGAATATGATCTGTACAAATAGCAGGGATTGAAACTAGCGACCATTCTCATTTTCAAACAATGCAGGATGCTCAAGGACCTGTTTTTGACTAATCTTAACCTGTAAAGTTCTTAAGGCTTACTTTAAGTAAGCGTTTCGCGTTTCCTCACCTCTGTTACCAGGTGTTTGTGAGTTAAAACTCTGCTCTGATTTTCAGATACCCCTCACCATGTTGCCGTTTTGATTACTTTATTTAGATGTATGCTTTCACCGATTCTTCAAGATGATATATTTGGTCAGAATGTTTGCCGTTTGATGTGATCTCATAAGATAAACATCTTTCATTAATCTGACCTGCAGGCACTGAAGTGATGGAGACTGTTATTCATAATAACAGTGTCGTATTTTATGAGAATCACTGATAGCAGTTTTTTAGGGAATTTTTTTTTTAATGCTGTTAATAAATGCATTTGTTTTCAAAAAACTTTTTTTGAATATCCACGCTTTACTACCTACTAAAGGCCAAAACCTTTTATGCAATGACCTTTACAGGTCGTTTATATTACTTCACACAAACACTACATCCATCTGCTCCTGGTTCGGCCCCCCGGTCAAAATTTAGAACCCAATTCGGCCCGCAAGTCAAAACGTTTGCCCACCCCTGCACTAGGGGGTTCTCGAGAACCCCCCATCAGGCACTGTGCTGAGCAGTTTTGAGTTTTGTGCATCTCTCATTTTTGAACCGCCCACTGACTTCAAAGTTTACCATGCGGATTGGCAATGCTGTTGTAAAACAAAGTCTGCGTGAGTGTGAACGCAAACTGAGGTATTTACGACATGTGAGCGCGGGGGTGGCAGAAGACTGAAACACTCCTATTTTGAGAGCTCTTATCCAGCCACGGGGAATGCTGGTGGACCAGTCCGGGTACTCGGCAACAATGAGAAAAGCGAAAAGATGAAGAGCAGCGGCACTGCTGTGGTGGGCCTTTTGGTGGTCATTGTCCTATGGCGTCTGGTCATTGGAGGTAAAGTGGAACGAGAAAAACATACACTTTTTTATGATGTACGTATATCTTGTATTTTACGCCACACCAGAAAAATTCACTCATTCGTTTAATTACCTGTTATAGGGAAATTGATGAAAAATATCATACGATTCAATGTTGCATTTTTTTTGGCTTGGTTTTTGACCTGTTGTCTCAGACCATGTGAGGTTGTCATTATTGAGCTGGCCTCGAAGCTAATTTCAGTTTCATTTTTACGCTATTTGATTTACTTTCAAAGTTAATAAAACCTGGAAACCTTTTTTTCTCTCATTGTGCCAAGTAAACAAACCGAGTAATACATATTTAATACATACTTTTGCTTTTAAATTGAGTACACAAGTACTTTTACTTGAGGTCACTTCCCTGACGCCCCAAGTATCAAATTCTTAGTAAGTATCTTACGAGTACAATTGCCTTTGTTCTCCCTGCCGTTGCTGCACTATGGTCTCATTTGTAACTGAATGTCAATCATCTACCAAGGATCTTTTATTACGGCTATACTACCCTGAGAATGCTCGACCTTGGAAGATAAGCAGGGTTAAGGTTCGTCCTCGGATGGTAGACCTCCTGGGAATACCCGGTCCAGTAATCTTGACTAAGATTTACGTTGATGCACTTGTAAATATGACACATTTGTTGTTATAAGAAACATAACTTGAGCACTTGTTATTCAATGTGGATTTGATACTATACGAGCAAAACAATCAATGCCTATTCAGTGGCATTTCATTTAGAATCAGATATTGAAATGAATGTCAATAACACAAAGCTTCCCTCACGGAGCATCTGCGCGTGAATATCATGTGTGATGAGTCAAACTTACTCAGCTGTCACTGAGTTCCAGCTCAGGTGCTCGACACGGGCATGTCATCAGAAGGAATTTGGTGTGACATTGCATTGCTGACCTGATTGCGCGGACCTTTTGCAGGCAACCGTGACGTCTGGTGTCGCTGGAAGGCGGCCTGCCTTTTGGAGGCCAACTTTCCCATCGGAGATGACGTGGTCATCCACTGGAAGCGGGAGTCACCAAGCGAACTCCAGGTTCATTCCTTCTACTACGAGAAAGACCAGCTGCAGGAGCAGGACCAGCACTTCAGGAGCCGCACGTCGCTGTTCAAGGAGAACATCCCCAAAGGGAACGCTTCTCTGCTGATCACGGACGTGCTGGTTGCAGATGAAGGCACCTACATGTGCTATGTGGGAACACTCACGGGACAGTGGAGGTCCTTCATCAAGCTCAACGTGGAAGGTGAGTCCACAAGCCACCTGATCATAGGTCGTTCAATGAATGGAATGGAAGCGAGTGGACGTTATCCTATCATGGCGTCCCTTTGCAGCTGCGGTCACTTCAATCCACTTCCGTCTCGACGATGAGGATCAGCTGATCTGTAGCTCGGGCGGAATCTTCCCTCGACCCGAACTGCGCTGGTCCACAGTGCCGGCGCTGCCTGACGCCCTCCGCAACAGCAGCCAGGTCCAGCAAGAGACGCAGACGCAGCTTTACAACATCACTGGCTCGCTGGCGTTGGCGGGCGACGCCCACCCCGACCTGAAATACATCTGTGATATCAGCAACACCGTCAGCAGCCAAAGAATCACGTGGAGGAAAACAAGTGAGACACTTTGGGCGTCATGTTGATGTCAAAGTCATGTTGATTCTTTTGGATTTTAATCACCATCACTTTCAATAGTTTATTCCTGTCTAAAACCTTTTTAAAAAAAAACTGCACTTTTATATTTTACTGTATTTCAATAATCATTTACTAGACTGCAATTAACTGCTTAAAATTTGTTAAAGGTCAATTCGAAAGAAAGGTAATGGGCCTTGTTTGGCAGCCTGCTCCGACGTCGCCATCAACTCGCCCATTGGTGAACGCAAGGCGGCGCTAACATCAACATCATGTCCGGTCTGCCTGAACTCATGTGTGTGTGTGTCTTTGTGCAGCCAATCGGAGCACCTCGCTGCAGACGTCATACTGGTGGATCGTCGACCTGGTAGTGGCGTTGATAGTCCTGGTACTGGCGTTGACAGTCCTGGTACTGGCAGCCATGTTGGTTTACCTGAAGATGCGAGGTGAGGCCACGGCAACCCTCGAGCATGTGTGTGTGCATCTATGTGTGATGCTCACAATGTGTGTGTGTGTCTTAGGAAAAGCAACAAAATCTTCATCACGTGACCCTGAGGAGGAGACCGAGCTGAACTCGGTCAAAGGTACAAGAGTAGAGGATAAAAATACTCACTTATGAGCACTAGGTGGCGCCATTGTGTTGTCCACCAATGACAACCCTTAAAAGGCACAGGAAAAATAAGTTGCTGTTTTCATCTTTATTGTAAAATATGTCTCGTTTTTCCATCAATGACCATCGAATTTAAATTAGTACAAAAAAATCAAGGAAGCATTTCAGATGTGTAGGGGAACAAGTAATTCAAATGAGTGCAATATAGTATTCCAATTAAACATTTCTGTAAATATATTAAAGTAAAATTGATATCAATTAAGAAAATACAAATAAATGTACTTGCCATCGAGTACAAAATCATTTTGATCTATTTTACATGACTATTTCTTTCAATTAGATATCTATTGGGACTAAATTTAGTTGCATAAAATAACATTGCATTATCCCTTGGATTTTAAGGCGTAGAGGGTGAAAGTGAGAAGAGCAACCAACTTCCTGCCAGAGGCAACAACGGACAGACTGGACCCTCGGGACCCCGACCCCACCCCTCCACACACTGAACTATGTTTCTGTTGTAAAGACATTTTGTATGAAGTGATGTCTACTAAAGTAGCATATTGAACCAGACACGCATTAGAACACAGGTGTCAAACTCAAGGCCTGGGGGCCAGATATGGCCCGCCACATCATTTTATGTGGCCCGCGAAAACAAATTGTGCTTCTAATTCGTGTCATTACTAGAATTGTAAATTGTCTTCACTTTTAATATCTTTTTTTTTTAATAGTTGACCAGTTTTTACTTGTCTGATTTGAAAACGAGTTGTTTGTCAATTTGTTTTGTAGCTTTTACTGTATATAAGGCGCTCATACATTTATTTGGGTTGACAGTCATAATGGCCCTCCGAAAGAAGCTATGACTACAATGCGGCCCGCGAAAAAAATGAGTTTGACCCCCCTGCACTAGAACCCTGACAGGTGAACTTCCCTAGACCTTCTGCAAACCTTTGTATGCACTTGTGCGATGTTTCGAACCAGCTGGCTGAAGGCCAAACTCACAATTGCTGTATGATGGCTCAAAATGTCACAACTGTGCCTTTCTGTGACTCTTCCAGTCTCGCCGCAACATGCCGATGACATTGGCCATTTGGTTTGGAATGTCATCAGCAGGTTGCAACACAGAGACTGGAAGAAGTGGACTAACTTCCTTTGGGCGTTGAGCTCCCGAGAGAGAGAGAGAGAGAGAGAGAGAGAGAGAGAGAGAGAGAGAGAGAGAGAGAGAGAGAGAGAGAGAGAGAGAGAGAGAGAGAGAGAGAGAGAGAGAGAGAGAAAACGCAATTCAGATGTGGAATGAATGCGAAGAAGAGATAATGCGTAAGTTTACCATGAGCAGTTTATAGTTTTGTGATTGGCAATGCTGCTGTAAAACAAAGTCCGCGTGAGTATTCACGACACGAGACTTTGACCCTCGTATTTTGAGAGCTCTTATTTGGCCATGGGGAATGCTGGTGGACCAGTTCGTGATGATGAAGAGCAGCGGCACTGTTGCGGTGAGCTTTTTGGTGGTCACTGTCCTATGGCGTCTTGTCATTGGAGGTAAAGTGGAACGAGACAAACATATACTTTTTTATGATGTACGTATAGCTTGTATTTTATGCCACACCAGAAAAAAAGTTCAACATGGCGTTATAATGTGGTAAGTCTCACTCGTTTAATTACCCGTTATAGGGAAATTGAGGAAATTCATGATAAGAAAAATATCATACGATTCAATGTAGCATTTTTTTATGGCTTGGTTTTTGACCTGTTGTCTCAGACCATATGAGGTTGTCATTATCGAGCTGACCTCAAAGCTATTTTCAGTTTCATTTTTACGCTATTTGATTTACTTTCAAAGTTAATAAAACCTGGAATCCTTTTTTTCTCTCATTGTGCCAAGTAAACAAACCGAGTAATACATATTTAATACATACTTTCGCTTTTAACAATTTTTAACAATTCAGTGGCATTTCATTTAGAATCAGATATTGAAATGAATGTTAATAACACAAAGCTATTTGAATGTTGCTCATGCTCGAAGTACTTAGAGAGCGACATGGGAGTGTTGGGAGTAAGGCGTTTGACAACAAGTGGTGGAACAGAAACAGCTGCTGGGGGGGGGGGGGGGGCTTACTTGCTTACTTAGCCGTCACTGAGTTCCAGCTCAGGTGCTCGACACGAGCATGTCATCAGAAGGAATTTGGTGTGACATTGCATTGCTGAGCGACATGGGAGTGTTGGGAGTAAGGCGTTTGAGAACAAGTGGTGGAACGGAAACAACTGCTGTGCGGTGGGGGTTGGGGGTGGGGCTTCCCTCACGGAGAAGGAATTTGGTGTGACATTGCATTGCTGACCTGATTGCGAGGACCTTTTGCAGGCAACCGTGACGTCTGGTGTCGCTGGAAGACGCCCTGCCTTTTGGAGGCCAACTTTCCCATCAGAGATGATGATGTGGTCATCCACTGGGAGCGATGGTTACCAAGCAAACTCCAGGTTCATTCCTTCTACTATGAGAAAGACCAGCTGCAGGAGCAGGACCAGCACTTCAGGGGCCGCACGTCGCTGTTCAAGGAGAACATCCCCAAAGGGAACGCTTCTCTGCTGATCACGGACGTGCTGGTTGCAGATGAAGGCACCTACATGTGCTATGTGGGAACACTCACGGGACAGTGGAGGTCCTTCATCAAGCTCAACGTGGAAGGTGAGTCCACAAGCCACCTGATCATAGGTCGTTCAATGAATGGAATGGAAGCGAGTGGACGTTATCCTATCATGGCGTCCCTTTGCAGCTGCGGTCACTTCAATCCACTTCCGTCTCGACGATGAGGATCAGCTGATCTGTAGCTCGGGCGGAATCGTCCCTCAACCCGAACTGCGCTGGTCCACAGAGCCGGCACTGCCTGACGCCCTCCGCAACAGCAGCCAGGTCCAGCAAGAGACGCAGACGCAGCTTTACAACATCACTGGCTCGCTGGCGTTGGCGGGCGACCCCCACCCCGACCTGAAATACATCTGTGATATCAGCAACACCGTCAGCAGCCAAAGAATCACGTGGAGGAAAACAAGTGAGACACTTTGGGCGTCATGTTGATGTCAAAGTCACTTTCAATAGTTTATTCCTGTCTAAAACCTTTTTTAAAAAACCTGCACCTTTATATAAAAAAAAATACAAACAGGACGTTTTTTTATTCAATGATCCCACTCTCATATATAGGACATTTAAAATGTCTTTTATTGTAGTATACTAATATACTTGACAGATTTTTGTTGGTGGTGTGCCTCAAGCTTTTCTCCAATGAAAAAGTATGCGGTGGATAAAAACATGGCGCTGACTGGTACAAAGTCTGCTACACATCACAGATAAAATGTGACGTTGAAAGCGCTTCAAAGAAATGAAAGCCTGGACTGTATTTCAATAATCATTTACTAGACTGCAATTAACTGCTTAAGATTTGTTCAAGGTCTATTTGAAAGAAAGGTAATGGCCTTGTTTGGCAGCCTGCTCCGACGTCGCCATCAACTCGCCCACTGGTGAACGCAAGGCGGCGCTAACATCAACATCATGTCCGGTCTGCCTGAACTCATGTGTGAGTGTGTGTGTGTGTGTGTGTGTGTCTTTGTGCAGCCAATCGGAGCACCTCGCTGCAGACGTCATACTGGTGGATCGTCGGCCTGGTAGTGCCGTTGACAGTCCTGGTACTGGCAGCCATGTTGGTTTACCTGAAGATGCGAGGTGAGGCCACGGCAACCCTCGAGCATGTGTGTGTGTGCATCTATGTGTGATGCTCACGATGTGTGTGTGTCTTAGGAAAAGCAGCAAAATCCTCATCACGTGACCCTGAGGAGGAGACTGCGCTGAACTCAGTCAAAGGTGCCATAGTAGAGGATAGAAATACTCACTTATGAGCACTAAGTGGCGCCATTGTGTGATGCTCACAATATGTGTGTGTGTGTGTGTGTGTGTGTGTGTGTGTGTGTGTGTCTTAGGAAAAAGACACGGGAAAAATAAGTTGCTGTTTTCATCTTTTTTGTAAAATATGTCTCGTTTTTCCATCAATGACCATCGAATTTAAATTAGAACAAAAAAATCAAGGAAGCATTTCAGATGTTTGAGGAACAAGTAATTCAAATGAGTGCAATATAGTATTCCAATTAAACATTTCTGTAAATATATTAAAGTAAAATTGATATCAATTAGGAAAATACAAATACATGTACTTGCCGTCGAGTACAAAATCATTTTGATCTATTTTACATGACTATTTCTTTCAATTGGATATCTATTGGGACTAAATTTAATTGCATAAAATAACATTGCATTATTCTTTGGATTTTCAGGCGTCAAGGGTGAAAGTGAGAAGAGCAACCAACTTCCTGCCAGAGGCAACAACGGACAGACTGGACCCTCGGGACCCCCGACCCCACCCCTCCACACACTGAACTATGTTTCTATTGTAAAGACATGTTGTATGAAGTGATGTCCACTACCTCAATGACCTCTATGAACCCTTCCATTCCGGATTCCGCCCACTTCACAGCGCCGAAGCAGCTCTTGTTAAAGTCACCAAAGATCTCCTCATTTCTGCAGACTCTGGTGCCCTCAATATCCTACTACTTCTTGACTTTAGCGCAGCCTTTACACTGTGAACCATTCCATCCTCCTTCAAAGGCTGCGCCAACTAGGTGTTGAGGGCACTGCGCTCGACTGGCTCGCCAACAGAAACCAGTTCATCTCTCTCTCCGACCACACATCCATCCTCTCCCCAGTTACACAGGGGGTCCCCCAAGGCTCAGTTCTTGGCCCCCTCCTATTCATCTGTTACCTCTGTAATGTCATCCGCAAACTCAATCTAGACTTCCACTGCTACGCCGATGACACCCAGATCTATATCCGCACCGCACCAACCCAAAACCCTCCCCTCGCCCACTTTGAAACCTGCATCTCTACAATAAAAACATGGCTGACCCACAACTTTCTCAAACTTAACAGTGACAAAACAGAGCTCCTCCTCATAGGCACTAAATCCTCCCTTAATAAAACTGGATCCATCACACTCACCATTGACTCCTCAAACATCACTCCCTCCCCTCTGGCACGCAACCCTGGCGTTATTTTTGACCCTACGGTGTCCTTCCACCCTCATGCTAGCTCAGTTGTTAAGACCTCCTACTTCCATCTCCGACGCATCGCCAAAATCCGGCACTGCCTCTCTCTCCCTGCCGCTGAATCCCTCATCCACACCTTCATCTCATCCCGGCTTGACTACTGCAACTCCCTTCTCGCTGGAATCACTGCTCACTCACTCCACAGATTTCAACTAGTCCAAAACTCTGCTGCCCGCCTCCTTACCCACACCCGGTCCTGTGAACACATCACTCCTGTTCTCCACTCTCTTCACTGGCTCCCCATTAAGGAACGTATCATCTTCAAGTTACTCCTCCTCACCTTCAAAGCCCATCACCACCTGGCTCCCACTTACCTATCCGACCTCCTTGTCCCCTACTGCCCCAACCGTTCCCTCCGATCCTCCAATACTTCACGTCTGACAGTCCCAAAATCTAAACTCAAATCCTTCGGTGACGGAGCGTTCTCCTGCACATCACCCCGACTCTGGAACTCTCTCCCTCAGTCTGTCTGTGACTCACCCACACTCCCCATATTTAAGTCCCGTCTAAAAACGTACCTCTTCTCTCAAGCCTATGACCTCCCCTTCCCATAACTGGTTTCCTCTTCTTAATTATATTCCATTGTCTCTTCCCCGTCCCCCTCCCCTCCTGTATGCCTTTGCCTTGTTCCCTGTAAGCATCTTTGGGTTTTTGAAAAGCGCTATACAAATTTAATGAATTATTAATATTATTATGATTATTATTATTACTAAAGTTGTATATTGAACCGGACACGCACTAGAACACAGGTGTCAAACTCAAGGCCTGGGGGCCATATCTAGCCCGCCACATCATTTTATGTGGCCCGCGAAAACAAATTGTGCTTCAAAGTCGTGTCATTACTAGAATTGTAAATTGTTTTCACTTTTAATAATATATATTTTTTAAATATTTGACCAGTTTTTACTTGTCTGATTTGAAAACGAGTTATTTGTCAATTTGTTTTGTAGCTTTTGCTGGATATAATATAAGGTGCTCATACGTTTATTTGGGTTGACAGTCATAATGGCCCTCCGAAAGAAGCTATGACTACAATGCGGCCCGCGAAAAAAATGAGTTTGACCCCCCTGCACTAGAACCCTGACAGGTGAACTTCCCTAGACCTTCTGCAAACCTTTGTATGCACTTGTGCAATGTTTCGAACCAGCTGGCTGAAGGCCAAACTCACAATTGCTGTATGAGGGCTCAAAATGTCACAACTGTGCCTTTCTGTGACTCTTCCAGTCTCGCCGCAACATGCCGGTGACATTGGCCATTTGGTTTGGAATGTCACAGAGACTGGAAGAAGTGGACTAACTTCCTTGGTAGCTTTGGGTCAGAAACAAACCTAATGAATTTGGGTGTTGAGCTCCCGAGAGAGAGAGAGAGAGAGAGAGAGAGAGAGAGAGAGAGAGAGAGAGAGAGAGAGAGAGAGAGAGAGAGAGAGAGAGAGAGAGAGAAACGCAATCCAGATGTGGAATGTAGCCCGACTAGAATGATTTGCCAGCGTCCCGCCTGCAAATTCCCAAAGCGTGATCACGTTCAGAGCGTCAACATGGACATTCAGCAACAGATTCTTCAACTCTTGACCGCTGACGCTTTTGCAATTTGACTGATTTTGAAAGGACAGTAAAAATATTGCCAAAAATCTGAGGAGTGTGTTCAGTTTTGTGAGATTGCGTATCCCTAACGACGCTTAATTAGGAAGGAGACACCAGGAGGGCTCTCGAGGACCGCCCCACCAGGCACGGTGCTGAGCAGTTTTGAGTTTTATGTATCTCTCATTTTTGGACCGCTCAGTGGCTTCAAAGTTTAACATGCGGACTGGCAATTCTACTGTAAAACTATGTCCGCGTGAGTGTGAGTTATTCATGTCATGTGAGCGGGGTGTGGCAGAAGACTTTGACGCTCGTATTTTTAGAGCTCTTATCCAGCCACGGGAATGCTGGTGGACCAGTCCGGGTATTCGGCACCAATGAGAAAAGCGCAAAGATGAAGAGCAGCGGCACTGCTGCGGTGGGCTTTTTGGTGGTCACTGTCCTATGGCGTCTGGTCATTGGAGGTAAAGTGGAACGAGACAAACATACTTTTTTATGATGTACGTATATCTTGTATTTTATGCCACACCAGAAAAAAAAAAAGTTCAACACGGCGTTATAATGTGATAAGTCTCACTCGTTTAGTTAATAGGGAAACCGATGAAATTCATGATAAGAAAAATATCATACAATTCAATGTAGCATTTTTTTATGGCTTGGTTTTTGACCTGTTGTCTCATCAGACCATATGAGGTTGTCATTATCGAGCTGGCCTCAAAGCTATTTTTAGTTTCATTTTTACGCTATTTGATTTACTTTCAAAGTTAATAAAACCTGGAAACCTTTTTTCTCTCATTGTGCCGTGCTTGAGCATTTGTTATTCAATGTGGATTTGATACTTTACGAGCAAAACAATCAACGCTTATTCAGTGGCATTTCATTTCGAATCAGATATTGAAATGAATGTCAATAACACAAAGCTATTTGAATGTTGCTCATGCTCGAAGTACTTAGAGAGCGACATGGGAGTGTTGGGAGTAAGGCGTTTGAGAACAAGTGGTGGGACGGAAACAGCTGTTGCGGGGTGTGGGGGGCTTCCCTCACGGGGCATCTGCGCGTGAGTATCATATGTGATGAGTAAAACTTACTCAGCTGACACTGAGTTCCAGCTCAGGTGCTCGACACGGGCATGTTATTAGAAGAAATTTGATCTCTCAATGGTGTGACATTGCATTGCTGACCTGATTGCGTTTTGCAGGCAACCGTGACGTCTGGTGTCGCTGGAAGACGCCCTGCCTTTTGGAGGCCAACTTTCCCATCGGAGATGACGTGGTCATCCACTGGAAGCGAGAGTCACCAAGCGAACTCCAGGTTCATTCCTTCTACTACGAGAAAGACCAGCCGCAGGGGCAGGACCAGCACTTCAGGGGCCGCACGTCGCTGTTCAAGGAGAACATCCCCAAAGGGAACGCTTCTCTGCTGCTCACCAATGTGCTGGTTGCAGATGAAGGCACCTACATGTGCTATGTGGGAACACTCACGGGACAGTGGAGGTCCTTCATCAAGCTCAGCGTGGAAGGTGAGTCCACAAGCCAGTACATCAGAGGTCGTTCAATGAATGGAATGGAAGCGAGTGGACGTTGTCCTATCATGGCATCCCTTTGCAGCTGCGGTCACTTCAATCCGCTTCCATCTCGACGATGAGGATCAGCTGATCTGTAGCTCGGGCGGAATCTTCCCTCGACCCGAACTGCGCTGGTCCACAGAGCCGGCGCTGCCTGACGCCCTCCGCAACAACAGCCAGGTCCAGCAAGAGACGCAGACGCAGCTTTACAACATCAACGGCTCGCTGGCGTTGGCGGGCGACGCCCACCCCGACCTGGAATACATCTGTGATGTCAGCACCAGCAACAGCAGCCAAAGAATCACGTGGAGGAAAAATAGTGAGTTACTCACCCGATGGGGGGGCATTTCAATTGCCCACCGCACATGCTGACAGACTTTAAATGCCTCCTTCCAGCTCTGGACGTTTCCGTAGCAGAAACGAGCATCGAGTGTGCGCCCGTCTCTCACCCGAGCAGCCTCGAATGGACGTTCAACCGCAGCAACGTCATCGCCAATAGGTCCGCCGGACACAAACTCCATATCGTCAGCGACTGGAAGGAGCACGTGAAGGGCGTGTCCGAGGCGGGCGCCCTCAACCTGTACCACCTGAGCGCTCAGGAGAGCGGCACATACACGTGCACACTCAGCAACAACACACAGACGCGCGTTCAAGACATCCTGCTGACCGTGACGGGGACGGAGGACGGTGAGTTCCTGCCGAGATACCTTGCAGCAGCCACAAAAACATGGTTCCTCTGAGCTTCTGAAAACGGAACCTACCAAAACATCTCACCCGTTCTGTTACAGTGCGTTCCAACGCGGCCGGCATCACGTTGGGCGTCATGTTGATGTCAAAGTCATGTTGATTCTTTTGGATTTTAATCACCATCACTTTCAATAGTTTATTCCTGTCTAAAACCTTTTTAAAAAACCTGCACTTTTATATTTTACTGTACCAAAACATCTCACCTGTTCTGTTACAGTGCACCCCAACGCGGCCGGCATCACGTTGGGCGTGCTTGGAGCGATCTTATCCGTGGCTGCAGTGGGCGCTATCTACTTGTTCACCAGGCGAAGACCAAACAGATCGTGGTGCTGCAACCAAGATGGAGCTCCTGTGACATCGTCACCGAATGAAGTCGTGAAATTAAGAGAACAGCGATGAAATCTTAGATGTCAGTGCGATTGAACGTTCACAAAGTTTTTGACTTTTCGGAATATTTCACTGTCTGTCATGATGAAGGCGGCAAGAGTAGATGAATGAAGAACAAAGAAAAAGGACCTTCTCTGAGAGTAAAGGCTAGTCATCCAACGGAACCTTTGGCCCAAGAGCTGGAAAAAGAACAAATGACGAGGATGAGACTTTTGACGACAAGCAAGCTACATTCTGGACTGGTCGCCAAACCGGCACTCGTACATATGAGCAGTTTCTGCTCACACGTGAGCTGGAAGCAAGCCCCAATGACTTTTGGAGGTGAGCTGAAGCAGTTTCCCAACCACTGAGCATGTGTGGCTAATTGAAGTGACGCTCTGACGGCCGTGGTGCGTTTAGGGACTGATGGGAATAAGAGCATGCTTGACTGTGATAGCCACTCAGCTGCTGCCACAACAGTAGTGCGTCTTTAAAAGTGACTTTGTTCTTATTGTCGCAATATTTATAGAGCTAGTCTAAAACATAAAGCAAAGTCATGTCTATTCTTTTGGATTTTAATCACCATCACTTTCAATAGTTTATTCCTGTCTAAAACCTTTTTTTTTTTTAAAAACGCACTTTTATATTAAAAAAAGTAAAAACGGGACGTTTTTTCATTCAACGATCCCACTCTATTTATATGCATATATAGGACATTTAAAATGTCTTATTGTAATATACTAATATACGTGACAGATTTTTTTGGTGGTGTGCCTCAAGCTTTTCTCCAATGAAAAAGTATGCGGTGGATAAAAACATGTTAGGAAACACTCAGCTGGAGCAAGGCGCTGACTGGTAAAAAGTCTGCTACACATCACAGATAAAATGACCAAAATGTGACGTTGAAGCCCTACTGACTCATTTGTTGCCTTCAAAGAATTGAAAGCCTGGACTGTATTTCAATAATCATTTACTGGAAAGCAATTAACTGCTTAAGATTTGTTAAAGGTCCATTCGAAAGAAAGGTAATGGCCTTGTTTGGCAGCCGGCTCCGACGTCGCAATCAACTCGCCCACTGGTGAACGCAAGGCGGCGCTAACATCAACATCATGTCCGGTCTGCCTGAACTCATGTGTGTGTGTGTGTGTGTGAGTGTGTGTGTGTGTGTGCGCGCGTGCGCGCGTGTGTGTGTGTGTGTGTGTGTGTGTGTGTGTGTGTGTGTGCGCGTGTGCGTGTGTGTGTCTTTGTGCAGCCAATCGGAGCACCTCGCTGCAGACGTCATACTGGTGGATCGTTGACCTGGTAGTGGTGTTGAGAGCCCTGGTACTGGCAGCCATGTTTGTTTACCTGAAGATGCCAGGTGAGGCAACCCTCGAACATGTGTGTGTGCATCTATGTGTGATGCTCACAATGTGTGTGTGTGTGTCTTAGGAAAAGCAACGAAATCTTCATCACGTGACCCTGAGGAGGAGACCGAGCTGAACTCGGTCAAAGGTACAAGAGTAGAGGATAAAAATACTTACGTATGAGCACTAGGTGGCGCCATTGTGTTGTCCAGCAATAACAACCCTGAAAAGACACGGGAAAAATAAGTTGCTGTTTTCATACATAAAGTATGTCTCGTTTTTCCATCAATGACCATCGAATTTAAATTAGTACAAAAATATCAAGGAAAATTTTCATATGTTTGAGAAACAATTCCCCCGAGTAATTCAAATGAGTGCAATATAGTATTCCAATTAAACATTTCTGTAAATATATTAAAGTAAAATTGATATCAATTAGGAAAATACAAATAAATGTACTTGCCATCGAGTACAAAATCATTTTGATCTATTTTATATGACTATTTCTTTCAATTATATACCTATTGGGATTAAATTTAGTTGCATAAAATAACACTGAATGTACATTATCCCTTGGATTTTCAGGCGTAGAGGGTGAAAGTGAGAAGAGCAACCAACTCCCTGCCAGAGGCAACAACGGACAGACTGGACCCTCGTGACCCCCGACCCCACCCCTCCACACACTGAACTATGTTTCTATTGTAAAGACATTTTATATGAAGTGATGTCTACTAAAGTTGCATATTGAACCGGACACGCACTAGAACCTTTACAGGTGAACTTCCCTAGACCTTCTGCAAACCTTTGAATGCACTTGTCTGGGGGAAAACGCACCACGGTGCGATATTCCGAGGAAATTGAAGGGAAAAGTGGGCGAGCATGTCTTCAGAACTAAACCCTGTTGCGCAACTGTGTGTGTGTGTGGGGGGGGGGGGGGGGCTGTGACTTATCACGTAGGGGTGTACTCACTTTTGTGTGTGTGTGTGTGTGTGTGTGTGTGTGTGTGTGTGACTTATCACGTAGGGGTGTACTCACTTTTGCAATATGAAAATTAATGGCTGCGTGTTGACTGATTTTGAAAGGACAGTAAAAATATTGCCAAAAATCTGAGGAGTGTGTTCAGTTTTGTGAGATTGCGTATCCCTAACGACGCTTAAATAGGAGGTGGACACTAGAGGCGCTCTCGAGAACCCCCCACCAGGCACGGTGCTGAGTAGTTTTGAGTTTTGTGTATCTCTCATTTTTGGACCGCCCAGTGAATTCAAAGTTTAACATGCGGACTGGCAATTCTACTGTAAAACAATGTCCGCGTGAGTGTGACAACGCAAACTCTGACCGGGGGTGTGGCAGAAGACTTTGACAAGCCTATTTAAGAGATCTTATCCAACCCCTGGAATGCTGGTGGAGCAGTCCGGATACTCGGCAACAATGAGAAAAGCGCAAAGATGAAGAGCAGCGGCACTGCTGCGGTGGGCTTTTTGGTGGTCATTGTCCTATGGCGTCTGGCCATTGGAGGTAAGGTGGAACGAGACAAACATAGTTTTTTATGATGCACGTATATCTTGTATTTTATGCCAAACGAGAAAAAAAAAAGTTCAACATGGCGTTATAATGTGATAAGTCTCACTCGTGTAATTACCCGTTATAGGGAAATTCATGAAAAATATACGATTCAATGTAGCATTTTTTTTTTGGCTTGTTTTTTGACCTGTTGTCTTAGACCATATGAGGTTTTCATTATCGAGCTGGCCCCGAGCTGGCGAAAGTTTCATACTTTCGCTTTCAAATTGAGTACACAAGTACTTTTACTTGAGGTCACTTCCCTGACGCCCCAAGTATCTAATTCTTAGTAAGTATCTTACGAGTACAAGTGCCTTTGTTTTTCCCTACATAACTTGAGCACTTGTTATTCAACGTGGATTTGATACTTTACGAGCAAAACAATCAATGCCTATTCAGTGGCATTTCATTTAGAATCAGATCTTGAAATGAATGTCAATAACACTGTCACGGTCGGGTGGAGCATGGAGCAGGACGACCAAGTGCAGCTTGGACCAGGGTTTATTGGTGAACTCAAAAAAGGCAAATTGACACGACGTAACCACAATAACATGGATGACTGACCGGGACGTGAAACCAGACGACATCAGGACATGGCGACAGCAAGACCGGACGACAACAGGAACCAAAAAAGACCTCATGACAGGAACACACAGCGTAATCCAACACCGAACAACCACAACCAATGATCCGAAAGGGAGTGAGGGGCAGACAGGACTTATATACACGACAGGTAACGAGAGGCAGGTGGGAATAATCATACTGATCATGGGCACACAGGAGGGGAGGGGCGAGCACACAGACAGAAACCAAGACAACAGACACATAGTGGAGCTGTTGGGGATGAGACGTGACAAACACAAAGCTATTTGAATGTTGCACACGCTGAAAGTACTTAGAGCGACATGGGAGTGTTGGGAGCAAGGCGTTTGAGAACAAGTGGTGGAACAGAAACAGCTGCTGGGGAGGGGGGGGGGACTTACTTGCTTACTGAGCCGTCACTGAGTTCCAGCTCAGGTGCTCGACACGGGCATGTCATCAGAAGGAATTTGGTGTGACATTGCATTGCTGACCTGATTGCGCGGACCTTTTGCAGGCAACCGTGACGTCTGGTGTCGCTGGAAGACGCCCTGCCTTTTGGAGGCCAACTTTCCCATCGGAGATGACGTGGCCATCCACTGGAAGCAGGAGTCACCAAGCAAACTCCAGGTTCATTCCTTCTACGACGAGAAAGACCAGCTGCAGAAGCAGGACCAGCACTTCAGGAGCCGCACGTCGCTGTTCAAGGAGAACATCCCCAAAGGGAACGCTTCTCTGCTGCTCATGAATGTGCTGGTTGCGGATGAAGGCACCTACATGTGCTATGTGGGAACACTCACGGGACACTGGGAGTTCTTCCTCAAGCTCAACGTGGAAGGTGAGTCCACAAGCCACCTGAAGTACATCAGAGGTCGTTCAATGAATGGAATGGAAGCGAGTGGACGTTGTCCTATCATGGTGTCCCTTTGCAGCTGCGGTCACTTCAATCCGCTTCCGTCCCGACGATGAGGATCAGTTGATCTGCAGCTCGGGCGGAATCTTCCCTCGACCCGAACTGCGCTGGTCCACAGAGCCGGCGCTGCCTGACGCCCTCCGCAACAGCAGCCAGGTCCAGCAAGAGACGCAGACGCAGCTTTACAACATCAACGGCTCGCTGGCGTTGGCGGGCGACGCCCACCCCGACCTGAAATATATCTGTGATATCAGCAACACCGTCAGCAGCCAAAGAATCACGTGGAGGAAAACAAGTGAGACACTTTGGGCGTCATGTTGATGTCAAAGTCATGTTGATTCTTTTGGATTTTAATCACCATCACTTTCAATAGTTTATTCCTGTCTAAAACCTTTTTAAAAAACCTGCACTTTTATATTTTACTGTATTTCAATAATCATTTACTAGACTGCAATTAACTGCTTAAGATTTGTTCAAGGTCAATTTGAAAGAAAGGTAATGGCCTTGTTTGGCAGCCTGCTCCGACGTCGCCATCAACTCGCCCACTGGTGAACGCAAGGCGGCGCTAACATCAACATCATGTCCGGTCTGCCTGAACTCATGTGTGTGAGTGTGTGTGTGTCTTTGTGCAGCCAATCGGAGCACCTCGCTGCAGATGTCGTTCTGGTGCCTCGTCGGCCTGGAAGTGGCTTTGATAGTCCTGGCAGCCATGTTGGTTTACCTGAAGATGCGAGGTGAGGCCACGGACACCCTCGAGCATGTGTGGATGCATCTATCTGTGATGCTCACAATGTGTGTGTGTGCGTGTGTGTGTGTGTGTGTGTCTTAGGAAAAGCAACAGAATCTTCATCACGTGACCCTGAGGAGGAGACCGAGCTGAACTCGGTCAAAGGTACAAGAGTAGAGGTTAAAAATACTTACGTATGAGCACTAGGTGGCGCCATTGTGTTGTCCAGCAATGACACCCCTGAAAAGACACGGGAAAAATAAGTTGCTGTTTTCATCTTTATTGTAAAATATGTCTCGTTTTTCCATCAATGACCATCGAATTTAAATTAGTACAAAAAATCAGGGAAGCAATTCAGATGTCAATTAGATACCTATTGGGACTAAATTTAGTTGCATAAAATATTATTGAATGTACATTATCCTTTGGATTTTCAGGCGTCGAGGGTGAAAGTGAGAAGAGCAACCAACTTCCTGCCAGAGGCAACAACGGACAGACTGGACCCTCGTGACCCCCGACCCCACCCCTCTACACACTGAACTATGTTTCTATTGAAAAGACATTTTGGATGAAGTGATGTCTACTAAAGTTGTATATTGAACCAGACACGCACTAGAACACAGGTGTCAAACTCCTGCGGGGACCCGCAACATCATTTTATGTGGCCCGCGAAAACAAGTTGTGCTTCTAATTCGTGTCATTACTAGAATTGCAAATTGTCTTCACTTTTAATATCTTTTTTTTTTAATATTTGACCAGTTTTTACTTGTCTGATTTGAAAACGAGTTGTTTGTCAATTTGTTTTGTAGCTTTTACTGTATATAATATAAGGCGCTCATACATTTATTTGGGTTGACAGTCATAATGGCCCTCCAAAAGAAGCTATGACTACAATGCGGCCCGCGAAAAAAATGAGTTTGACCCCCCTGCACTAGAACCCTGACAGGTGAACTTCCCTAGACCTTCTGCAAACCTTTGTATGCACTTGTGCAATGTTTCGAACCAGCTGGCTGAAGGCCAAACTCACAATTGCTGTTTGATGGCTCAAAATGTCACAACTGTGCCTTTCTGTGACTCTTCCAGTCTCGCCGCAACATGCCGATGACATTGGCCATTTGGTTTGGAATGTCATCAGCAGGTTGCAACACAGAGACTGGAAGAAGTGGACTAACTTCCTTTGGGCGTTGAGCTCCCGAGAGAGAGAGAGAGAGAGAGAGAGAGAGAGAGAGAGAGAGAGAGAGAGAGAGAGAGAGAGAGAGAGAGAGAGAGAGAGAGAGAGAGAGAGAGAAAACGCAATTCAGATGTGGAATGAATGCGAAGAAGAGATAATGCGTAAGTTTACCATGAGCAGTTTATAGTTTTGTGATTGGCAATGCTGCTGTAAAACAAAGTCCGCGTGAGTATGAACGCAAACTGAGGTATTCACGACACGAGACTTTGACCCTCGTATTTTGAGAGCTCTTATCTAGCCATGGGGAATGCTGGTGGACCAGTTCGTGATGATGAAGAGCAGCGGCACTGCTGCGGTGGGCTTTTTGGTGGTCATTGTCCTATGGCGTCTGGTCATTGGAGGTAAAGTGGAACGAGACAAACATACACTTTTTTATGATGTACGTATATCTTGTATTTTACGCCACACCAGAAAAATTCACTCATTCGTTTAATTACCTGTTATAGGGAAATTGATGAAAAATATACGATTCAATGTTGCATTTTTTTTGGCTTGGTTTTTGACCTGTTGTCTCAGACCATGTGAGGTTGTCATTATTGAGCTGGCCTCGAAGCTAATTTCAGTTTCATTTTTACGCTATTTGATTTACTTTCAAAGTTAATAAAACCTGGAAACCTTTTTTTCTCTCATTGTGCCAAGTAAACAAACCGAGTAATACATATTTAATACATACTTTCGCTTTTAAATTGAGTACACAAGTACTTTTACTTGAGGTCACTTCCCTGACGCCCCAAGTATCAAATTCTTAGTAAGTACCTTACGAGTACAATTGCCTTTGTTCTCCCTGCCGTTGCTGTACTATGGTCTCATTTGTAAATGAATGTCAATCATCCTCCAAGGATCTTTTATTACGGCTATACTACCCTGAGAATGCTCGACCTTGGAAGATAAGCAGGGTTAAGGTTAGTCCTTGGATGGTAGACCTCCTGGGAATACCGGGTCCTGTAATCTTGACTAAGATTTACGTTTATGCGCTTGTAAATATGACACATTTGTTGTTATAAGAAACATAACTTGAGCACTTGTTATTCAATGTGGATTTAATACTATACGAGCAAAACAATCAATGCCTATTCAGTGGCATTTCATTTAGAATCAGATATTGAAATGAATGTCAATAACACAAAGCTTCCCTCACGGAGCATCTGCGGGTGAATATCATGTGTGATGAGTCAAACTTACTCAGCTGTCACTGAGTTCCAGCTCAGGTGTTCGACACGGGCATGTCATCAGAAGGAATTTGGTGTGACATTGCATTGCTGACCTGATTGCGCGGACCTTTTGTAGGCAACCTGACGTTAGTCTGGTGTCGCTGGAAGACGCCCTGCCTTTTGGAGGCCAACTTTCCCATCGGAGATGACGTGGCCATCCACTGGAAGCAGGAGTCACCAAGCAAACTCCAGGTTCATTCCTTCTACGACGAGAAAGACCAGCTGCAGAAGCAGGACCAGCACTTCAGGAGCCGCACGTCGCTGTTCAAGGAGAACATCCCCAAAGGGAACGCTTCTCTGCTGCTCATGAATGTGCTGGTTGTGGATGAAGGCACCTACATGTGCTATGTGGGAACACTCACGGGACACTGGGAGTTCTTCCTCAAGCTCAACGTGGAAGGTGAGTCCACAAGCCACCTGAAGTACATCAGAGGTCGTTCAATGAATGGAATGGAAGCGAGTGGACGTTGTCCTATCATGGTGTCCCTTTGCAGCTGCGGTCACTTCAATCCGCTTCCGTCCCGACGATGAGGATCAGTTGATCTGCAGCTCGGGCGGAATCTTCCCTCGACCCGAACTGCGCTGGTCCACAGAGCCGGCGCTGCCTGACGCCCTCCGCAACAGCAGCCAGGTCCAGCAAGAGACGCAGACGCAGCTTTACAACATCAACGGCTCGCTGGCGTTGGCGGGCGACGCCCACCCCGACCTGGAATACATCTGTGATGTCAGCACCAGCAACAGCAGCCGAAGAATCACGTGGAGGAAAAATAGTGAGACACTCACCCGATGGGGGGGCATTTCAATTGCCCACCGCACATGCTGACAAACTTTAAATGCCTCCTTCCAGTTCTGGACATTTCCGTCGCAGAAACGAGCATCGAGTGTGCGCCCGTCTCTCACCCGAGCAGCCTCGAATGGACGTTCAACCGCAGCAACGTCATCGCCAATAGGTCCGCCGGACACAAACTCCATATGGTCAGCGACTGGAAGGAGCACGTGAAGGGCGTGTCCGAGGCGGGCACCCTCAACCTGTCCCACCTGAGCGCTAAGCAGAGCGGCACATACACGTGCACGCTCAGCAACAACACAGAGACGCGCGTTCAAGACATCCTGCTGACCGTGAGGGGGACGGAGGACGGTGAGCTCCTGCCGAGATACTGACACCTTGCAGCACCCACAAAAACATGGTTCCTCTGAGCTTCTGAAAACGGAACCTACCAAAACATCTCACCCGTTCTGTTACAGTGCGCTCCAACGCGGCCGGCATCACGTTGGGCGTCATGTTGATGTCAAAGTCATGTTGATTCTTTTGGATTTTAATCACCATCACTTTCAATAGTTTATTCCTGTCTAAAACCTTTTTAAAAAACCTGCACTTTTATATTTTACTGTATTTCAATAATCATTTACTAGACTGCAATTAACTGCTTAAGATTTGTTAAAGGTCAATTCGAAAGAAAGGTAATGGGCCTTGTTTGGCAGCCTGCTCCGACGTCGCCATCAACTCGCCCACTGGTGAACGCAAGGCAGCGCTAACATCAACATCATGTCCGGTCTGCCTGAACTCGTGTGTGTGTGTGTGTGTGTGTGTGTGTGTGTGTGTGTGTGTGTGTGTGTGTGTGTGTGTGTGTGTGTGTGTGTGTGTGTGTGTGTGTGTGTGTGCGTGCGTGCGTGCGTGCGTGCGTGCGTGCGTGCGTGCGTGCGTGCGTGCGTGCGTGCGTGCGTGTGTGTCTTTGTGCAGCCAATCGGAGCACCTCGCTGCAGACGTCATACTGGTGGATCGTTCACCTGGTAGTGGTGTTGAGAGCCCTGGTACTGGCAGCCATGTTGGTTTACCTGAAGATGCGAGGTGAGGCCACGGCAACCCTCGAGCATGTGTGTGTGTGCATCTATGTGTGATGCTCACGATGTGTGTGTGTCTTAGGAAAAGCAGCAAAATCTTCATCACGTGACCCTGAGGAGGAGACCGAGCTGAACTCAGTCAAAGGTGCCATAGTAGAGGATAGAAATACTCACTTATGAGCACTAAGTGGCGCCATTGTGTTGTCCAGCAATGACAACCCTGAAAAGACACGGGAAAAGTAAGTTGCTGTTTTTAGTATTCCAACTAAACATTTCTGTAAATATATTAAAGTAAAATTTATATCAATTAGGGAAATACAAATAAATATACTTTCCATCGAGTACAAAATCATTTTGATCTATTTTATATGACTATTTCTTTCAATTAGATATCTATTGGGACTAAATTTAGTTGCATAAAATAACACTGAATGTACATTATCCCTTGGATTTTCAGGCGTAGAGGGTGAAAGTGAGAAGAGCAACCAACTCCCTGCCAGAGGCAACAACGGACAGACTGGACCCTCCTGACCCCCGACCCCACCCCTCCACACACTGAACTATGTTTCTATTGTAAAGACATTTTATATGAAGTGATGTCTACTAAAGTTGCATATTGAACCGGACACGCACTAGAACCTTTACAGGTGAACTTCCCTAGACCTTCTGCAAACCTTTGAATGCACTTGTCTGGGGGAAAGCGCGCCATGGCGCGATATTCCGAGGAAATTGAAGGGAAAGGTGGGCGAGCATGTCTTCAGAACTAAACCCTGTTGCGCAACTGTGTGTGTGTGTGTGGGGGGGGGGGGGGGGGGGGGGGGGCTGTGACTTATCACGTAGGGGTGTACTCACTTTTGCAATATGAAAATTAATGGCTGCGTGTTGACTGATTTTGAAAGGACAGTAAAAATATTTCCAAAAATCTGAGGAGTGTGTTCAGTTTTGTGAGATTGTGTATCCCTAACAACGCTTAAATAGGAGGGAGACATTAGGGCAGGTATGGGCAAACTACGGCCCGCGGGCCACATCCGGCCCACGGGACCGTTTAATCCGGCCCGCCAACCCTAAATAAATTGTATTATTAAACTTTTTTTTTTTTTCCGGTAATTTTGCCTGCAATGACTGCGTTTCCCCAGTAGATGGGGAACCACTCGCCTGCGCATTTACTACCGGAAGCCGTGTCAGAAAGCTCGGTGCACACTCACAAGTGCGTGTACGTACTCAGTAGTACGGAAATGGCGCACTCGCGTTCTATTTGTCTCAGGGCCGAATTTAGAGCGTGGGCTGTGACGACAGCATTCTTGTAATTTGCGCGCCGAGCGGATACAGTTTTACGCTAAAACCACCCACAAACCTTCCCCTGGAATCCTTCCATTAAAATGAGTCGCCCAAGGAAAAGCAAGGTGGACACTGAGTGCCGAGTGTTTAAAAAGAGTGGCCAATTTGGCTCGACGTACGCGACGTGACGTTCAGCCACATGAACATCAACATCAACCCGTCACAGATCTAGGTAAACGGACCAACACCTCGGATCTCTCCTACGAATTGCCACAACAAATTTTACTCCAGACTATGACACACTAGCAAAAAAAGGGAGACAAACAACACTGTTCCCACTGAAAATGTAGGGGAGGCTTTTAAGTTTGTTGTAAAAAAAATGCATTTTGAATATGATCTATACAAATAGCAGGGATTGAAACTAGCGACCATTCTCATTTTCAAACAATGCAGGATGCTCAAGGACATTGATGCACCACCTGTTTTTGACTAATCTTAACCTGTAAAGTTCTTAAGGCTTACTTTAAGTAAGCGTTTCGCGTTTCCTCACCTCTGTTACCAGGTGTTTGTGAGTTAAAACTCTGCTCTGATTTTCAGATACCCCTCACCATGTTGCCGTTTTGATTACTTTATTTAGATGTATGCTTTCACCGATTCTTCAAGATGATATAT
This sequence comes from Syngnathus floridae, assembly GCF_059516105.1. NCBI lineage: Eukaryota > Metazoa > Chordata > Actinopteri > Syngnathiformes > Syngnathidae > Syngnathus > Syngnathus floridae. Next base: position 5,927,016 of record NC_142432.1, on the reverse strand, counting down.
TTGGTCAGAATGTTTGCTGTTTGATGTGATCTCATAAGATAAACATCTTTCATTAATCTGACCTGCAGGCACTGAAGTGATGGAGACTGTTATTCATAATAACAGTGTCGTATTTTATGAGAATCACTGATAGCAGTTTTTTAGGGATTTTTTTTTTAATGCTGTTAATAAATGCATTTGTTTTCCAAAAACTTTTTTTGAATATCCACGCTTTACTACCTACTAAAGGCCAAAACCTTTTATGCAATGACCTTTACAGGTCGTTTATATTACTTCACACAAACACTACATCCATCTGCTCCTGGTTCGGCCCCCCGGTCAAAATTTAGAACCCAATTCGGCCCGCAAGTCAAAAAGTTTGCCCACCCCTGCACTAGGGGGTTCTCGAGAACCCCCCATCAGGCACTGTGCTGAGCAGTTTTGAGTTTTGTGCATCTCTCATTTTTGAACCGCCCACTGACTTCAAAGTTTACCATGCGGATTGGCAATGCTGTTGTAAAACAAAGTCTGCGTGAGTGTGAACGCAAACTGAGGTATTTACGACATGTGAGCGCGGGGGCGGCAGAAGACTGAAATGCTCCCATTTTAAGAGCTCTTATCCAGCCACGGGGAATGCTGGTGGACCAGTCCGGGTACTCGGCAACAATGAGAAAAGCGAAAAGATGAAGAGCAGCGGCACTGCTGTGGTGGGCCTTTTGGTGGTCATTGTCCTATGGCGTCTGGTCATTGGAGGTAAAGTGGAACGAGAAAAACATACACTTTTTTATGATGTACGTATATCTTGTATTTTACGCCACACCAGAAAAATTCACTCATTCCTTTAATTACCTGTTATAGGGAAATTGATGAAAAATATCATACGATTCAATGTTGCATTTTTTTTGGCTTGGTTTTTGACCTGTTGTCTCAGACCATGTGAGGTTGTCATTATTGAGCTGGCCTCGAAGCTAATTTCAGTTTCATTTTTACGCTATTTGATTTACTTTCAAAGTTAATAAAACCTGGAAACCTTTTTTTCTCTCATTGTGCCAAGTAAACAAACCGAGTAATACATATTTAATACATACTTTCGCTTTTAAATTGAGTACACAAGTACTTTTACTTGAGGTCACTTCCCTGACGCCCCAAGTATCAAATTCTTAGTAAGTACCTTACGAGTACAATTGCCTTTGTTCTCCCTGCCGTTGCTGTACTATGGTCTCATTTGTAAATGAATGTCAATCATCTACCAAGGATCTTTTATTACGGCTATACTACCCTGAGAATGCTCGACCTTGGAAGATAAGCAGGGTTAAGGTTAGTCCTTGGATGGTAGACCTCCTGGGAATACCGGGTCCTGTAATCTTGACTAAGATTTACGTTTATGCGCTTGTAAATATGACACATTTGTTGTTATAAGAAACATAACTTGAGCACTTGTTATTCAATGCGGATTTGATACTTTACGAGCAAAACAATCAATGCCTATTCAGTGGCCTTTCATTTAGAATCAGATATTGAAATGAATGTCAATAACACAAAGCTATTTGAATGTTGCTCATGCTGGAAGTACTTAGAGAGCGAGATGGGAGTGTTGGGAGTAAGGCGTTTGAGAACAAGTGGTGGAACGGAAATAGCTGCTGGGGGGTGGAGGGGGGGGGGCTTCCCTCACGGAGCATCTCGGTGAATATTATGTTTGCTTACTTAGCCGTCACTGAGTTCCAGCTCAGGTGCTCGACACGGGCATGTCATCAGAAGGAATTTGGTGTGACATTGCATTGCTGACCTGATTGCGCGGACCTTTTGCAGGCAACCGTGACGTCTGGTGTCGCTGGAAGGCGGCCTGCCTTTTGGAGGCCAACTTTCCCATCGGAGATGACGTGGTCATCCACTGGAAGCGGGAGTCACCAAGCGAACTCCAGGTTCATTCCTTCTACTACGAGAAAGACCAGCTGCAGGGGCAGGACCAGCAATTCAGGGGCCGCACGTCGCTGTTCAAGGAGAACATCCCCAAAGGGAATGCTTCTCTGCTGATCACGGGCGTGCTGGTTGCAGATGAAGGCACCTACATGTGCTATGTGGGAACACTCACGGGACAGTGGAGGTCCTTCATCAAGCTCAGCGTGGAAGGTGAGTCCACAAGCCAGTACATCAGAGGTCGTTCAATGAATGGAATGGAAGCGAGTGGACGTTATCCTATCATGGCGTCCCTTTGCAGCTGCGGTCACTTCAATCCACTTCCGTCTCGACGATGAGGATCAGCTGATCTGTAGCTCGGGCGGAATCGTCCCTCAACCCGAACTGCGCTGGTCCACAGAGCCGGCGCTGCCTGACGCCCTCCGCAACAGCAGCCAGGTCCAGCAAGAGACGCAGACGCAGCTTTACAACATCACTGGCTCGCTGGCGTTGGCGGGCGACGCCCACCCCGACCTGAAATACATCTGTGATATCAGCAACACCGTCAGCAGCCAAAGAATCACGTGGAGGAAAACAAGTGAGACACTTTGGGCGTCATGTTGATGTCAAAGTCATGTTGATTCTTTTGGATTTTAATCACCATCACTTTCAATAGTTTATTCCTGTCTAAAACCTTTTTAAAAAAACCTGCACTTTTATATTTTACTGTATTTCAATAATCATTTACTAGACTGCAATTAACTGCTTAAAATTTGTTAAAGGTCAATTCGAAAGAAAGGTAATGGGCCTTGTTTGGCAGCCTGCTCCGACGTCGCCATCAACTCGCCCATTGGTGAACGCAAGGCGGCGCTAACATCAACATCATGTCCGGTCTGCCTGAACTCATGTGTGTGTGTGTCTTTGTGCAGCCAATCGGAGCACCTCGCTGCAGACGTCATACTGGTGGATCGTCGACCTGGTAGTGGCGTTGATAGTCCTGGTACTGGCGTTGACAGTCCTGGTACTGGCAGCCATGTTGGTTTACCTGAAGATGCGAGGTGAGGCCACGGCAACCCTCGAGCATGTGTGTGTGCATCTATGTGTGATGCTCACAATGTGTGTGTGTGTCTTAGGAAAAGCAGCAAAATCTTCATCACGTGACCCTGAGGAGGAGACCGAGCTGAACTCGGTCAAAGGTACAAGAGTAGAGGATAAAAATACTCACTTATGAGCACTAGGTGGCGCCATTGTGTTGTCCACCAATGACAACCCTTAAAAGACACAGGAAAAATAAGTTGCTGTTTTCATCTTTATTGTAAAATATGTCTCGTTTTTCCATCAATGACCATCGAATTTAAATTAGTACAAAAAAATCAAGGAAGCATTTCAGATGTGTAGGGGAACAAGTAATTCAAATGAGTGCAATATAGTATTCCAATTAAACATTTCTGTAAATATATTAAAGTAAAATTGATATCAATTAAGAAAATACAAATAAATGTACTTGCCATCGAGTACAAAATCATTTTGATCTATTTTACATGACTATTTCTTTCAATTAGATATCTATTGGGACTAAATTTAGTTGCATAAAATAACATTGCATTATCCCTTGGATTTTAAGGCGTAGAGGGTGAAAGTGAGAAGAGCAACCAACTTCCTGCCAGAGGCAACAACGGACAGACTGGACCCTCGTGACCCCCGACCCCACCCCTCCACACACTGAACTATGTTTCTATTGTAAAGACATTTTATATGAAGTGATGTCTACTAAAGTTGCATATTGAACCGGACACGCACTAGAACCTGTACAGGTGAACTTCCCTAGACCTTCTGCAAACCTTGGAATGCACTTGTCTGGGGGAAAGCGCGCCATGGCGCAATATTCCGAGGAAATTGAAGGGAAAGGTGGGCGAGCATGTCTCCAGAACTGAACCCTGTTGCGCAACTGTGTGTGTGGGTGTGTGGGGAGGGGGTGAGGGCTGTTACTTATCACGTAGGGGTGTACTCACTTTTGCAATATGAAAATTAATGGCTGCGTGTTGACTGATTTTGAAAGGACTGTAAAAATATTTGCATAGGTTCTTTGGTAGGGTAGGTCATTTATAGATGCCATTCTCTAATCTTGCCCCCTTTTTCGTCCATAATTGAATTTCACTCTAAGGACTTTGTCGCTGCACATCTTTAAAGATGTTTCAGTGATTTAATCTGCTTCTTGTGTATATAAAATTTGAAGTGTCTTTTGCGCTGCAGCTTTGTGGTTCTGTGTGCAAGCTTGTTACCTCTTGACACCTTATCAGTCTCGTGTGTGTGTGTGTGTACTGCACACTTGCATATAGCTACTTTTCGTGGCAATTGGACTGTTTTCACAACTATCTTAGCAAGTAAATGGATGGCCTCCCCAAATGGACATTTTCACTTTCTTGTAGTTTCTTTAGTTACTTTTCAATCATTTTCTCATTGTTTATCACAAGAATCTTAGAAACTTGAATACAAATCAAAATGTAGGTTTTATTTTACTCAATTGTATGATTTAGAGAATCTATATGTAGTAAAGTGTTGTATTACTACATATGATTTCATCATCATTTAATTTGACTTTCTTTCCAAAACGCTTCTTAATTTCTCAGTTCACACATCTTCTACATGTGTTACTGGTTCTCCAGTTTTTTCTCTAGTTAATTATCAATCCAAAAGCTACGTTTTCTTTTTAGCATTCAACCTGCTCAAAATCACTGTTAGAAAAATTGTATATATATATGTTATCATGCGTTCTCTAATGAGTACTTATTCATAATGTTACTGTTCAGTATGCTTGCTGCTTTGCCTTGCTTATTCTTATCTTGTACAACAGAACAGAAGGATTACGTACGGCTGGGTCAGGGGCGAGATGACGGTTGTGTCAAACAAGATACTGCTGATATCTCAGCGTCCACCAGAACAGATCGTGAAAACAACACGTCAAACGATGCGTCATGAACCTTCTGATCTTCCTTAAAGAACGTCACCTTCTCTTTTTATCTCTCGGAATATTGCTTAAACTGTTTTGCTGATATAGCCATATCTGCACGCAACACTTTGTGCGTTACTTTTTGTTTCTTTTCTTACGAGACGAAGCCACAATCTCTTTTTTTTTTTTGTCTTTGAGGATCCTCAATGCAGGTTTAAATTGACCTTTCAACAGATTACTAGCCTGTTTTATTGCCGTGGATAAACGGTAGAACTGCTATTTAGTCAATTTATCCTACCAGTCACACACTCAATCACACAAACTCCAGCGCTTTTTTTTTTAGGCCTCATAGCTCGGACAAACCAAAGCCGTATCTCATAGCTCGGACAAACCAAAGCCGTATCTCATAGCTCGGACAAACCAAAGCCGTATCTCATAGCTCGGACAAACCAAAGCCGTATCTCATAGCTCGGATAAACCAAAGCCGTATCTCATAGCTCGGACAAACCAAAGCCGTATCTCATAGCTCGGATAAACCAAAGCCGTATCCCATAGCTCGGACAAACCAAAGCCGTATCCCATAGCTCGGACAAACCAAAGCCGTATCTCATAGCTTGGACAAACCAAAGCCGTATCTCTCGTGCACCTGTGGCTTTTTACGCGTTTCACAACAACACAATCACACAACTTCAGGCCTTTAACTTACTTGTCCCCTGGTTCGTTGCACTGCCGGGTCCCGTCAATCCACCTCTGTCAGACAAAGGCAGACCTAAGATGCTGGCCCAGCGAAGAATTCTCTTCCCAGGACTTTCTCCTCCAGGTCCTCCTAGTGGACGCTGGCTTGTCGACAATGCAGCACGGCCTTCTTCGTCAGACAGATAGCGGGTATGAGGGGTCCCGGGTTTCGGCACCAAAATGTTAGAGATTTGCTCACTCCAACTTATTTTGCAAGAACCACACGGGAGACAAGTAAGTCCTTTTAGACACCTGCAGGTGGAGAGTCCATTCGTCGCTGTGCGTGCAGCGATGTTTGAATGGAGGTCTGAAATCTCCCAACTGCAAGGACATATTTTTTAAGAGAAACAGAGTGGGGGGAAGAGCAGGCTGAATAGGAAGCCCTTGTGCTCTTCAAAACATATCGGGATGTTTTACGACCTTGTGGAGGATGGGACAAGGTAGGTTATTTATTACCGGTTGCATTCCAACATAATCATACGATAAGGATAATCTGAAAAACCCTAACAGCCCCCTCCTATTCATCTGTTACCTCTGTAATGTCATCCGCAAACTCAATCTAGACTTCCACTGCTACGCCGATGACACCCAGATCTATATCCGCACCGCACCAACCCAAAACCCTCCCCTCACCCACTTTGAAACCTGCATCTCTACAATAAAAACATGGCTGACCCACAACTTTCTCAAACTTAACAGTGACAAAACAGAGCTCCTCCTCATAGGCACTAAATCCTCCCTTAATAAAACTGGATCCATCACACTCACCATTGACTCCTCAAACATCACTCCCTCCCCTCTGGCACGCAACCCTGGCGTTATTTTTGACCCTACGGTGTCCTTCCACCCTCATGCTAGATCAGTTGTTAAGACCTCCTACTTCCACCTCCGACGCATCGCCAAAATCCGGCACTGCCTCTCTCTCCCTGCCGCTGAATCCCTCATCCACGCCTTCATCTCATCCCGGCTTGACTACTGCAACTCCCTTCTCGCTGGAATCACTGCTCACTCACTCCACAGATTTCAACTAGTCCAAAACTCTGCTGCCCGCCTCCTTACCCACACCCGGTCCTGTGAACACATCACTCCTGTTCTCCACTCTCTTCACTGGCTCCCCATTAAGGAACGTATCATCTTCAAGTTACTCCTCCTCACCTTCAAAGCCCATCACCACCTGGCTCCCACTTACCTATCCGACCTCCTTGTCCCCTACTGCCCCAACCGTTCCCTCCGATCCTCCAATACTTCACGTCTGACAGTCCCAAAATCTAAACTTAAATCCTTCGGTGACGGAGCGTTCTCCTGCCCATCACCCCGACTCTGGAACTCTCTCCCTCAGTCTGTCTGTGACTCACCCACACTCCCCATATTTAAGTCCCGTCTAAAAACGTACCTCTTCTCTCAAGCCTATGACCTCCCCTTCCCATAACTGGTTTCCTCTTCTTAATTATATTCCATTGTCTCTTCCCCGTCCCCCTCCCCTCCTGTATGTCTTTGCCTTGTTCCCTGTAAGCATCTTTGGGTTTTTGAAAAGCGCTATACAAATTTAATGAATTATTAATATTATTATGATTATTATTATTACTAAAGTTGTATATTGAACCGGACACGCACTAGAACACAGGTGTCAAACTCAAGGCCTGGGGGCCATATCTAGCCCGCCACATCATTTTATGTGGCCCGCGAAGACAAATTGTGCTTCAAATTCATGTCATTACTAGAATTGTAAATTGTTTTCACTTTTGATAATATATATTTTTTTAAATATTTGACCAGTTTTTACTTGTCTGATTTGAAAACGAGTTATTTGTCAATTTGTTTTGTAGCTTTTGCTGGATATAATATAAGGTGCTCATACGTTTATTTGGGTTGACAGTCATAATGGCCCTCCGAAAGAAGCTATGACTACAATGCGGCCCGCGAAAAAAATGAGTTTGACCCCCCTGCACTAGAACCTTTACAGGTGAACTTCCCTAGACCTTCTGCAAACCTTTGTATGCACTTGTGCAATGTTTCGGACCAGCTGGCTGAAGGCCAAGCTCACAATTGCTGTATGATGGCTCAAAATGTCACAACTGTGCCTTTCTGTGACTCTTCCAGTCTCGCCGCAATATGCCGATGACATTGGCCATTTGGTTTGGAATGTCACAGAGACTGGAAGAAGTGGACTAACTTCCTTGGTAGCTTTGGGTCAGAAACAAACCTTATGAATTTGGGCGTTGAGCTCCCGAGAGAGAGCGAGAGAGACAAAACGCAATTCAGATGGGGAATGTAGCCCGACTAGAATGTTTTGCAAACGTCGGGGTGTACCGTAATTTCCGATATATAAGCCGCGACTTTTTTCCAAAATTTTGAACCCTGCGGCTTATAGTCAGGTGCGTCTTATATAAGATTTTTTTCGTGATTTTTGTGATGACTTGATCACTTTTACGCTTAACACTATTATATACAGTAAAAGCTACAAAACAAACTGGCAAATAACTCGTTTTCAAATCAGACGAGTAAAAACTGGTCAAATCTTTTTGAAAAAAGATATTATTAAAGGGAAGACAATTTGCAATTCTAGTAATGACACGAATTTGATGCACAATTTGTCTTCGTGGGCCACATATGATGTGGCGGGCCGTATCTGGCCCCCGGGCCTTGAGTTTGACACCTGTGCTCTAAACCCTTTCTCTTACTCTGCCATGTGACTCAGAGATTACACAAAGCAGTGGCGCTGTTTGGACCATCTGCATTGTATTAAAACCCGATCAATCAGCATTTAAATTCATTTCTTCTGACATTTTGCTCACCCAAAACAAGTTATAATGAATGTGAACTTTTAATGCATTTTATTCAGAAGGTTACTTTGAACCCTGAGGCTTAAATGGCGGCGCGGTGTACTTATGGATTCTTATGGCCTCCGGCCTCCAGGGGGCGCTCTAGCAGGAAGCAAGAGCGAGACAGGCGAAGAAGAGATAATGCGCCCAAGAAGACGTGCTAGTTTGTGTTTACAACATTTCGCGCATCACGCAGAACGCGATCAAGACTGACATTACTGAAAGGAAGCTTTTATACACAAACCGTCATTATGGGGGACAAAAGAAATGCATATGATGCCGCTTTTAAGCTAAAGGCAGTCAATGTTGATGACATTGTGTTGCGGCACCCTTTTCTTTATTTCGTGGTCCCGTCTACTCTGGAGCTATACGTGTCGCTCGCTAGTATAATGTAATTTAGCATAATGTAATTTAGCGCTTCGTGCGTGAATAAGATTAGCATGAACAGACCCTCATCATGGAAAATGCTAGAAGAAATGGATAAAAACGACGACGAAAGAGATACTGAGAAAGTGTGTGGCGAAGGATATCTAATGCTATTCCAATCGGAAATTGAGGAGGAAGACTTCGACGGTTTCAGTGCACAGGAGGAAGATGAAGACGATGAAGCTCTTTTTTTTACTTTTATTTTAACCAGCCCTGTTAGTGCTGTGCTACTGTGTTGCTGCTGTGTTACCGCCGCGTCTCAGTGACTTTTACCGGTATGTTTTATTTAATCAAACCCTATTAGTGCTGTGTTACTTCCGTGTTGCTGCGGTATTACTGCCGCGTCACAGGCAATGTTTAGAAAGACATGTTAAAGCATGTTATTCAAACTTCAAAAAGGCTTTCTGTGTACTGTGTACGGCTTATAGTCCGGTGCGGCTTATGTAAGAAAAAAAACTAAAATATCCCCGAATTTTAGCTGGTGCGGTTTATACACCGGAAATTACGGTACTCACTTTTGCAATTTGAAAATTATTGGCTGCGTGTTTACTGATTTTGAAAGGACAGTAAAAATATAGCCAAAAATCTGAGGAGCGTGTTCAGTTTTGTGAGATTGCGCATCCCTAACGACACTTAATTAGGAGGGGGACACCAGGGGGGCTCTCGAGGACCGCCCCACCAGGCACGGTGCTGAGCAGTTTTGAGTTTTGTGTATCTCTCATTTTTGGACCGCCCACTGACTTCAAAGTTTACCATGAGCTGTTTATAGTTTTGTGATTGGCAATGCTGCTGTAAAACAAAGTCCGCTTGAGTGTGAACGCAAACTGAGGTATTCACGACACGAGACTTTGACCCTCGTATTTTGAGAGCTCTTATTTGGCCATGGGGAATGCTGGTGGACCAGTTCGTGATGATGAAGAGCAGCGGCACTGTTGCGGTGAGCTTTTTGGTGGTCACTGTCCTATGGCGTCTGGTCATTGGAGGTAAAGTGGAACGAGACAAACATATACTTTTTTATGATGTACGTATAGCTTGTATTTTATGCCACACCAGAAAAAAAGTTCAACATGGCGTTATAATGTGGTAAGTCTCACTCGTTTAATTACCCGTTATAGGGAAATTGAGGAAATTCATGATAAGAAAAATATCATACGATTCAATGTAGCATTTTTTTATGGCTTGGTTTTTGACCTGTTGTCTCAGACCATATGAGGTTGTCATTATCGAGCTGACCTCAAAGCTATTTTCAGTTACATTTTTACGCTATTTGATTTACTTTCAAAGTTAATAAAACCTGGAAACCTTTTTTTCTCTCATTGTGCCAAGTAAACAAACCGAGTAATACATATTTAATACATACTTTCGCTTTTAAATTGAGTACACAAGTACTTTTACTTGAGGTCACTTCCCTGACGCCCCAAGTATCAAATTCTTAGTAAGTACCTTACGAGTACAATTGCCTTTGTTCTCCCTGCCGTTGCTGTACTATGGTCTCATTTGTAAATGAATGTCAATCATCTACCAAGGATCTTTTATTACGGCTATACTACCCTGAGAATGCTCGACCTTGGAAGATAAGCAGGGTTAAGGTTAGTCCTTGGATGGTAGACCTCCTGGGAATACCGGGTCCTGTAATCTTGACTAAGATTTACGTTTATGCGCTTGTAAATATGACACATTTGTTGTTATAAGAAACATAACTTGAGCACTTGTTATTCAATGCGGATTTGATACTTTACGAGCAAAACAATCAATACCTATTCAGTGGCCTTTCATTTAGAATCAGATATTGAAATGAATGTCAGTAACACAAAGCTATTTGAATGTTGCTCATGCTGGAAGTACTTAGAGAGCGACATGGGAGTGTTGGGAGTAAGGCGTTTGAGAACAAGTGGTGGAACGGAAACAGCTGCTGGGGGGTGGAGGGGGGGGCTTCCCTCACGGAGCATCTCGGTGAATATTTTGTTTGCTTACTTAGCCGTCACTGAGTTCCAGCTCAGGTGCTCGACACGGGCATGTCATCAGAAGGAATTTGGTGTGACATTGCATTGCTGACCTGATTGCGAGGACCTTTTGCAGGCAACCGTGACGTCTGGTGTCGCTGGAAGACGCCCTGCCTTTTGGAGGCCAACTTTCCCATCAGACATGATGATGTGGTAATCTACTGGGAGCGATGGTTACCAAGCAAACTCCAGGTTCATTCCTTCTACTACGAGAAAGACCAGCTGCAGGAGCAGGACCAGCACTTCAGGAGCCGCACGTCGCTGTTCAAGGAGAACATCCCCAAAGGGAACGCTTCTCTGCTGATCACGGACGTGCTGGTTGCAGATGAAGGCACCTACATGTGCTATGTGGGAACACTCACAGGACAGTGGAGGTCCTTCATCAAGCTCAACGTGGAAGGTGAGTCCACAAGCCAGTACATCAGAGGTCGTTCAGTGAATGGAATGGAAGCGAGTGGACGTTATCCTATCATGGCGTCCCTTTGCAGCTGCGGTCACTTCAATCCACTTCCGTCTCGACGATGAGGATCAGCTGATCTGTAGCTCGGGCGGAATCGTCCCTCAACCCGAACTGCGCTGGTCCACAGAGCCGGCGCTGCCTGACGCCCTCCGCAACAGCAGCCAGGTCCAGCAAGACACGCAGACGCAGCTTTACAACATCACTGGCTCGCTGGCGTTGGCGGGCGACGCCCACCCCGACCTGAAATACATCTGTGATATCAGCAACACCGTCAGCAGCCAAAGAATCACGTGGAGGAAAACAAGTGAGCCACTTTGGGCGTCATGTTGATGTCAAAGTCACTTTCAATAGTTTATTCCTGTCTAAAACCTTTTTTAAAAAACCTGCACCTTTATATAAAAAAAAATACAAACAGGACGTTTTTTTATTCAATGATCCCACTCTCATATATAGGACATTTAAAATGTCTTTTATTGTAGTATACTAATATACTTGACAGATTTTTGTTGGTGGTGTGCCTCAAGCTTTTCTCCAATGAAAAAGTATGCGGTGGATAAAAACATGGCGCTGACTGGTACAAAGTCTGTTACACATCACAGATAAAATGTGACGTTGAAAGCGCTTCAAAGAAATGAAAGCCTGGACTGTATTTCAATAATCATTTACTAGACTGCAATTAACTGCTTAAGATTTGTTCAAGGTCTATTTGAAAGAAAGGTAATGGCCTTGTTTGGCAGCCTGCTCCGACGTCGCCATCAACTCGCCCACTGGTGAACGCAAGGCGGCGCTAACATCAACATCATGTCGGGTCTGCCTGAACTCATGTGTGTGAGTGTGTGTGTGTGTCTTTGTGCAGCCAATCGGAGCACCTCGCTGCAGACGTCGTTCTGGTGCCTCGTCGGCCTGGTAGTGGCGTTGACAGTCGTGGTAGCCATGTTGGTTTACCTGAAGATGCGAGGTGAGGCCACGGCAACCCTCGAGCATGTGCGTGTGCATCTATGTGTGATGCTCACAATGTGTGTGTGTGTCTTAGGAAAAGCCGCAAAATCTTCATCACGTGACCCTGAGGAGGAGACCGAGCTGAGCTCGGTCCAAGGTACAAGAGTAGAGGATAAAAATACTCACTTATGAGCACTAGGTAGCGCTATTGCGTTGTCCAGCAATGACAACCCTGAAAAGACACGGGAAAAATAAGTTGCTGTTTTCATCTTTATTGTAAAATATGTCTGGTTTTTCCATCAATGACCATCGAATTTAAATTAGTACAAAAAATCAGGGAAGCAATTCAGATGTCAATTAGATACCTATTGGGACTAAATTTAGTTGCATAAAATATTATTGAATGTACATTATCCTTTGGATTTTCAGGCGTCGAGGGTGAAAGTGAGAAGAGCAACCAACTTCCTGCCAGAGGCAGCAACGGACAGACTGGACCCTCGTGACCCCCGACCCCACCCCTCTACACACTGAACTATGTTTCTATTGAAAAGACATTTTGGATGAAGTGATGTCTACTAAAGTTGTATATTGAACCAGACACGCACTAGAACACAGGTGTCAAACTCCTGCGGGGACCCGCAACATCATTTTATGTGGCCCGCGAAAACAAGTTGTGCTTCTAATTCGTGTCATTACTAGAATTGCAAATTGTCTTCACTTTTAATATCTTTTTTTATTAATATTTGACCAGTTTTTACTTGTCTGATTTGAAAACGAGTTATTTGTCAATTTGTTTTGTAGCTTTTACTGTATATAATATGAGGTGCTCATACATTTATATGGGTTGACAGTCATAATGGCCCTCCGAAAGAAGCTATGACTACAATGCGGCCCGCGAAAAAAATGAGTTTGACCCCCCTGCACTAGAACCCTGACAGGTGAACTTCCCTAGACCTTCTGCAAACCTTTGTATGCACTTGTGCAATGTTTCGAACCAGCTGGCTGAAGGCCAAACTCACAATTGCTGTATGAGGGCTCAAAATGTCACAACTGTGCCTTTCTGTGACTCTTCCAGTCTCGCCGCAACATGCCGGTGACATTGGACATTTGGTTTGGAATGTCACAGAGACTGGAAGAAGTGGACTAACTTCCTTGGTAGCTTTGGGTCAGAAACAAACCTTATGAATTTGGGTGTTGAGCTCCCGAGAGAGAGAGAGAGAGAGAGAGAGAGAGAGAGAGAGAGAGAGAGAGAGAGAGAGAGAGAGAAAACGCAATCCAGATGTGGAATGTAGCCCGACTAGAATGATTTGCCAGCGTCCCGCCTGCAAATTCCCAAAGCGTGATCACGTTCAGAGCGTCAACATGGACGTTCAGCAACAGATTCTTCAACTCTTGACCGCTGACGCTTTTGCAATTTGACTTATTTTGAAAGGACAGTAAAAATATTGCCAAAAATCTGAGGAGTGTGTTCAGTTTTGTGAGATTGCGTATCCCTAACGACGCTTAATTAGGAAGGAGACACCAGGAGGGCTCTCGAGGACCGCCCCGCCAGGCACGGTGCTGAGCAGTTTTGAGTTTTATGTATCTCTCATTTTTGGACCGCTCAGTGGCTTCAAAGTTTAACATGCGGACTGGCAATTCTACTGTAAAACTATGTCCGCGTGAGTGTGACAACGCAAACTCTGAGTTATTCATGTCATGTGAGCGGGGGTGTGGCAGAAGACTTTTTTAGAGCTCTTATCCAGCCACGGGAATGCTGGTGGACCAGTCCGGGTACTCGGCAACAATGAGAAAAGCGCGATGAAGAGCAGCGGCACTGCTGCGGTGGGCTTTTTGGTGGTCACTGTCCTATGGCGTCTGGTCATTGGAGGTAAGGTGGGACGAGACAAATATATACTTTTTTGATGATGTACGAATATCCCGTATTTTATGCCACACCAGAAAAAGAAGTTCAATATGAGGTTATAATGTGATAAGTCTCACTCGTTTAATTAATAGGGAAACCGATGAAATTCATGATAAGAAAAATATCATACGATTCAATGTAGCATTTTTTTTATGGCTTGGTTTTTGACCTGTTGTCTCATCAGACCATATGAGGTAGTCATTATCACGCTGGCCTTGAAGCTATTTTCAGTTTCATTTTTACGCTATTTGATTAACTTTAAAAGTTAATAAAACCTGGAAACCTTTTTTTCTCTCATTGTGCCGTGCTTGAGCACTTGTTATTCAATGTGGATTTGATACTTTACGAGCAAAACAATCAATGCCTATTAGTGGCATTTTATTTAGAATCAGATATTGAAATGAATGTCAATAACACAAAACTATTTGAATGTTGCTCATGCTCGAAGTACTTAGAGAGCGACATGTGAGTGTTGGGAGTAAGGCGTTTGAGAACAAGTGGTGGGACGGAAACAGCTGTTGCGGGGTGTGGGGGGCTTCCCTCACGGAGCATCTGCGCGTGAGTATCATATGTGATGAGTAAAACTTACTCAGCTGACACTGAGTTCCAGCTCAGGTGCTCGAAACGGGTATGTTATTCGAAGAAATTTGATCTCTCAATGGTGTGACATTGCATTGCTGACCTGATTGCGTTTTGCAGGCAACCGTGACGTCTGGTGTCGCTGGAAGACGCCCTGCCTTTTGAAGGCCAACTTTCCCATCGGAGATGACGTGGTCATCCACTGGGAGCGGGAGTCACCAAGCAAACTCAAGGTTCATTCCTTCTACTACGAGCAAGACCAGCCGCAGGGGCAGGACCAGCACTTCAGGGGCCGCACGTCGCTGTTCAAGGAGAACATCCCCAAAGGGAACGCTTCTCTGCTGCTCACCAATGTGCTGGTTGCAGATGAAGGCACCTACATGTGCTATGTGGGAACACTCACGGGACAGTGGAGGTCCTTCATCAAGCTCAACGTGGAAGGTGAGTCCACAAGCCAGTACATCAGAGGTCGTTCAATGAATGGAATGCAAGCGAGTAGACGTTGTCCTATCATGGCGTTCCTTTGCAGCTGCGGTCACTTCAATCCGCTTCCGTCCCGACGATGAGGATCAGCTGATCTGCAGCTCGGGCGGAATCTTCCCTCGACCCGAACTGCGCTGGTCCACAGAGCCGGCGCTGCCTGACGCCCTCCGCAACAGCAGCCAGGTCCAGCAAGAGACGCAGACGCAGCTTTACAACATCGACGGCTCGCTGGTGTTGGCTGGCGACGCCCACCCCGACCTGGAATACATCTGTGATGTCAGCACCACCAACAGCAGCCGAAGAATCACGTGGAGGAAAACAAGTGAGACGCTCACCCGGTGGGGGGGGGGGCATTTCAATTGCCCACCGCACATGCTGAGAAACTTTAAATGCCTCCTTCCAGTTCTGGACATTTCCGTCGCAGAAACGAGCATCGAGTGTGCGCCCGTCTCTCACCCGAGCAGCCTCGAATGGACGTTCAACCGCAGCAACGTCATCGCCAATAGGTCCGCCGGACACAAACTCCATATGGTCAGCGACTGGAAGGAGCACGTGAAGGGCGTGTCCGAGGCGGGCGCCCTCAACCTGTACCACCTGAGCGCTCAGGAGAGCGGCACATACACGTGTACGCTCAGCAACAACACACAGACGCGCGTTCAAGACATCCTGCTGACCGTGACGGGGACGGAGGACGGTGAGTTCCTGCCGAGATACCTTGCAGCATCCACAAAAACATGGTTCCTCTGAGCTTCTGAAAACGGAACCTACCAAAACATCTCACCTGTTCTGTTACAGTGCACCCCAACGCGGCCGGCATCACGTTGGGCGTGCTTGGAGCGATCTTATCCGTGGCTGCAGTGGGCGCTATCTACTTGTTCACCAGGCGAAGACCAAACAGATCGTGGTGCTGCAACCAAGATGGAGCTCCTGTGACATCGTCACCGAATGAAGTCGTGAAATTAAGAGAACAGCGATGAAATCTTAGATGTCAGTGCGATTGAACGTTCACAAAGTTTTTGACTTTTCGGAATATTTCACTGTCTGTCATGATGAAGGCGGCAAGAGTAGATGAATGAAGAACAAAGAAAAGGGACCTTCTCTGAGAGTAAAGGCTAGTCATCCAACGGAACCTTTGGCCCAAGAGCTGGAAAAAGAACAAATGACGAGGATGAGACTTTTGACGACAAGCAAGCTACATTCTGGACTGGTCGCCAAACCGGCACTCGTACATGTGAGCAGTTTCTGCTCACACGTGAGCTGGAAGCAAGCCCCAATGACTTTTGGAGGTGAGCTGAAGCAGTTTCCCAACCACTGAGCATGTGTGGCTAATTGAAGTGACGCTCTGACGGCCGTGGTGCGTTTAGGGACTGATGGGAATAAGAGCATGCTTGACTGTGATAGCCACTCAGCTGCTGCCACAACAGTAGTGCATCTTTAAAAGTGACTTTGTTCTTATTGTCGCAATATTTATAGAGCTAGTCTAAAACATAAAGCAAAGTCATGTCTATTCTTTTGGATTTTAATCACCATCACTTTCAATAGTTTATTTCTGTCTAAAACCTTTTCAAAAAACAACAACACACTTTTATACAAAAAAGTACAAATTAAAACACCTAGAATGTTTTTTTTTAATTCAATGATGCCACTCTCCATTGATATATAGGAATAGGGTTTTATATAGCACATTTAAAATGTCTTATTGTAATATAACTCATTTTATAATTGAAGCTGGGGTAATGACAGATTTTTGTTGGTGGTGTGCCTCAAGCTTTTCTCCAATGAAAAAGTATGCGGTGGATAAAAACATGTTGCGAAACACTCAGCTGGAGCAAGGTGCTGACTGGTACGAAGTCTGTTATACGTCACAGATAAAATGTGACGTTAAAGCCCTGCTGACTCATTTGTTGCCTTCAAAGAAATGAAAGCCTGGACTTTATAATAAACTTTATAATAATCATTTACTGGAAAGCAATTAACTACTTAAGATTTGTTAAAGGTAAATTTGAAAGAAAGATAATGGCCTTGTTTGGCAGCCTGCTGACAGGTAATATTACATTTACATTTGTAAAAATTCTGATTATTGTACTGAAATAAACTGAAGTACTGGAAAATCCAATAAAAAATGAGAATGAAGCGGGGGGGGGGGGGGTGAAGAGATATTAAGTGTGAAGGCATATTTGTAACTGAAGAATAGTCATGACGCCAGTTGTCTGAGTGCAACCAATATTAAAGTTGACTAGCTAACATTTAAGTCAACAAATAAACAAATTGAGATCGGATAGTTTAGGGCTTGAATTTGCTTCCACAAAACAAGTACACCCTTACTTGCCATGCTGCGCAAAGTTCGCTCGTCTTGTGCTATCAACATAATTGTTCCTCTTATCTTTAAGTCCAAGTAGGAGTCGAGTTGGGAGCTAAATAAAAAAAAGACTTGTCCAAACAAGTTGTGTTGAATCGCGTTTTTATTGTGCGGTAAAAGATTTCATCCGGTCACAAGTGTCATGAGTATTTCTGTACATATGTCAACACATCCATCAAAAGCAAACAGGAGAAAAAAAAAACCACATTGGGCATCTACAAAAGGTGAAGAAGCACTACAACATCACGTCTTCAAAGTTTTAACGGGAGTGCGGCTGACTTCCTGCACCACACAAAACCTGTGCGGTTTTTGTACTAGTACACTTTTTGTCCTCAACATCAAGACATGTAGAAATAATAGCGACTGAGTTTTTATTCCCCATACAGGTAAAAAAAAAATCTATCAGGGATGACAATGGCAAATGTGAAAAAACACTGAAAAGTAGCCGCGGGTCTGGGGGGCCCACCGAGGGTCTGTATATATATTTACTGAAGATTGATATATATTGAAGATTTATTCTTTACCAATAGTGTAACATTAGCTTACATGTTACTTTCTAAACCCACATGCTTGTAAAAGTGATAAAGTATCTTTGTGTTTTTTCATTTCGATGTGCTCCTTAATGTTCCTCGTGCCGCGACCTCCATAGCTGATCATATCTCGATAGAAAATACTCAAAACCTTCCTCGGGACATCCACTTTACGGATACGTTCCGTCAGGCACGTGGTTACGGACTGTGTTCCGAATTGTACGATGACGCTGCTCTCGAGCCACGCCCATCTGAGTTCTTGTTCCTGTTCGGCTTGTCTATTTCCCTGGCACGATCCTCATGCTGCCGAAAACCTTTGTCGAGTAGGCCCTAGATCTATCTACCTAAATAACTCGTCTACAAGAGATGAAAACCCAATCGCAAATTCACATTGTGGCGATGTAAAAACACTAGTTCTCCAGGTAAGTTAAGTTAAGTGGAAAATTAGCGCCAAAATGCTGCCGAAAATAAGGCGGATGTTGTCGCATCACTGCTGCCAGTGAGTTAGGTTAACAGGGGCAAACCGATTTCCGTACTCACAGCTTAACTAATTTTGCCTTGAGATGTGCCAAAAGATGGCGTCGTGGCAGGCAGATGCTCGTGAGTCGCTGAGGCTAACGTTGCCCGGTGTTACAGGTTAACTTGCTCTCATGTTATCTAGCTCCCCGTCTCCAGTTGCGCTCGTTCGGGTAAAGTGTGTTGCGCAATCTTGTGTTTCGTGACTGCAGATTCGTCAAAAGCGATATGGAAGTTGCCTGACTGCAAAACTACTCAAGTTCTCAATAAAAAAGTTGAACAAAAAACACACTTACCGTATTTCCCGCACTATAAGGCGCACCGGATTATAAGGCGCACCTTCAATGAATGGCCCATTTTAAAACTTTGTCCATATATAAGGCGCACCGGATTATAAGGCGCACCTTATAATGGCCCATTTTAAAACTTTGTCCATATATAAGATATAAACATTTGGCCCGCGGGCCGGACTTTGGATACGCCTAATGTAGTGGCTCAATATTGGTCCATATATAAGGCGCACCCGATTATAAGGCGCACGGTCTGTTTTTGAGAAAATTGTAGGTTTTTAGGTGCACCTTATAGTGCGGAAAATACGGTAGTTTGAATGATCTACTTTGTTTGCACCACTGCATCAGGTATTCTGAGAGGGGAACATCATTGTGCAACACACAGGGGTCAATTAAACAATGCTACCAGGGGTCTCGTTAGGTTGTATAGGTGGGGAAAGATAGTTATATTTATTTTTCATACATACAAAGACAAACAAACAGATAGAACATATATGTACATACACAAACAGAACATACTTTACCATACAGATTGTCAGCTACATTATATATGCAGATGCCGCAAGGGTCTCACGCAGCAGGCCAAAGTTGTTAAAACATCTGGGCCCAGAATTCCTAGAAAATGCCACAGGCACTCCCTCTACTATTCCTGGACAGGTCCCCCCTTCCCTTCCTGGCTCTTCTCATCCCCTACCTTCTCCGAGAGAGCAAACTACATCCCAATTAGTTTGCTCTGTACAGAAGCCTACAATACCTAAACCTACACCTACCCTCCAGAGCTGTAAGTAAATCCTTTAATTCATCACAATGAATAATGAATTCCTGTTAATATAATTTACTTTTAGTAATATATGACATATGGAATGGGAGCTTCCTGACAAATGTATTGTGGAGCAAAATAGGCCCATATGAGCTTTACACTCGGGACTTTCGGGACCACCTTGGGCCTGGGAGGCTCCTCGAGAGTCAAGTATGTTACATTGGCCCCGTTCAGAATTATAGTTTGTATTAACCTATGTGTTTTGTGTGTCCTATACCAAATACTGTAGGTGGTAAATGCATTCTTGGCCACCAAGGTCAAAGGCCAGGCATCTTGTACTACTGAAAACCTGCACTGCTGAACTGGGGGAACCACTTCAACGGATCTTCAACCTCAGCCTGCAGCTGGGGATAGTGCCTACACTATGGAAGACATCCTGCATCACGCCGGTTCCTAAAAAGACCCGGCCCAGTGAACTGAATGACTTTCGGCCGGTGGCACTCACTTCACACCTGATGAAGACATTGGAGCAGCTCTTCCTCAGTCTCCTCAGACCTCAAGTGCGACATGCTCAGGACTGCCTGCAGTTTGCATATCAGCCAGATGTTGGAGTGGAGGACGCCATCCTCCACCTACTGCACCGAGTTCACTCCCACCTGGATAAGGGAAGCGCCACAGCGAGGATTCTGTTCCTAGACTTCTCCAGTGCGTTCAACACCATCCAGCCCCCCCTGCTCAGAGACAAACTGGGCAGGATGGGAGTGGACCCATACATGGTGACCTGGATCTCCAGCTACCTCACAGACAGGCCACAGTACGTCAGACTAAAAGACACCATCTCTGACACTGTGGTCAGCAGCACTGGAGCCCCACAGGGCACAGTGCTGGCCCCTGTACTCTTCACCCTGTACACCTCAGACTTCTGTTACAACTCTGAGCTGTGTCACATACAGAAGTACGCGGATGACACAGCCATTGTCGGGTGTATCAGGGACAACAGAGAGGAGGAGTATAGGAGCCTGGTGGGGGATTTCGCCACCTGGTGCCGTGCCAACCAACTGGAGCTCAACATCTCCAAGACCAAGGAGCTGGTCATAGACTTGGGGAGGAACAGACCCAAGCCTAGGCCCGTACTGTTGGAGGGGGCTGAGGTGGAGGCTGTGGACTCCTACAAGTACCTTGGGGTGTGGCTGGATAAAAAACTGGACTGGTCAACTCACACCAACCACCTTCACAGGAAGACACAGAGCAGGATGTACTTCCTGAGGAGACTACGTTCTTTTAACATCTGCAACAAACTCTTGGAGATGTTCTACCAGTCTGTGGTTGCCAGTGTCCTGTTTTACACCGTGGTGTGCTGGGGCAGCAGCACATCCAAGAAGGACACCTCCAGACTGGACAAACTGGTCAGGCGAGCCGGCTCTGTGATCGGCAAGAAGCTGGACTCACTGGAGACAGTGGCAGAGGCAAGGACACTGAAAAAACTGTTGGACATTATAGACAATGTCAGTCACCCTCTGCACACTGTCATCACTAATCAGAGGAGCCGGATCAGTGGGAGACTGCTCCTCCCCAAATGTAGGACAAACAGACTGAAGAACTCCTTTGTCCCCCAAGCCATCAAGCTGTTCAACTCCTCACTGGGGGGGAGGAGGTGACATGGACATGAACAGGGACATGGAGATACTTGTAATAACTGTACACATTCACATCAATATACAATGTGCAAGATTTCCCATTCCATCCTATTTACTACATTTGTCATCATTTGTGCAATTACTTTTTTTCACACTGTCCAATAATAATACATGGCAATAATACATGGCAACTACTGTGTAGTGTTTTTACCTCCCTCAATTTTCTTACCTAATTTATCTTTTTGCCTTTTTTACATTTCATTTGCTAATTTTTGCACTGTATATATTTCTGCATATTTCTGTATATTTTTATCTCATATTTTTTTTGTATATTTTGTATTTTACTGCTACTGGACATAGAATTTCCCTGAAGGAGTAATCCCAAGGGATTAAAGTTGAGTCTAAATCTAAGTCTAAGTCTTGTATTAAAGATCATTTACTCAAACAATACGGTGATGCAAAAGAAAGGTTTCTGCTATATGGGACCATTTTGATCTCATATCGGTAGATAAGGTATTTGTTTTAATTACCTTGTTGTTTCCACTTAATATATCTGAATTCAAATTAATTTCAAAGTGACTCTTCCTATTCATATTATTTTCTGCAGGTTAAATGTAATTTCAAAGTGACTCTTAGTTTACTATTCATATTATTTTCTGCAGGTTAAATGTCGCATTTGTTATACCAAACTTTCCTATTCAAATAAGAGCACCTCCTCAATGCTAAGGCATTAAAGGGCCAGGCATGAACCTGAAGTCCAAAATCCACCCAACATTAACTCAGGTATACAGCCAGTTTACAACTTACTCACAGTTGCTTTCTTGATAATTAACTCCTATTAACGACAATTTTATTGTATTTTATTAGGGCTCTTAAAAGATGTTCATGCAGTTTCTGGCACATCTTGGTTTGCATTGTACTCCGTGAGTCGTCACCTTATCCTGATGGAGGGGTTTGAGTGCTCCTATGATCTTAGGAGCCATGTTATCTGGGGCTTCTTGCCCCTGGTAGGGTCACCCATGGCAAAAGGGTCCTAGGTGATTGGCCAGACAACGCACGGCTCAGAAGACCCCTTAAAATATATGGACCTAGTTTTCCCTCGCCCGGACGCGGGTCACCGGGGGCCCCACACTGGAGCCAGGCCTGGAGGTGGGGCTCGAAGGCGAGCGCCTGGTGGCCAGGCCTTCGCCCATGTGGCCCATCCCGAAAAGAAAACGTGGGTCCTCCTTCCCATGGGCTCACCACCTGTAGCAGGGGCCAAAGGGGTCGGGTGCAAAGCGAGCTGGGCGGCGGCCAAAGGCAGGGACCTTGGTGGTCCGATCCCCGGCTGCAGAAGCTGGTTCTTGGGAGATGGTATGTCTCCATCGGTCAAGGTAGACACCTTCCTCGCATGAGTCTAATTTAGGTTGTATTATCTTATTACGTTATATTTGTGTTACACATGTAAAATTCACTTATTGACTTCAGTTATTTGTCTCTAATTATTCATCACATTTTAATGGTCTTTACACTACTATTACAAAATCCATCCATTGACAACATCCCTGACTTGGTGTGCAAGTGTGCCACATTTTCAGAGGTAAACTTTTGTAGATCCCACCGCTCACCCTGTCGCATATGACAGACAACCATTTGTGAAATTCTGTTCTCTCCACGCTCTTATCAATATGCAGAGCTAGACAAGTTCCAAATCGCTTGTGACGAAACTGCAGTCAC
Organism: Syngnathus floridae; assembly: GCF_059516105.1. Classification (NCBI taxonomy): domain Eukaryota; kingdom Metazoa; phylum Chordata; class Actinopteri; order Syngnathiformes; family Syngnathidae; genus Syngnathus; species Syngnathus floridae. The sequence goes on along the minus strand of NC_142432.1, from coordinate 5,904,030 downwards.
AAAACACAAGATTGCGCAACACACTTTACCCTAACGAGCGCAACTAGAGACAGGGAGCAAGATAACATGGGAGCAAGTTAACCTGTAACACCGGCCGCTTCCACACCACCCCCCATATATATATTAAAAAATAATAATTCAACGGATTTACACGATTCACGAAAATGATATTTTTGACGGAACAAAACATGGAAATCTGCGGATCAGCTGAAAGTTCTCATCCCTGATCTATGCGGTTGCCCTCGTGGTTCTTACAAGCACGAGAAATTTGTCTTGGTAGTGATGAGGAGGTGTACTAGTACATGTACATGAAGTCAAAACGCGCACGTGTACATGGACCCTCAAATTGGCTAGTAAGGATATCGAAGGAACGTGTACAACACTATGCAAAACTCACTGTGGCGGCGCATTGTTCTCCATGTTGTCCACCGTGCGGATGATGACGATCTGCTCCAGGTTCTGCGCCGGCGAGGGCGGCGGCCTCAGCTGCTCCACCAGCGCGTGCAGCGTTTCCGAGTTGATGGTGGACACGGGATCGGTCTCGAAGGTCGTCGCCTCGGCTTGGGAGATGGGCAAGTGGCTGGGCTCCGCTTTCAGATCTTGTAGCGTCTCGCTCAGGGCGGCGGTGTCCGACACGGCGCCGGCCTGAGGCGTGGCCTGTTCCGGCTCGCTAGGCTCGGCTTCGGGGATAGAGCTCAGACTTTTGCCGTCCTTGCTCAGTTTGCTCTGCACAAAGGCGATCGGGTGGCTGGACGCCAGCAGGACGACTGAGGACGCAAATCAAAAATTTGCTATCAAGCTAGTTTCAACAGTTGAAATTGGTTAATGGTGTGTAAAAATCACCAGTGATGTTGGGACAGAATAATATCAGATTGCAAAAAAGTATTCAACTGACCTGTTAGAAATGCATATTGGTCAAGCTCCCACACGCTTTTTTAAATAATATAAATAAACTTCAAATAGATGCAAACTGGCGGCTCGGTGGCGCACTGGTTAGCACGTCGGCCTCACAGTTAGGAGGGTGCGGGTACGATTCCACCTCCGGCCCTCCCTGTGTGGAGTTTGCATGTTCTCCCCGGGCCCGCGTGGGTTTTCTCCGGGCACTCCGGTTTCCTCCCACATTCCAAAAACATGCTTGGTAGGCCGATTGAAGACTCCAAATTGTCCCTAGGTGTGAGTGTGAGTGCGATTGGTTGTCTGTCTCTGTGTGCCCTGCGATTGGCTGGCAACCAGTTCAGGGTGTCCCCCGCCTACTGCCCGATGACGGCTGGGTTAGGCTCCAGCACGCCCGCGACCCCCGTGGGGACTAAGCGGTTCAGAAAATGGATGGATGGATAGATGCAAACTGTGTCCACTGCCCAAAAATCAAACACGATGCTGCCATCTAGCGGTAATTACAGCACATAGCATTTGAGAAAAAAAAAAATGAAGTGGCACTTTTGGGCCAGCATAGTGAGTTCAGTTCACAGGTCAGGTTACGTTAACACACATATTATGCTTGAAAATATGTTTTATGCTTTCAAAGTGTTTACAAACGTAAAAGTGCTAAAACTACTCACAAAGAAGGGTAAATTGCCGGTAAAATGGCGTGTCGACTCACCTGCGCGCGCCCTCTCTTTGTGTTGTCGCACCTCGTCGGCGTGCGCCTTCTCCTGGTGCTTGATCATGTTCTTGACACTAGCGAAGCGATTCCCACACAGTAGGCACTGCACGCCGTTGGTGCCGTCTGAGTGTACACATAGAGAAGACAAGCATGAGTGATGTCCGAGTGGAGGGTAGGCATCATTTGGGCCTATTGGAAGGATTTGAGAGGTGGTTGGCTCACCCGGGTGGAGCCGCCGCATGTGTTTCTTCAGTTCGGACGAGGTGACGAAGCTGCTGTCGCACTGCGGCTGGGAGCACTTGTAGGGCGTCTCGCCTGGATGCAAAGGGGGAGTCGGTCAGGGGGCGAGGCGGTCAAACGCCTGCGAGGCCGGGCCGCTTCCTTACCCGTGTGCTTGCGTGCGTGTGCGATGAGCGAGGACGAGACGGAGAAGGACATCCCGCACAGGTCGCACTGGTAGGGCTTCTCGCCCGTGTGTCGCCGCTTGTGGTAGGTCAGCGTGCTGGACTGGGCGAAGGCCTGGCCGCACACGTCGCATACGTAGGGTTTTTCGCCGCTGTGCAGTCTGCAGGGGCAGGGCAATGTGTGAGCATCAAAATCCGGATAATCGTCCTCATATGTTTTCATCTGCTATTGAGGCGTGTCTGCCCCCCCGCACCTGACGTGGATCTTGTAGTTGGACGAGGTGGCGAACTTGAAGCCGCAGCGCTCGCAAGTGTAGGGCTTCTCCTCGCCGTGGTGCATGCGGCGGTGAGCCACCAGCTGACACTTCTGAGCAAAACACTTCTCGCAGTCATTGCAGCTGAAGGGCTTCTCGCCTGCGCCAAACAAGACACACTTCATTTTGAGCACCGCGCAGTGCAAAACGGGCATTGCGATTTGCCCTTTTCAAAAACGTGTCGCTCACCTGTGTGCGTACGCAAGTGAGTTTTGAGCTGCGTAGCTTGTCGAAACGTTTTGGAGCAGAAGATGCAGATGAAGGGCTTGAGGCCGGCGTGGATCTGCTCATGCCTCCGCAGGCTGCACAAGTCCTTGAAGGTCCTGTTGCACTCAATGCAGGTCCGGGCGGTCTCTTGCGAGGTGTTGGAAGTGTCCTGCTCTGCTTCCTCCGTCCCTTCGTCGCCGCTATCGTCGTCCTCGCCCTCCGCTTTACTCCTCCCTCGGCCCCTCCCTCGGCCACGTCCGCGTCCCCGGCCACGTCCGCGCCGGGGCTCCCCTATGCGGGGCCTCTTGGCAAGTGGCTCGTCTAGCGAGGGGCTCCAGTCGGCCGACGTGTCCCCGAAATCCTTGACACTGGTGTCGGAATCGTCAAGGAAGTCTTCTTCGGTCTTGACCAGGCTTAATCCTCCTCTTCCTCTTCCTCGGCCTCTGCCCCTGCCGCGACCCCTGCCTCGGCCACGTCCCCTCCCCCTTGGGGCTGCCAGTTTGGTGGTGTTGGCGACAGCATCGCTGGGCTCCGTCAGTTCGTGGCTGGCAATTCCTCCTTCCTCTTCCAAGCCGGCGGCTTGGCTTTCCTGATCTTTCTGGCCTTCCAGACCTTGCTGGCCTTCCTCGCCTCCCTGGCCTTCCTCACCTCCCTGGCCTTCCTCGCCTTCCTGGCCTTCCTCGTCCACCTGGCCTTCTTCGTCCACCTGGCCTTCCTCGTCCACCTGGCCTTCCTCGCCTACCTGCCCTTTCTGGGTTTCCTCGTCTTCCTGGCCTGCTTGGCCCTCATCCAAACACGCACCAGACATAGAGACGATCGACAGAGGGGCGGGGGAGCGAGTACTGCCCGGTGAGCCAGGACTGAGCGAAGACAGGCCCGCCTCTTTGTCCAGCTCGGACTGGGACGCCTCGCTGGCCTCAGACAAATGAGAAATTCCTTCCAGATACTTTGTGGCGTCCGACATGCCCAGAAAGATGGCGGCTCGGCGGACAGCGGCTTGTCTGGTGCTGAAAGTAACAAATATTGATTCATTTAATCAACAATTAGTGGTCGATTCATTACTTTTAATTAGAATGTGTTAAGCAAAGTGTTTAAAGGGCATTTTTTCTAAGAGGAGGCTCTTATGTATGAAAGAAAAAGGTATTCATTCTGTGGAAGATGGTACAGTTAAAATTGGGGGATCAAATTCAAAGCTTTTGGAAAACGGATATATGTCATGTTGCTAGCCTACCTGCTGAGGTTCATCTGTCCCGTGTAGACAAACTCCAGCAGCTTCTCCAAGGCGTAGCGACTGACTTTATCGGGGTCCAAAGTGGTGACGTCCTGGTCCTTCTCAGCTTGGGAGGCAAAGTACTTACTGAACGCAGCCAGTATGTTACGATGTGCGCGGAACTCCACGTCTCTGACCATGATGGTGACATCACACAGGAAGTCCATTTCCCGCTGCTGATGTAGGCGCTGCAGGAGCAGCTTGCCATGACTGGCACCGTGAGCCATTGCTACAAGAGAGTCCATGTTAATCATTTCTACTCTGGCAATCTATGCTCATTTATGTTTTCCAGTCAATGGCATTTCACATTGTATATTAGAAAAAAATTAGCAGGTATAGCTACTGTAAAACATCTTTGAGTGTCCAGAAAAGCCCTATATAGATCTGATGCAATAGTAAGACTACAATCAGGATTCAGAGTTAGGGTTTTGAAGTTGGGTTTCAAAGTCAGGGTTTGGGTTACTGTTTCACACCAGGCCCAGTGTTAGGATGCTAAATAAGGAGTTGGGATTCAAATCACAGTTACGGTCGTATAGTCAGCTGTAAAGTCAAGGTGAAGATCCAAGTCGTCTCAAGTCAGATTGAAACTAGGGTAAGGGCTTCAAAACCAGGTGTATAAGTAAGATTTCAAGCCACAATTTAAGAGAATAGTAAGGTATGAAGCCAGATTTCAATTTCCAAGCCAATTTTAGCATTTAGTTTTTTTGAATGGAGGTATATCCTCACCGACGTTAAGTTTACATTCCTAAAAGTCACAAAAGTACCAAGATAAGTAATTTATTCGAGGGAGAAGCCGTGTAGGGAAGACTAGCAGTCGGCTATAATGAAGATTTGGAAAATAAAAGCTCCTTCCCGCTTCCTGAGTAGGCCTACGCCCGATGCTAATGCTAATAGCCGCGTCGTGGCTCGCCTTAAAAAAGCGCCATCTGCTATTCGAGGCGCCGGGTCCTCTTGTCAGCACATAACCTTGCCGACACGCCGGTTCCGAATAGGTTACGACGCCCGCTGGTCCGTTCGGGCTACCCGAATGGACAGGCTGAAGCTAAGCGAGCTCACACGGTAGCAAAAGGCGTCGATAACGTCGTGCTCTTATTTCGAAGGATTCGCCGATTGCGACGGCGGTGCCCGCTCAAGTTAGCCCAAATATTAACAAACGCACAATTCGGAAAAGCAGTGCAAACGTACCATCCGTGGCCAAAATTAGTTAGCTGGGAAATTCTTTTTGGAACTGAGTCCGTGTAAATAAAAGGCGGAAAGTGCTGTACCTTTTAACATCCGTAATCCCGGGCCGTTATCTCGGGATTTTACGAAATCTCGCGAGACTGGCTGCTAAACTAGAATTTGAAGATCGTAATCGGAATCAAACAAGTCAGTGCTCATCATTAATTACAGGACTGTCTCAGAAAATTAGAATATTGCAGTTATATTGAAATAATAAAAGGCTTGCAATATTTCAGTTGATTTGTAATGAATCCAGACTGTATGACATTTTTGTTTTTTTTAATTGCATTACAGAAAATAAAGAACTTTATCACAATATTCTAATTGTCTGAGACAGTCCTGTATATTAGAACGGATTTAACGAATTATCCCATAAATCAAAACCTTTTGTCATATTTTTGTTGTAATTTTGTATTTTAAAATCAAATTTAAAAAATGGTGATAATTTGTTATTGTCACAAACTCTTTATTGCACATATTTACAGATAAAAGATATTTACACTCACGTTTTATTTACAAGTGAGAAGCAATGCATTGTTGTTCACGGTCCCATAATAGTGTCTAACCAAATCTAATTAACGGTCCTCTAAAACGGTTTGTATTTGCTTAAAGACGGCACAAGATGGAAGCAAAGGGCTACTTTTATCCAAATCAAGCTCCTCAACTCACATCAAATTGTTTCTTTAGCACCATAATACCACCAAACAGCGCTAAAAGCAATTGTTCAGCAAACAACAGGATTTGCGAAGGGCCCAAATTTACCACCACGATAAACGCTGTAGTAATCTTTGGTTGATCTAAAATAATATTTAAAAACAATGACATGCAGAAGTGCTGCATTTAGGTTCGTGGGATGATTGGCTGTTCATATGCAGTTGATCAGAGTCAGTACATTTAGCAGATACACATGAAACACACAACAAAAAAACCACAAAGTATTATTAACATCTTCAATACACTCAGATGAGCAGCAAAAATTTGACAACAAACTTTTCTTTGATGCGCAATGTTTTCACAAATGTTTCTAATAAGGAACAGAATTACTCTTCATTCTTATGGCGTCAATCATCTGTGAACCATCAAAAAATGGGGGAAAAAAAAGCAAATTGCTTACTTATTTACATAGACCACTGAAAACATGCTATTTTTGAGATGTTGCAGATTTTGTTCCCCACTAGAAAGAATCCTGTTGAACAAATAAAAAAAATCTGCTCCTTTGTTACAAGCGGCCAAATAAAAATTACAGTCAGACATCACATGCTCACTGATTAAGGCTACAAACGGGAAGCGCATGTTTGTTAGCAGCAAGTAGTCATTTTTAGATCTTTGAATTGGATTTTTTTACTCAATGGAAATCTTAAGAAAATCGTCCTCGTGTCCATCGCCGTCTCACATCTGGCCATCACTTGACGCCGCTCCCGCGTTTGTCCCTCGCTTAGAACGTCTTTGGGTTTGACGTCCACCAAGTTCTGATGGCCAGGATCCGCTGGAGGAAGTGCAACAGCGGCCTCTTGTGGCCTAGCTGATGAGAAAGGCCCCAAAAAAGCTGCTCTTCTCGTCCATGTCCACGGCAGAGGCGTTGGTTACTGTGACAAAGAGGCGGTCGCCCGGGTTGAGAGAGAAAAGCCCCCCCTGGTGGGCTGAGTGCAGCGAAAATTGTGAGTCCTTGGACCAGCAGGAGGTCCTGCTGGTCTTCATCAGCAGGATGGGCACTGGGTAGGTGCTCACCTGCAAGAAAAGGCTTGTCAAGTTTGCGCATAAATTTGATTTGTAGCAACTTCTGTAGGTCAAAGGGCATCTTTGCTAATATGCTCACACTAAGAAGATGGCTGCCAACAGAGAGGAGCCGCTTTAGGAAACCACATTCAGAGTTGAGTTTTAAAATGGAGAATGGGCGCCCTTACCTTCTTGTAGATGTACTGCAGCAGAGGCCTTCCTCTGTCCTCGCCGCCATCGTCCGAGGCGTCCTCGTCCACGGGGCGGCTGTGTCTGAAGTACGTCTGGGCGTAGATGTAGTAGAGGCCGGGCCGCGGGACCACCAGCTCGCCGTCCACCAGCTGGACGTCCTGCAGGAAGGCCAGACCCTTCTCGCCCTCCCACCACGAAATCTTCTGCCCGTGAACGCGCCGGGCACCCGCCGTTCCCCCTGGGAAGGAGACTGAAAACAAATCAGTTACTAACAAATGCTACATAATTATCATTTCAGTTCAGAAACCACAAAAAAAAATAGAACCAAATGCTAATTACATTTAAGAATTTCATTTCAGGGGCACAATTGCATGATCAGTTACCATTATTTCCCAAAGCCATTTTGGATCAAAAAGTCATAAAAAATATCAGCAGTATCCATAATTTGGCAGGTTAGGATTAGAATAACCTGACACCAGCAAAAATCTTAGTAAAATTGCCAAAATCGCCACAAGAGGGCGGCAAAACACTTTTATTCTATTACATTAAATGGAAGCCTTTGTCTTATTTCAACAGCTTTGGCCGTAAAATGCCACAAGATGGCGCTGAAGCAATACTTTTATATTAGCCAAGCACAAAACAATAAACAATTTGCGATGAGTGACTAACAGGGGAAATACCATTAGCGACTGCCGACGCACAAATAGGTTGTTGTTTTTAACAGCAGTATTCCTCACACATTGATTAATTTCTTTGTGTGGAACGTCCGTTCTTCCCCAAAAAAAAAACCCTATTGGCTGTTTTTGGTACTCCCCAAAATTCTGAGGAAACAAGTTGGAGTGAGGCCATTTCATTTCAGATGAAATCAAAGTGGACGAGCTTCATTCACATAAAAGTAGTGCTTTAACATCTGTAGGCAGTTAGGGCTAGTGGTACAAAAATTGTGGTTAACTGGTTATGAATAACATACAACGCGAGTCAAACGTGAATGATTCAATCACGAGTCAAAACGATTCGGCTCGCACATTCGAAGCGCTTGTTTGAAAAGTGCGTCGTTTGGTTTCTCTCTTCGTGTCGCACGCGAAGCAGGTTGGACGACAATTTTGCAGGTCACGGCAGACGTCGCTGCGCATGTCGTTGCTTCTGCGCGAATACGCAAAGCTGACTGACAATCACTAATTGCCTGTTGACTTTACAACAAAAACGAATGGCTGCTTAAATCTCCGCACCAAATTCAAAACGTTAACACATTGGCCCCACAGCACATGTGTTGACATTTTCACTCCTTTGATGCCATGATTGTTGTCTGCTGCTGTAAAAGTCGGATTTTTATTTCTGTTCTATGTCGACGACGCCTTACCAGGTCCGCCATTTCCTGCCTCCAGTTTGGGCGCGAAACTTCCGGTGACGTGAGCGGCGACTTTAGGCCGTGGCGACGTGCCGTCCTCTGGCACCAGCGAGGGCAGAACCCGCGAAACTTCATCTGAACAGGAAGCAACCCGACGGGGAGTCAAACGACAACAATGGCCGCTATACCGCGCCGCTATTGTTGCTACACGTTCTTGCAAATACCACGAGTGATATTTACGAATCGTAATTGAAGACGGCCTTACCTCTGACCGCTGACGAGATCTGCTTCTGGTAGCGTTGCGACAGCGACTACAAAACAAACACACACATCAGCTCTCAACGTTTTGCTAATTAAGAGAAAGCACAACATAAAATAACAGCACGCCGTGCCTTGTAAATCATCTGGAATCGATATTTATGTCATACAAGGATGAAAACATCAAACGTGTCCAATCAAGCTCCCCAGGGGCACTTGGTGCGAAATATTCGAATGATGTCGTTTGAAACTTTGCAAACGACAGACGCCTTTTCTCTCTGCTCCGTGGGAACGACGACTGAATGCGGATGAAACGGGTTCGTCAGCCCTTAGGGTGAAAAAAAATGACAAGGCTTCAAGAAGAGGCTCATTGTGCATGGCGGTTCAGCACAATGGAATCAAACCGGCTGACTCAGCAATACCAAATGATTAAGTACGGAAGACGATTTATGTTGACAAAGTGGATCAAATTTTGAAAACACTCCTCAATTTGTCAGAATTGAAGGCACTTTACGGACAGCCAGTCAATATTGGATCAATAAAAGCAGCAACCCGCTCGTAAATAACAATACATGCCTTTGAGTCCACACCGCAACAACGACTCCACGACTAGTCTGGATTCAATTTCCAAATCAAAGTCTTTCGCTGCTTTTATGACACATTTAAGTATTTTGTCAAGTCGATTTTTTTACAAAAAAAAAAATCAGGAAACAACTCAATTATACATTTATTATTTCCAAACATGGTTTCGATCCAAAGTTCTAACATAAAAAATTTCCAGGCAGTTTTGAATCCCTCAACATGTGTTTCCTCTCCTTGAACAAAAACAAGAACAATTTTATCACCTTTACTGCTCGTGGCGTCACGTATCTGCCAAGTTGCTCGTCTTTTATTTCTTCATTTACGGGACGTCAACTTCCTGCTTTGGTGGCGGCACAATCAACTCTGTGTGTGTGTGTGTGTGTGTGTGTGTGTGTGTGTGTGCAGGTGCACGCATTCCGGTGGCGCTTAAAGCCGAGGGGATCACCTGAATGACTTCATTGTGTGGCTGACTCTGATTAACATCTTCAACCTTTTATTTTTTTTTTACTGCCATGCCGCCAATGCAGTGATTCAGATGCTATATAAAAGATGTTTTTTTATTTTCTTTTTTTAATGGGCTTGCTAACCTTTGCGCAAGAATTGTGAAGGATTTATCAGCGCTTGGGTCTCGCTTCAAAGTTTAGGAAAGAGAACATTGCATTCCTACACTTGCTATGCTAAGATAACAATCTGAGCGGGGATTCAAAAGGATCGTCAAGCTATCGTGAATTACGATTGTGACGATGATGTGCACTTTGTAATTCCGAATCGCGGGCGTCTCGACAAAGACAATCACGTTGATATTCGATTGGCAAGACCTCGTATTTGACATTTTTGAAAATGGATTTGCGAGAAGCTTCGTGAGCAAACGAGGCCATGGAAATATTAGAAGCAGCTCTCATTGTGATGCGCTGCAGATGTACCAGTGCAATTATAAACATATTAGAAGTAGAATCATTGTCCTTGCGCGACGGGAAAACCAAGTGTGTGTCAAATTAATAGGAAGGTCGCGCTCTCTGAAAGTTAACGATATTTACGTGAGTCTGACCTTCTCGATGAGTTGGTGGAGCTGCTGCGTGACCTGCCGGCACGGATCGTCTGGCACGGCCGAAACGCTCTGCAGATCCCAACCTTGCAGGCACGATGCGCTGCTCCTGGAGAAGGTCTCCTTCATCTGCACGTGCCGAGATGAAGAAGACACGAAGGAGAGGTTGAAGGAAGGTTGTTTCATGAAAGACTCCAAGTTGGCGTGACAAAGCCACAGATAATCTGACTTTTGGATTATGAATCTCGCATCTTCTCTTGGAATAAAAATGAATTTATTACTTGTGTTAGTTTAAAACATAATAAGGAAGAAGTAAGCCATTATCTCAGAATAGGTTGTGAAAGAGTGATTAGCTGAGATTTTTGCTCCCCCTGAATATCTATTACTCGGCATTTCACATGACTCACCGATTCAATTTGACTTTCTTGGACTTGATCCAAAAGGCACGCGTGTACACACACGCACAGTTATAAAAAAAATAAAAATAAATACTTCCTGATTGTTCGCAGGAGCTCAGAACAACAACTCAAACTACTTCTGGAGCATTTGCACTCCAACTAAAGTGATTGTTGTCTTTCTAAAGAACACAGGTGGAAAAAGTACAAACACTGTATTGGAGTTAAAGTACCGATAAATTGTGTTTTAAAAATGGTGAAAGTTGAAGTACTAATTTCATCTTCTGTACTCAAATAAATGTAAAAGAGTATTTCTTACATGAAATCATCATCTGCAGAGGTTGACAAAAACTAATGAAACTATTTTAACAGTCTGCTGTTAAATGTTGCGAGAAAAAATAAAAAGGTGGCAGAAAAAGAACAGTAAAAAGTACTTGGTTACTTCCAAAATACAGAAAAAGCAGAAACAAGTTACTTATTCGCTTACTTACTCTCTTACTAACTAACTAACTAACTAACTAACTAACTAACTAACTAACTAACTAACTAACTAACTAACTAACAAACTAACTAACTAAATCCCAAATTACCGACTGACTGCCGCATTTGATAACAAGTTATTTATTCCCTTACTAACTCTGTTACTAACTAACTAACTAACTAACTGACTAACTAACTGAATCCCAAATTACCGACTTACTGCCGCATTTGATAACTCAACCACTCAATCACTGCTGCGTTTACGTGCTCACTAAGAGTTTTACTTTTGTTCTCAATCCCGCGGTAACAACTCATTTGCTTGTTTACTTCTCGCGCTCACTTACTTGCTTATTAACCCACTAACTCAATTGCATCTATTCACTCACTGACAAACTTACTCAGCGACTACTTATTTAATATGTTTATTTACTCATTTATTTACGCACTCAATTTATTTCTTGAGTAGTCTCACTCACTTGCGCACCCACCGACTTATTATTTCACTAAGTTAGTCAATTAAATTTGCACAATTACTTATTTAGTCACTCACAAAATAGTTACTTTCTCACTTCTTAGATTGTGGGCTGTTTACTGAACTCGCTCGCTCATTAGTTTCTAGACTTGCTGTTTCGTCAGCACACACCTACCTTCTCGCTTTTGGAGTGAGTGAGTGAGTTGCAAAGTGAGTGCGTGCATGCGACTTACGGCGTTGAGCGAGGTGCTGAAGTGCAGCAGGGTGACGGCAACCAGGACCGTCTGCAGCAGGACGGCCAGCAGCAGCACGACTCCGAACTGCGGAGCGGAGCCCGTCATGGCGACAGAGCGCCGCCCGGTACGCGGCCACGGTCCGCCCGACCGACTTCCAGCACGCGAGCACGAACAATGGCCGAGGAGTGACGAAGGGGAGGAGGAGAAAGTAGACTAGAAGGAGGTCACTGGGGGACGGGACGGACGGGACGGGACGGGGGAGGCTCCGCAGGCTCAAGGAGGAGCGCCGACCGGGGGAGGATCCTGTTGCCTTTGTGCATTATACAAACTATTTTTAAACTTCATTTTAAATGTATTTCCTCGTACTAAAATTGCAGATCAGGTTCCTTACAATGTTGTTTATTTTTTCTTTTCAAAGGGTCACATTATGTGAAATTACAATGCGATGCTACGATGTAACGCAACCATGCAAGGCAACCCGACAACTCACAATGACGTCACGCCCCATATGACGTCACAATGTAACAACGGAATACTTCAGGGTAACGCTACAGTGTAACACAATGTTTCGCAATATAGCGCAACTGTGTAAAATTAAAAAGATGATTGATGATATTTCTCATCTTGTTTCCAATCAACGTTTACCTTTCAATCATCTTAATAAACAATTTTAAAAAAAAAACGAACACCTGTCGCTTGCTAGATTGTGGGAGAGAATAGGGAAAAAAATTGCAAAACATTGGAATGCGTTGACGTGTGAAAATCTTCAAAAGGTCAAAGGGTCCATGTTGTGTTAATATCAAGTACTGGGCTCCTAATTTGTGAGGAGGGAAAAGCAAACAAGACAAGGATACCAAGCTTTGGTTTTCACATGCTAACACGCTAACAAGCTCTAAGGCGCAGCACATGAAAAACTGCTGTTTGCATGTTCAGCGTCTGCACAAAACAAGATATGTCAGTCAGTGGCACAAGTACAAAGAATATGAAACAAAAGAAAAAAAGGATGAAAAGTCCAAAGTACATGTCTTTCGTTCACTGCCTGCTGTTAGCACGTTGCTTTCATTATCGGCCTGCTGTGCCGACACACTCGAGATAGACCGTAAACACACTCCCACACGCAAAGCTAACATGCTAGCTCTTAGGAAAACTCTCCTTTTCTTTTGCATGTGCAATTAATGGACTTCCTGTGAGGTGTTCAGGGACACGGTTAAATTTAAGAGATGCGGGAAGACGTTGAAAGTCAAACAGTGGACATCCCACCCCTCCACCCCCCGTCGGCGTAACCCAGTTCAACTCCCACTGAGCCCGCGTGTGTGTCCACTTTACAACTTTATAGCGTCTGCGTCAGAAGTTGAAGACACCCGACGGAGCGCTGACCCCCGCGGTCACCACCCCATCGCTGGCAGCCGGCCTCCCTGGCGGCGTCCTGTTGCACGTTGGGAACCTCGTGGCCTATAAATGGATGCCGCTGGTTGGCTGCTGGCCACATGAGGAACACAAACATCTGGCCTCAATCTGCATCGCGAACCCCGCAAGCCCGTGGGAGACACTCGACGCTGAAGTTACACTCCAGCGCTACGCCTAAGAGGCCTGCTGGGGGCAAGTGTGTGTGTATGTGTGTGTGTATGTGTGCGCGTACCCGTGCAGAGGTCATCCTCACTCACTGCTGACTCACCAAAAAACGTCTGGACTGACTTTAATGTCCTTTTTAAAGTGGTTAAAAAGTCATACGTTAGCATATGTTTACAATTTTGTGCTCAACAAGTTACCACTCTCAAACATATGTCTATGTGTATATCTACATATACAGTGATCCCTCGCTACTTCGCGTTTCGTTTATTGCGTCTTCACTACATCGCGGATTTTTTTTCCAAATTAAAAAAAACATTTAAAAGTCAAAATAAAACTTCTAAATTGAGGAAACGTGTCTAACCTTTAGGAAAATGTAGTATTGCTCCAACTGTTCGTTTACATTCCTTTAGAAGTTCGTTTTCGCGTGTTAGCACGATCGCTAATTAGCATCTTTCCGCTAACTCGTTAGTCCGCCCAGTACTTCTTGTTGGTGACCGTACTTCGCGGATTTCACTTATCGTGGGTGGTTTTTGGAACCAATTATCCGCGATAAACGAGGGATTACTGTACTAGCACATCCCAGGCAGTAAACCCAAGTCCTTCGGTAATAAGCTGCAATTTGGCGAGTTGTGAAGGATTCTTGAAAACAGAAGCTTCAAGGTGTTTATTGGCATAAAACCAACATATTAAAAAAAACACTTAAAACAACCACATAGCCTTTAAAACCCGCCAGCTAAATGTTAATGCTAACACATTCGGGAAAGGCACATTTAGACCTTCACTATAACAGCACTCAGTCACGTTCTTTTTAATGCCGTGTAACAGAAACTGTCTTGAAGCCCTTGATACCTGAATTGATTTCCAATAATTGAAAAAAAATGGAGGGGGCGTTAAGCAGAGAATGTTCATTTGACTCAAACAGATAAAAAGCCAGATATAATACAAATAAGTGACAAAAGGCATGATGTAGAAATCTTCCAACTTCTATACCAGGGGTGTCAAACTCATTTTTTTTCACGGGCCACATTGTAGTCATAGTTTCTTTCGGAGGGCCATTATGACTGTCAACCCAAATAAATGTATAAGCACCTCATATTATATACAGTAAAAGCTACAAAACAAACTGACAAATAACTCGTTTGCAAATCAGATGAGTAAAAACTGGTCAAATATTTTTAAAAAGATGTTATTAAAAGTGAAGACAATTTGCAATTCTAGTAATGACACATGAATTTGATGCACAATTTGTCTTCGCGGGCCTCTTAAAATGATGTGGCGGGCCGTATCTGGCCCCCGGGCCTTGAGTTTGACACCTATGTGCTATACTATTAGACCCAAATGAGTGTGTAATAAACAACAAGTTCATTTGGGCCTCTTCATGCAGCGAGCGAGCTCACGTGTTGACAGATCTGGACATGGTTCTGGACTGGCTCCACAAACAAAGAAAGAATCCAAATGTGAACATCATCTGATAAATTTTCTTTTCTTGTCGACATGCCAAAGTCGACGCCCTCCCGACAATATCTCGCTCTCTTGCACGCACGCGCACACACAATGGGGTTGGCCAGGCGGGCACGTCAAGCTGACAGCTGACCAGTCACAAACTTTTGGGGACTTTCCAGACATTTCTTTCCTTGCTTGTATTTGCTTTATCTCAACCTATTTTTTTCCCTCTCGAATTGACATTTTTGTGCTTCTTGTCCGAGTTGTTTAATTTCATTTAAGGAATGTGGAGTAAAGTTCACAGGCAAACATGAGTGAACAATTAAAGGTGTTGATGTGATAAAATTACCCAATGTCACTCCTTGACTTGTTGTCATGGCAGAGTGACATCATCACACATTTTTCGTAAAGTATTTGTCTAGTTTTCTGCCCAGCAGCCACCAAAAGTGTGGAAATAGCCAAGCAGAGACCCAGTAATTACTCCCCTCCTGGTGCCCGATGCCCACCCCGACCCCCCCACGCGTCGGGCCTGTCAGGAAGAGTGAACAATGTGGCCCTCAGCGGTTGCGATAACATTCTCCCCAGAGAATTGCTCCCAGCCGCAACTTTCCTTTCGCATTCTGGCAGCTTGTTTCCACTGCCGCCAGCGCCTGTGTTGTTTTTCTTCAACCTCATCATCCAGGCTCTGATTAATGGCAGGGCGGGCGGCTACATACAGACCCCCCCCCCCCGAGCCAGACCACCCCGCCCCTCTGCCCACATGTGTGGCAGCCGCAGTCGTGTTTGTTTTCAATCAGCGAGAACAGTCAAATCGCAGCTGGATGTCTTGTTGCTCTTTTTGCTGGTCTGCAGGTTTGGAACAAGCTCCAACAGGGAGAACTCCCCACCACCACCACCATGACACACACACACACACACACACGTATCACATTCTTGTACAACGATACCTGAACATAATTCAGCGGAGGAAGTGTCAGGTGTAAATCAAATTGTAGGATGTCCAAGAAGAAGAAAAAAGAGGGGTGGGTTGTAACTCAATTGTGAACCACCTGGAGCATTTTATGGAGCTCCAGGTGGTTCACATGGAGCTCCATAAAATGTCAATCACAATGTCCACGAAATGTCTGTGTTTGCAAAAGATGATGTTTGAAATCTCTCTTACTCTCGGTCTATCTATCTATCTATCTATCTATCTATCTATCTATCTATCTATCTATCTATCTATCTATCTATCTATCTATCTATCTATCTATCTATCTAAATCATGTTCGAAATAAAGATTCTATCTATCTATCTATCTATCTATCTATCTATCTATCTATCTATCTATCTATCTATCTATCTATCTATCTATCTATCTATCTAAATCATGTTCAAAATAAAGATTCTATCTATCTATCTATCTATCTATCTATCTATCTATCTATCTATCTATCTATCTATCTATCTATCTATCTATCTATCTATCTAAATAAATCATGTCCGAAATAAAGATTCATCTATCTCTCTCTCTATCCATCGCTCTCTCTCTCTCTCTCTCCGATCTATCCATCTAGCTAGCTATCCATCTAGCTAGCTATCCATCTAGCTAGCTATCCATCTAGCTAGCTATCCATCTAGCTAGCTATCCATCTAGCTAGCTATCCATCTAGCTAGCCAGCTATCCATCTAGCTAGCCAGCTATCCATCTAGCTAGCCAGCTAGCCATCTAGCTAGCCAGCTAGCCATCTAGCTAGCCAGCTAGCCATCTAGCTAGCCAGCTAGCCATCTAGCTAGCCAGCTAGCCATCTAGCTAGCCATCTAGCAAGCTATCTAGCTCGCTAGCCATCTAGATAGCTAGCTAGCCATCTAGCTATCCCAACCGCCGGGCGCCGTGGTCCCTTCCCCATTAGGTGGCGAATACTAAGGCTAGCAAGTGCGCCGCTCACATGTGGGTTAATTGTGCCGGGTGACAGGATAAATAAAAATCGTTTCCGAGCGGCAGTGACGCCACGTCGCCGCCCTCGGCGCTAACGGCGAGTGTTAGCGCCAAGGGCTAGCGGCCAAACCGCAGCGCAGGAAACAAGAATCAAGTTGAAAACAAATCAATAACTCTCCACAAGGCTGAAGATTTGTCTTCACGCGACGAAGGACACATGTGTCGCTCGTTAGCGCGCATGTGTCGCACAGATGGCGGGAAAAAGTTCTTCCGCTCAGACGAGACGACGGCACGAGGTGTTGGAACCCGAAGATCGTCGGGTGCCGATGTTTTGACATGTGAGCGTCAGCCAGTGTCGACGCAGACTGAGCGTGAGACGTTTGCCTCGCAACTGCCAAAATGACAAATACCAAAACAAGGATAAAAAAAAAGCATCAAAAGATTCAACCGGTATCGAGCCTGACAATTGACAATTGAGAGTTTCAAGGAAATATGAAAAGAAGATGTTATCTTACAAAGTTTCCAAGAACTTAGTTGAACAATAAAAACATATTTGTTTTTGAACATCGTTTGTTGTGTGTGTCAATACTTTGAGCAATCATCGACTCGTGAAGAAAATGATTTAATTTTAACTCATTCACGGGCAGCCCGCTCCAAATTGATCTTTGACTTCTAGTCAATGGCAGTGTAGATTTTTTTTTTTTTAAACTTTTTTTTCAGAGGGAAAATATAGCAATACGGGTGGCACAGTGGATGACTGCTTAGCACGTCCGCCTCATAGTTCAGAGCGTGCGGATTCCATTCCATCTCCGGCTCTCCCTGTGTGGAGTTTGGATGGATGGATGGAAAATAAAGCAAGACTGCTTTCCCCAAGACGATCCTAATTTTTTTCAAGAAAATAAGATTTACAAGAAATTTACAAGAAAAGACTGTACAGTAATCCCCCATTTATCGTGGATAATTGGTTCCAAAAACCACTCGCGATAAGTGAAATCCGCGAAGTACGATCACCAACAAGAAGTACTGGGCAGGCTAACAAGTTAGCGAAAAGATGCTAATTCGCGATCGTGCTAACACGCGAAAACGGACTTCTAAAGGAATGTAAACGAACATTTGGGGCAATACTACATTGTCCTAAAGGTTAGACACGTTTCCTCAATTTAGAAGTTTTATATTGACTTTTAAATGTTTTTTTTCATTTAGAAAAAAATGTTACAATTCCCATCCTCCACCAAAAAGAATTGTTTTGCTTCTCAGTAAACAGCAACAGCATGTAACAGCGTTCAGCTGAATTTATTTCATGGTGGGGCCATAAAGAGCCACATTGAGCACGTCTGTGAGGAACAAAGTGGAAGCTGGGATGGGGCAAGTTTGAATGTAAAGAAGTGTGACACTTCAAAGGCCAGTTGTCTTCTTGTGCTGGTTCTCGCCGATCCCTCGCAGACGTCACACGAGCCACCACACCCGGCTTTGCGAGTGACGAGCGTCTCTAGCAATGTGCTTTGTGTGTGTTTAGACTATTTTACATGTTTTACGTGTGCATGTGGGTCCACGCCCATGCTCATTGTTTGCTCTGAAATTTTCCAAGTAAAAGGCCAACTTGGCCAAAAGCGGGAATGAAAAGCAGCGAGCTTCCAGTGATGAAATCAAACCATAAAAAGCGTCAATCTCTTCTTTGGCTTGTGTTTTTGTGTCTTTTTTTGGATTGCTGGCAGCAGGTGCCATCTGTGACTCCAAGACAGGTTTATCATCTTTCTTCATTCTTATGTCTATTTCGGTGGCAAACCGTGATGTCATTTTCAGTCGACACCAAGTGACAAAATGGCCGTCCCCTGAGATAAATAAATACATCTGCATTATGCTGCTTATTTAGACTAGTGGAGGTGCACAAAGCATCTTCTTGTAGCGAACAGTTTTGACTTGGGCTTGCCTTAACAAAAATGAAAGGATTCCCGAAACATATTAGCTAGCCTGCTAGCTAATGTCAACATACAAGCCGTGGAACTTGTTTTCTCAATCGGTCCAATAAAAGCATCCGGCCTTGCCTCAGAGATTGTGGTCCAGCCATCGTACGTAGTTGTCGAGGGCGCGGCGGCCCACGGCGGACATGACAGGCATGTGCGCGAAGGACAAGCAGCCGTGGAAGCCGTCCTCATAGTGGTCGCTGGTCACGCGTACACCGGCCCGCCGCAGCCTCTCGGCATACATCAGCCCGTCATCCCGCAGCACGTCGAACTCGCACGTCAGCACGTACGCCTCGGGCGTCTTGGCCAGCGCCTCCCGCTCGGCCAGCAGGGGCGCCGCCCTCACGTCCAACAGCGCTGGCACCAGGCCCGCCAGCCCCGGCGAGCCCGTTTCCACCACCAGTGGCCGGAAGTCTTTCTTGCGCTCCTCCGGCAGCAGAGCGGTCCAGTCTAGTCGGGATCGTGCGGCCGGGCCAATCCCCGGCTGGTCCAAGGCGCTGTGGTTGTTGGCCAGTAGCGCCGGCTTCAGGGACGGGTCAGCGCCGAGGTAGAGCAGCCAGAAGCGGGCCATGACGGGCCGGAAGAGGATGGGCACCGCCCGGTTTTGCTGGTAGGACGCGGTGTGGAAGTCCAGCGCCTGCAGGACCGGGTAAATCAGCGCCTGGGCCTTGAAGCGTGCCGTCAAGGTCACGTCGGCGCCCAGCTGTGGACACACACCCGTCAGACTCCGAGGTAGCCATGCTCATCACTCAACCGATGCTGCCTCAGCTATTTTTCTTTCCTTTTTTTCAATGAAATGATAAAGTGTGATTCACCTCCTGCGCGACGGCTGCCGCCAAGTTCCCTCCCGAGCTGTCTCCCGACACGCACAGTCGTTCCCGGTCCAGGCCGTAATGCTCGGCGACCTCCTGGGACAGGAAGGCCCGCGATGCCGCCAGCGCGTCGTGGTACTGGTCGGGGAACACCGCCTCTGGAGCCAGACGATAGCTACGGCAACGTTGTTTTAAAAAAAAAAAAAGGACATGAACAGGAAAAAAGCAGTGATAAATACTTTGCATGGAGTTGGACAAATGCTGATACGTGTGATTGTAAAAGTGTGGTACTTGGGCGCCCTCTAATGGTAACTAAAATAATCACTGAACAAATGCCGCAGTAGCGTACATGTTTTTCACTCTGATACGGTAAATTAAATTTTTAAGTGCAACATATTTTTATTGAATCTTTTAGAACATTTTTTTATGAAACATTTATTTAGCTACAATTTTTCCTTTGCGTACAACACATCTCACGTTATATTTTTTTTGTAAATGCAGCTTTTCATTTTTATCCATAAATCCAATCGTTTTTTGGGGGGAATATTTGTTACTCACTCGATAGACATGACGACAGCATCCAGCTGTTCCGCCATTTGGCGGCACATGAGATCATACGATCGCATCCCTGTGAAGAAAGAAGAAAAGGAGGAGAGGGTGTCACGTGATGTCTATCAAATCTAGGATATCATTTTTTTTTTAATTTCATATGCTAATTGAGATAGTGTTTTGCTTGTCACGATGTTTTGCTCTAACCAACCGATGAGAAAATGAAAAATACTGAGGCATTTTAATCTGATTCTTCGGGCCAATTGTGAATTAATTCTGGTCACCAATGATGATTTGTAAATTTTATTTCAATGCATCAATTCCTTTTCTCGGAGCAACAGCGACCTCTGCTGCAAGGCCACGGTAAATACGTCCCCAAAGATAACAGTCCACCTTGACTCGTGCCCTTATTGATAATAACTATCGAGCCATGTCTAGCTTTTGATTAACATATATATCTAGCTCGATGTAGTGACTTGCACTCACGTGCAGTTCCCAGCGCCCAACCTCCGCCGTGAAAGTAGATGACCCCCCTTTTGGGGCTGCGTCCACCCGTGGCCTGGAACATGCGAGCGGGTATGCCCCCCAGCTGTCCATCGCTGACGACCACGGCGGGGCTTGAACGAGCCTCAATCTCCTCGGCCCATGACACCAACCAGTTGAGCAGGTGCACCTGGTGGCACACGCCCAGCGCCTGGGCCACGTCACCCTGCACACAGCACAGATGCCTTGGGGTCATCCAGGAGCAATTGAGAGAAACTGGGCGTGAGAGATTGTGGAACTGCATTCAAGCAGAACAAGTCCAGCGTGTTGTACAAGGCTTACGCAAATACAGGTCACATGCTGCAGTTTATGTCCCTGAGCATCAAAATTACACACAAGTGTAATAAGAGAAGCAATAAATGAAGACAAATAGATGCTGCAAGAGTTTCATAAGCATCTATTTATTAATCTTCATCCATGTTAAATAATAATCAGCCCCGCCCTCCAATCGCAGCCCCCCCGTCCAGCTGTCTTGTCAGGACTCACCACACGCATGAAGCCCCGGAAGAGGGCGTCCAGCAGCATCAGCTTCCACGGCTCGCTCACTCCAGCGGGCAGCGGCAGGTACACGTAATAGGCAGCCGCCGCCAGCAGCACGGCTCCGGTGAAACGCAGCCTCATCGCTTGGCCGTCAGTGTGTACCGGGCCGGGGCCTCGGTGCGCTCGCAATCACCCTCCCCGCCCGGGTCTCGAGGTCCCTCCCAGGGTCTCAGGTTGGAGGAAGCACATAACGCCGGGCAAAGACCCCAATTTCAAAATAAAAGTAATATTTGACGTTCGATATTATCGCCTGAGCAATGAATTGTTGCGCGTAAGATCTTATTTTGAAAACGTGTTTACGGAAAAAGTGTAGGCCTTGCGTAACGACGCGCAAACTGGGAAATGTAGTCCTCACTGGGATAAAATGGGGAAACATCAATATGTTGTTAAAACGTTAAATAAACATCGCACAAGGTAAAACTCAAGTATGATGTTAACATTTAAGAAAATAAACACCCGAAGAAACGTTCACTTGTCAAAGCCACACTAACACTGCCACCTGGTGACCCTACGAAGAAGTAAAGATTAAATTAGCTGTACAACCGAGGGTTGTGGTTACAATTTTCTTTTAGAAACACATTACAGTTTGATTTATGTCAATCTTCCTCGCTATAAAGCTTTTTGCACGCTAAGAAGAGTGGAAAACGAATAAAGGGAAAATAATTGACAAATATTTTTCCCCAATCATGAAAAGAAACGTCATAATATTGGCCAATCATTGCGATAGACAAACAAACAGATTAATAAATCACTTATATGAGCCGTTCGGTGGCATCAAAACTAACGAATGGTTATTACAACATTGTAATATTTCAACGACAAAAAAAAATGTTTTCAGAAGACGAGCCAACAGAAGACAAATGATTGACAAGGATTCCCTCCAATCCGGTGGTAAAACGTCACACAATGCTAACCAATGATGTGCGAAAGATCAGAACGTGACGACGCAGAGGAACGAAAAATGATTTGTAATCGTTTCCTCCAATCGGTAAAGAGAACGTCACGATGCTGGCCAATGATTGAATTCCTTTAGCATTAGCAATAGTAGACCCTTCGACCGGGATGGAGTAGCTGTCAACAAGGCTCGTTATCTTGTTCAATGGATAGTTGCATATTGGTAACAAGTTGAACTATTTAGTCAACAGGTTACGATTTCTTAATTTTTTATCTATAGTGTACTCAACGGACTCATACATTTAGTGCTTGTGTTTAGCGTAAATGCTAATTTTAATACATCCTCCACCGCTACTTTTAGTCTTTTGGTCGCTCGCTCGCGATTAGTTGCATCCTCGAAAGCCGGCGTCGTCGTCATGGGCGAAGTGGAGCTGTCATGCCGGGCGTACGTCAAGATGTACCTGCACGCCTGCCTCTTCCCCCGTTGCAGCGTGAATGGGGTGCTGTTGTCTTCCAGCTCGGCAGGGGGCGCTGTCTGCGTGACTGATTGCGTTCCGCTGCTGCATTCGCACCTGTCCCTGGCGCCCGTCACCCAGCTGGCACTCACACAGGTAAGAACAGCTGACCTTTTGACTAGTGTACTCAAGTGTGCTAAAAATGGTGATGCTGCAGGTGGACGTGTGGTGCTCGCAGACCCGGCAAAGGATTGTGGGATACTATCAAGCCAACGCCTGCGTGTCAGATTGCAGGTAAATCTCGGCACCGCTCTAACAGTAAGATTGGTGACGGAAGCAACCAACCTTTTACAGTCCAACGCAAGGAGCCCTGAAGATCGCCGACAAGATCGCCGAACAGTTCGACGGCGCCGTTCTGCTCATGGTCAGTTCCTTGAGAACTTTTTGGTCACTGCAAACCAAAATGAAGTGTCCTCATCTATTGTGTCCTTTGTCACCAGCTGGACGGGAGCAAAATGTCTCCCGACTACCGTGTCCCTCCCATCGTCATGTACGAACGCAGAGACTCGAGGTGGACGCTGAAAGACAAGCACACGTAAGGAGTAAATCTTACTTAATCACTAAAAGGAAGTCAGATAGCGAAATGCTAAAACTGAATCTGTGATATGAAATCATGATTCACCTTGTTTTTGTTTATCTTCTTCCCATGCAGGATCATGCTGAGGCAGTGGGAGGAGACCCGCGCCATCGCCAGCCAGATGTTGGAGTCGGGCGACCACTCGCTCCTGGTGGATTTCGACAGCCACCTGGATGACATCACCAGGGACTGGACCAATCAGAAGCTGAACGCCAAGATCGCCGAGCTGGCCTCGCCAGCCAATGGAAACATCTAAAAGTGGAGGAGAAGTGCTTCGATTAATATATTACCATTTTTTTTGTTAACACGGAGGGTCGATGGAATGCCATTGAAGCCTTTTCACTAGTTCTCTTTTTGTTTTACTAACACAAGGTGAAAAATGACGAGGGTGATGTGATTTCAATTAGAATGATTTCAAGGACATGTAAACACATCCCAACTCCACTCCACATTTCTCCCTCGGGGATTTATCTTTCAACCGTGACATAAAAGGACCCTACCATTTCAGTGAGCATGTTTAATAAAAATAAGTTAACATGTCTTTGGTGTTTATTAAAAAAAAACGAAGTTGATCAAGTGCCAGAAGATAGCAGCATAGCACTACTTTTGTGTAAAAGACAGTAAAATCACATCAACATAGTTCATTAATACTGCATACACAAAAACAGTGACTAAGTTATAAGTAAAAAAACTAAAGTGAATTTGTGAATTCAAGCATGCACGGTACACTACGTGGTTTTATCCTAAAAAAATGTAAATTTTGTTTGTTCTCGAGTGTCTCACTAGGACATAGAAATAAATACAATTGTGACACATCAAATTTATGCTGACGCGAGCGCAACATAAACGCCAGAAATACCATTTTGAAAAGAACACTTGCAAATCCAAAGGACAGTCAGCGGTGTTTTAAATTGATCCTAATGATTATATTCTTGCGTACGTGTATAGTGTTGAAGTCTGTGTAAATATTTGTGTACTTTGGTCCTCTGCTTTTTTGTGTGCTCCAAAAATGTAAACTCTCATACTGGAAATGCAGAGTTTTTTTTTTTTTTTTCCCATTGAAGATGTGACCTTGACATTCCATGTAACTTGGCCACTTGAACTTGCAGCGTTTGTAGTGTGTGCCACGTCGTTCCATTCAAGATTTTCAGGCGGGCGGTTCAAACATGACGGAAGGACGGCCGCCCATCGAAGAAAGTGACTTCGGTGCTATTAGGGGAAGAGGCCGGCGCCAGGTTCCGTCAGGGTGCCTCCGCCTCCGCCTCGTCGCTCTGCTCAGCCACCAAGTTGAGTGTGATGATCTCTTCCAGCGGAGACTCCAGGATGTCAAAGGGCTCCAGCGTGGAGCAAGCGCTCCGCACTTGCTGCTCGGCCCACGGCAAAGTCACCTGACATCGGGCACCAACAACAACATGAAGTAACACGTCAGTCGAAAGGAGCGCCACCTCAAAATACCTGAACGGTGATGAATTTTTCCGACGGATCTTCACTGCAGCTGAGTTCTTCGCCAAAGCAGAGAGTGAAGCTGCATTGTGGCGGCTCGCCGCCGTTCACACAAAAGTTGTCCAGCTCTGAAAAGCAGAACACAAAGTCAGGAGTTTTGCGGCAAGCTGAAGATTTCTGTTTAAAGCACAGGTGTCAAACTCAAGGCCCGGGGGCCAGATACGACCCGCCACATCATTTTGTGTGTCCCGCGAAGACAAATTGTGCATCAAATTTGTGTGTCATTACTAGAATTGCAAATTGTCTTCACTTTTAATATCTTTTTTTTAAAATATTTGATCAGTTTTTACTTGATTTGAAAACGAGTTATTTGTCATTTTGTTTTGTAGCTTTGACTGTATATAATATGAGGTGCTCATACATTTATTTGAGTTGACAGTCATAATGGCCCTCTGAAAGAAGCTATGACTACAATTCCCGTGAAAAAAATTAGTTTGACACCCCTGGTTTGAAGTATTAAGATTTCCACTCACGTTCCTTGAAGGCATCTTTGCTAAAGAGCAGGACGGACTCTGAGTTCCTCTCCATCTTGGATAAGGCGGGCGAGCTGCCGTGAGGCCCCGTCCAGAACACGCGGCCGCGGCAGAAGCGGCGGCCGTAGACGCCCTGGCGGGTGGACGTGAGCAATATGCCCTTCTCCATGAAGGGCAGCAGGGAGAGCAGCTCCACCCTTCCGGCGGACATCGAAGGCGGCGGCTCCGGCAGGTGGATGCGCGGGAAGCAGGCGTCGATGGCCGGTGTGGGCGGCGCAGGCGAGGAGGACGGCACGTACAGCACCCGCACGTCGGCCCCCTGGATGTGTCGCGTCAGCACTTTCTGGCCCAAGTAGTGCACGGCCACGTGCAGCGAGTCCTTCTCTGCGTAAGCATTCGTAACTTATTGCAATTTTCTTGACACTTTGTCGTCTCGCTCGCTCAACGCTTACCTTCCTCTGGAGGCGCGACACTCTCCTGGATACACACGTCCAGTTGGATCTCGCTGAGCGCTGCAGAGAAAAAAAAACGTCAGTCAAGGTTCTTCCAAGTGCTGGTGCGAGCTCAAACTCACGGGCTTCCATTGAGTGGTTGTCCATCAGTGCCGGGAGAAGCTCAGGCTGCAGCCCGATGTCTTCGGCGATCTGAGTTGCCGCGAAACAACAGTTACACGAGTAAGCAGTGCTAGGAATGCTAACGAGCTAGCAAAGCTTCTTGAGCAGCATGGCGAGAATGCTTTCAATTTGTGGATGGATGCGACACGCACTGGCTCAATTTTGCCCTCATCCGCCGCCGTCTTCATGTGCTTGACGTGAGGGACGTCTTCATCGGCCGTGACGTCGTCGCTGCTGCTGCTGTTGCTCCTGCGCTTGCATTTACGGATTCTTTTCTCACATTTCCTCTCTGGAATTAGTGCTCCTTGACAGACGTGGAATTCTCATTTGTGCCCTGACACCGACTCTCCCAAAAAACAAGCGAACGGTCCTTTCTCACCTTGCTCGTCGGGTGGTACCAGTCGGTAGACTTTGTACGGCTCTGAGATGTCCAGCTGGGCTCGCTCCACAACCTCACAAAACTCGGGGCTCTTTTTGAGGGCGCAGCGCAGACGCGTCTTCCAGCTGGCTGGGTTGTTATCGCTTAGCCTGCCCTTGAACTCGGCCCATGCCTTAACGACAAACAACATTGTAGCGCCTTGCTTTTCTTCTCTCTCTCCTTGTGTACTTCTGCTAACACACACCTTGAAGATGGCGGCATCCTCATCCTTACGAAAGTCTTGCTTGCCGGCATGTTTCCAGGGGATGCGGAACATGGTTTTGGCCTCATCCTCCCATTTCAGACCCGGAAATTTACCACTGCTCACCTGCCAACACATGGCACTTTTGATCGAAAGTGGTCCTGCCCTGATTAGCGTCTTTGGGAAGGTCCTTAATACCAAGTGACGCTTTGGCCTGAGTATAAAAACTGTGAAAAGATGTTTTAATGAAATTGTAAGAAGGGTGGGGGTGGGGGGGACTTTTTTCCTTTTTTTAAAGTCGATTTCAAGAGTTTCTGCAGCGCGCCCTCCACCCACCCCGAGCCGACTAACGCGAATGCGCGCACCTGTTTCACCATCCACAAGCGCAGTTTGCGGGTGGGTCGCGGCGTCGTAGAGGCCATGACTCCCACGCAAGCAACTCCGAGGCACTCTGAGGGGCGGTGGAGGATACAGACAAAATATGCATAACGCACCATTAGCTCAGAAACAAATGAATGTACAAAAAAAAACCAACAACAGCCGAACCCAGGACGCCACTTCCGCGTTCGAGACCCTCAAAAAAACACTTTCGTTATTAGTCAGCAAACTATCGAAATCTTCTCAATTCGACAATCGGCTATATGGGTGGCACAAACAAGACCAATAAAATTTAGCAAGCTAAGAGGGCATCGAAAAAAATCAACGGTGATAATTCGGAAGTGGATTTAAGTTTCGTTTACCTGGCTGGCCCCCGCAGAAGCTTGCTGCTTGTTTCGAGTTTAGTGTGCGCGCTCCTGTGGGCCGCGCATTTATTGTGTATTGCATAAACTGGATACTTGCGAACGCGCAGAAGCGCAGGAGGCGTTTCGCTGAAATCACGTGACTTCTTGGAAGCCTACCGTGCGCCGGCCACTAGGGGGAGACAAAAGAGCACAAACGCACGCATGATGACGGCGATTATGTTATTGGGCTTGTAAAATGTCACATACCGTGAGCCAGTGTTTGAAGAGTACATATTTATTGATCATCAATAAAGCACAAAATTGATCATCTTGGCACATTCAAGTACATACTGAGGAACAGGATAGAACAGGGGTGTCAAACTCATTTTTATAGTGGGCCACTTCCCTCAGAGGGGTGTTATGACATAAATTAAATGTTGAATCCTCTCATATTAGTACGTACACAATGAATGGATAGATTATGGATTACTAGTTTTTAAATCATAAATATTTTCTTCAATATCAATTATAAATCTTCAATTACTGTAAAAAGATCATAAAAAAATCTTGCAAAATTCATTTTTCATTGCAAATTACAAATTTTGGTACGGATTTTAGATGACTTGCTTTCGCGGGCCATATAAAATAACACGATGGACCGGATCTGGGATAGACAATCAGTTTTGCTCTCTTTTTATTTTGTTCACTTTTGGACTGCTGAGCAGCGAGTCTTAAGCTATGCAGCTCATTCTGCATCAACGTAAAGCGTGTACGGCGGACGGAACCTGGCTCAGCTTCTGTGATGCTGGTGAGTTGTGTTCCTGGGAACCTTTTCACCAAGAGGAACCTCCATCAGTTTCTAAAGGAAAGCATCAAAGTCAAACAAACTGGTGTTGGCAACCTGTGCGCGCTTTTTCCCAAAAGAACATTAAATGCGCACAAGTAGCGGGAGAAAAGTTAAGGAGTCAACTAACTTAGCCGTTGAATGCATTGGAATTCAATTTCACCTTGAGCATTCGAGCGTGGTAGGCGTTGTCATCCTCGTTGTCGGCCCTCTGCGTGTCCACACGGTAGCGTTCGCAGGCTCGGATCAGGTCGCGGGCATCGTACAGAGGGGCGGGGTCCAGTGAGTGAGCGTTGATCAGACTGACCAGGTACTCCCTGTAGTGTTTCCTGAACAAAACAAAGGCTGCATTGTCTATCAAGAATTTTTCTTAATTTAATCTTCTTCCTTGGGTCACTTTTGATTTTTAAAGTCTGTAATAATTACCCTGAACTTTTATTCTGCAGTGCCTTTTATTTGACCTCTTTAATCGTATTTGCAAATGTTAAACCTGCTAAATATTTACAATGTTACATTCTAATTTGTGGAGTTCACACGGAGATAAATGATGAGAGTCGCACTCACTCGCAGAGTCCGGCCTGGCCCGGCTGAGTCTGGACGCCACACGGCGAGTCCACAGTCTGACCGCCTTCGTCCTTTTGCTCCATTACGCCGCACGTGTCTGCGTCATGCAGGAGAGCGCACTCAAACATTTTATAGGGCAGAAATGCAGTGGGCCTAATCCGGACCCCTGTGTTCTTTCCAAACAATTGCTTCTCGGTCACTCTCACCTGCTTGCGGTTCATCCGAACGTTCCGTGTTGAAGTCCACGCCGCTCCTCTGACAAACGGGAGCAGATGGGACACGTGAGCAAAGCTGCGGAAGCTGCGGAAATGTGCGGCGCGGTCGCTCGCACCTGCAGCAACGCCTGCAGCTGCGTGGCCTCCCAGTCCCGCAGGTAGAAGAGGCAGTCGCGAGGATGATGAGCGTGGAAGCTCGTGAAAGGGCACTGCTCCATCCTGCAGCCCGTCTGCAACAGAAAAAAAAGGACTCTCGCGCTATCCTCAAGCAGGAGAAGAGACACTAAGAAAAGCATGCCACCCGTGTCCGCCTTAAAAAAAAACAAAAAACAAAGCAGCGGCGTACCCACCGTGTAGTAAGGGTTGTTGCATCCGCTGCAGAACTGGTACCTGCACTGGGAGCAGCTGAAGTGCATGCAGCCGCCTTTGGTCAGCGCGTACTGGAAGCGGCAGTGGGGGCAGGCTGCAAAAACCAAGACCACGCTCACTCTTGCAACCTTCAGCGAGTGAGTGAGAACAGCAGGCCGTCACTCACTTATCCCGTTGTCCCTTAGGTAACCGGCCAGGCCCAGCCTCTGGTACTCGGGGTCGTTATCCCGCTTCCACTGCTGGAACTGCTCGCAGGTCAGATCCTGGTGCTGAGGCTCCCACTGTCGAGGCGGTCAGATGCAAATCAAGCCGTCGGCGTATCGGACCGCCGGGCGCGGGTCGGCACTCACCGCTTTCTTGCACTTAGCGCAGAAGCTGTTGCAGCAGGACAGACAGGTCACCTTCAGCTGGTCGCCTTCGTTAATGAAGCCCGACACGCACTGCGTGACAAAAAACATGATATATGTAAAAAGGAGCGCTTCATTTGAGCTTTTCATGAGACTATGCAGAAGAAGTAATACGCAAGATACAATAGGCGGGGTGGGCAGGACTACAAAAGCGAGACCACCATCCAGTCTTAAAATGTGAAGACCATAACCATGCACACTCACATGGCTGCACCACAAAAACTTGGGGTCCTTCCTGAGCACGTGCTCGGTGAGCTTCTTGTGGAAGAGGTCGTAGACGTCAGGCTCCAAACATTCCCGCAACTGCAAAGTGCAAATCCGGTGAGGTCATGGCAGCCCCTCCCCTCGCAACCTGTCCGCGGCTCATACCTGGATGTCCAGCGTGGAGAAGTAGCTGTCATGCTCCTCGGGATCGGTGATGTCGGGCCCGCGACAGATGGGACAAACCATGTCCCAGATGTGCCTGTCGCGCACCATGATGGTGAAGTGCTGGGTGAAGCACTCCAGACACACCGAGCACTGACATGACGTCAGAGACTGCATCTGTGAAAACATTGGTGAAAACATTCAAATGGTGTTTGCAGTTCGAATTTTTTTTTTGCTGACCTTGCTTCGGGGGAAGATGCTCAGGCAGCAGGGACACTCGTTGTTGAGGACGCGCCTGATGAAGTCGCGGTCGTGCGACTCCCTGACGGCTTGCACCACGTCCTCCAGCGAGTACGCCACGTCCGGCTCCCGGAGCAGCGACAGTGTCAGCTCGCAGCGCCCCCAGCTGGGCAGCTCGTACAGCGCCAGCAGACGACGGCACATCCGCTGCGAGGAGCGCCGACATTAGCTCAGATGCATTCGGGCCTTTATTTTGGCGGTCTGCACCTCTTTGTCGGGGTGGTTGGGGTCCACAGACGGCTCGGGCTGCTCGCTCCAGATGCGCTTGTGGAAGGCGTCCAGTAGGGGGCGCTGCAGCACCGACAGGGCTCCCTTTACCTCGCCACCGCTTTGCCGCAGGGCCTCTTCGCACCGACGGGCGTCTCGAAAGCCCAGAGAGTTCAGCTCATTCATCTGCGCACACACGGCAATACCATCGTTTTCGGACCTGGACTCAAATCGCTTCGATGAAGTAAAAGTGCGGGCCACCCGCAAAAACGTCAAAATATTTCCAGAGTTTTGATCTAGTTGCACCAGTTGATGAACTTTCACCTACTGCGGGTGGCTGTGGAATTTAGATTTTGTAACCCTGTTTTTGTGTGTGTGTGTGTTTCTTTTGTGTTGACCAAAGCATGTGAGTCATCTGCATGACCTTGCTTCAAATAATTGATGTGCTAGCTCGCTTGAAGCGCAAACTGCACAACTTTGACAGATTTAAACTTGGGAATCCTCCCTTGCAGCCTCACGCCTCGGTAAAACTGTTGATTTATTTGATGTTATCTGATGGCAAATTCAGGCCAAGATACATTTGTAGCTAAGTATTGCAGGGGATGGGCTCTTCTGTGGCAGCGAGCTGGAGGTCAGTCGAAAGGATTTAGAGCCAAACTGTCCTCCCACAAGAGTGTTTGGAGGTTGGAGGCTTCAAGTCACACAAATCACATTGCTACTTGAAGGAGAGGATTATTTGAGGTGGTGCTTGGAGTCAACCACGAGTAGGTGAAGCGACGGTCACACCTTCATTTGTCGGTCCCTGAGCAGCTGCGTGGCGGCTCGCTCGGCGTCGCCGCCCGCGGTCAGCCAGGCCAGCTTGGCCTCGGCCCTGGACAGCTTGATGCCTTCGCCTGCGGTCGAGGCGCCGGTGTGTACCGAGGCGGCCATGGCGCAGATCTCGTCCAGCAGGTGCGGCAGTTCCGACGTCTGCCAATCGCAGGGGTCTCTGACGCCGGCGCCGCACGAGCGCAGCGCGGCGTACACTTCCTCGGGGCTGATGCCGCGCTTCTCGGCTTCCTGCGGGAAACACAGCGGGCGATGTTCAATGAGAGTTGCGTTCCGGCCAAAGTTTTGCCTCAGAATCAACACAATTATGAAAAATGTTACTTTGGCGCCTCCATGTGGCAACAATCAGCAATGACTGCACATACCCTGTTGCAAATAGTAAAGCAATTCATTCAAGTCTGTGTGCCAAGCAAGCACTGGCTGGCGTGAGAGAACAATTCCTACTTTGATCTGGCGTATGAGGAGCAGCCCGTCTTCCTTCATGCGTTCCTGCCTTTTGACATCCAAGCTGGCTCTCGGCTTGGGCAGCGGCGGCGCGCTTTTACGGCCGATGTCGCCCGAGGCCTTGGGAGGACGCGGAGCTCCGTCCAACGCTTTGCCCGGAGAGCCGCACACCTCGCACGCCTCTGCAGACGCGGCGTTGGCGTAGGTGCACGACTGACACATCCAATGAGGCTGAAGAAGAGAAAACGATCCAGCGGGAGTTCACATCTTACAAAGGAACATTTGGCAGCAGAGGACATTCTTGACGACAAACTCAACCCTTTCTTTCAAAACTGTGACCACCAACCTGTTCTCCGGCGTTCGAACCAGAACTCGAAGCCGGGCTGGAAAGCACCGGGGTGATCGATGGGCGAGGGGCCAGACGGGGGCGCTCGCAGACCTCACACAGGACGCTGCTGCCTGGATTGATGACCGTGCAGCTCTTGCACTGCCACTCTGTCAACACACCGTTCAGACGATCATTGTTTCGGCACCGAAGTCATCTTATGACAAAACAAATGTTTCTACTTCACTGTTCCGAGCGTCTGACCTGCGTTGGCGGGCGTGGAGCCGCGTTTGCACGTAGCGCAGAGCGAATCGTGCGGCTTGTTGACGGCGGCGCAGAGAATGCACGTCCACGTGGGCCGAGGAGCGCTGGAAGTAAAAAATGACATTCAACACTGGGAATAACCCCTAAGGAATCGATCTCGAGGTATACCCGTTGCTCTTGGTGGGCGCCAGAACTGTCCTGCTGTGTCCTTTGCGCTCGGGGTGCGAATGGAAGAGTTCGTCGCACTTGCGGCACAGCATCTGCACGCACGTGGCACACCGAGCGTGGGCGGGCGACACGCCACAGATGGAACACATCCCTTTGTGACAAAACGTCCGGGGAGAAAAAAATGTGAAGAGACGGTGGTGAGGACGACGGGGGCGGCGCTGACGTAAACCTACCCTGCGTGGCTTTCAGTACTCGGTCTCGCTTGTGATCGGTTCTGGCAGGGTGGCGATGGAAGAGGTCGTCGCACGCGTCGCAAAAGGACTGGCCATTACACGACGGGCAGAGTAGCGTTGCGGACCCGCCGCACAGATTGCACTGGCCCGCTGCGTACACAATTTCCAAGCTCAAGTTAAATACCAACCGGACTTTAGCTGTGGTTCACCCATATGCCACTAGAGGGAGCCCGCATAACATGACCACCACTATACAGTACATCTCAAGCCCCTCTTAATCGATAAACTCCATCAATGGCCAAACTGAGCTCAAAGTGAAAGTTTGTGGTGGCAACTGACATGATGATGATTGCGGTGGCGCTTTCGGAGCTTGTCCCCCGACTCTGTCTAGTCTGGGCTTGGGCGCCACAGGGGGAGGCGGCGGCTTGTGTGCTGACTTGTCCTTTGGCGGCGGGATCACAATGGCGTCAGTCACCAGCGCATCCTGGCAGAAAAAATAAATCAATACTTCTTCACCTTGCCTTTTCCAGATAGTACACTGACCTGTTGGACGTCCAACCCCGGGACAAGGTCTTTGAAGACTTCCTGATGAGGATGCGTGCCCTACAAATGAGGAAATGAGTCGTCGTGAATCAGCAAAGGCTCCTTTCGGAAGAGTCAAACCTTGATGAGCATGTCCAGCTCCGAACGTAAGACCATGACTTCCAGCGTCACCATGGCGACAGTTTCACTGTCAGGCTTGGTGACGTCATCGGGAAAGCTGAGCCCGTCCAACTGCTGTTTGGTGTAGCCGTAAAGGTGAAGCACCGCTCGGCCGCCCTGAGCAATGGCAACTCAGTGGTTAGGCGCCGGTTTGATCAAGAACGGGTCACCCTAAGCGGTACTCACCTGGATGGCGTCCACAGTGGATCTGAAGACCGGGTTGTTGTACTTAACTATGCGCCAGAACTTAGGCCTGATGATGCTGGTCAGATTGCAGCCATATTTCTCAAGGATGTTCAAGGCCTTCACCAAATTATTCAGTGACTCCAACACCTGAGAGGAAGAGCACACCATGTTGGATGAAATCCGAGTGAAATTTGCAATGTGAGGAAAGATCAACCAGAAAAATTGTCAAAGTTAGAAGTGTTGACCTGAGCTCTGTTGCTGCCAGACACATTTTCCTTCAGCATGGTCTCCACCTGGAGGTGAGGGTACTTTTGGGACAGCGGCAGCGGGAAGTTGGCCATCAACTGGACGTCGGTCTTTACGCTGTGGCTTTGCCCTGAAGTAAGGAGGGCCTGGCCTCTCCTCCTCGCCTCCTCCATCTGCTGCTGATCACCGCGACCAATCTGGAAAGACACCTTAGATAGTTGGCACACAACAATGTACAAGAACATCAGAACTTCAATTCAATCACATAAAGTCGTAATAGTTTTCCTGCAAGTTTCGTCTGTCAATGTCTGAGCTAAAACTGTCTTTCCTCGTTTCAGAGGCTGGCAGGCTCCTGTCATGGGGAAGTCCCAAACCAGAGCAACATTCCAGCTACAAATGTTGTCAACAACAAGTCAATAAATAAACACACACATAAACCGTACTTTAATAAATAAATTTAATAAATATTGATCGAGTTGACAACTTGAACTGAAGCTACATAAGAGCCAAACGTCGACATTCCATTTGTTCAAACTTTGCTTTAGTGAGACAAGAAGCGTCACCGCGTACACACAAGCAAAGTTTAACTTGACTTCAAATTCTTAAATTTAACCCCCGAGTACTCGAAAGACAACATTTAAGAATAATTTACGAATAACAGCGACGTTTATTTTACCTTAACTTGGGCGAGTGGACTTGAATGCAGCATGAAGGAGGAAGTTTGGCTGACAACTGTACTTCTGGTCCGCTGTGCTTTCTTTCACAGTAAAAGTAATTTGAAAACGCTTTTGAGAGTACTTCCGGTGTGATTTGGGTTTTTCACCGTAACGTTTGCTGGCAAAATAGAGAAAATTTAAATATAAACTAGATTTTAAAAAAATGCATCAATGTTACCGGGTTTATTTTATTGAACAATAAATATTGCTTTTACAGTGAAGGTGCGAGCGGAAGTTTTTTTTATCAGTCAGGCGCAACGGGTAGGCGGTCCTTCAAATCGAAAGTAAATTCAAGCGTATGAGGAAATAAAATACAATTAAACTCCGTCCTGCCGCTGCACTTCTTCTTGACTTTCACCTTTTTGTTTTTCTTTGTCGACAAAAACAAAGTGTCCTGGTCGTTATGCCTAAAAGTTCCGCTTTGACGATAAGCAGCGAAAATGCAACAAGGGTAAGTTTCAGTTTTTTTTTCTTAACCAAAGGAAATGTCAATAAAT
This sequence comes from Syngnathus floridae, assembly GCF_059516105.1. Lineage (NCBI taxonomy): Eukaryota > Metazoa > Chordata > Actinopteri > Syngnathiformes > Syngnathidae > Syngnathus > Syngnathus floridae. The sequence goes on along the minus strand of NC_142432.1, from coordinate 5,869,147 downwards.
CCGCCTGCATAAAGTTTCTAAACTGTTAGCTTCACTAACGTGTCCTAAAAAACGTATTCTGTTTTACTGGAAATGGAAGCTTGACGCAAAACGAAAGTAAAATGAAAAGTGAGTCAGCACTTCTTCTCATCTGTTTTTATTTATCTTTATCTTTTGTCATTTCTTGTAGGTGGAAACCTTTCACCGGGCCTTGTTTCAGGAGGTTTGTGCTCGAAATGTGCTAAATGAGTCCTTTTATTTACAAATATGAAAAAAATGTTTTTATGTCACGTCTTACTGGAGTCAGGATGAGGTGAAACATGACTTTTTAATCCCTTCCAGGCCAACAATCTTTTCTCCACTGTTATTCCCTCCAAAATCCTCCAGATGGATGCCCTTCTTCAGGTCAGAATCCTCAAGAAAACAAATTTTTAATGTTGCACGGCGCACACCATCCTCAAAGCAATACTAAAAAGTCACATGTATTCAATCAAAGCAATTAATTGATGACATCTTTGTTGTCAGGATGTCAGCGTGACAGACATGTCAACGCTCAAAGCTCCACTGGACATCCCCATCCCTGACCCACCCGCTCCCGATGAGGTTTGGGAAACTCTACTTCTGTCATTTTTGCAGCGGGACAATAAAAGTTAATTGTTCCTATGATGTCATGACAGGACATGGAGACCAATGAAGACAAAGAGAAGAAGAAAAGTCGAGTGTTCTTTACGTTTTCCGTCGGGCGGGGATTTGTTTGTGATGTCATGGCTCTTGAGCTTTCTGCTTGCTCCCTCCCGCAGAGCCCAAATGTGGCTTCATCAAGTCCCACGAGATGATCTTGGCACTGGTGGGCAAGTTGAAACCCGAGATCGTCGGCCTGCGAGAGACCATCGTCACTGTGAGTGAGCGGCCGGCGACACATCTGCTTAGAAGTTGAGTCAAATGTGATCTGTGCAGGTCACATGCTGGATTCAACATCTCATCCCCAAAATTGAAGACGGAAACGACTTTGGCGTCGCCATTCAGGTACATTTTAGCTTGTTCAGATTTGAACCCGACACCCTCCTGTGATGTCACAGTAGGGCTTATTTTAATAGTTGCCCCATGTTTTCAGTATTTCTCATTTTGTTGGCTCACAGGAGAAAATCTTGGAGAGAATCGCTGCGGTAAAGACAAAAGTGGACGGCTTCCAGACGAGCATCAACAAGTCCGTGGCGAGATTTGGACATATGAAAATGTGCCCGCTTGCTTTTTGTGATGGCCGCTTTGTGATTTTGTTTAGGTACTTGCTGGAGAGGGGAGACACCGTGGCCAAAGCTTCCAAAGATACTCACGTGGTGAGTCCTTGGTAAAACTCCATGAGTGTTTGTTTTTGCAGAGCTGGACTTACCTTTGTTTTCTTTCCAAGATGGACTACCGCATGCTGGTCCATGAGAAGGACGTGGCCATCTTTTCCGACATTCGAATGATCATCTTGGACATGCGCAGCTTTTACGTGAGTCCAACAAATAAGTCCTTCTGCAAATGGTGATTTTCTCACCGCTTTCTTTTTCTTCAGATGGAACTTTATGACATGATCAACAAGAACATGGAGAAGGTGACCAATCCCAAAGGCGAGGAGAAGCCATCCATGTACTGAAACAGGCAAACCATGCCTGGTTTCCTTCTCTTTTTTTTTTTAAATCCCCATCACAGCTAAACTGTCCTAAATGCGGAAATAATCAATAAAACACTGCCCCGTGTGTTTGTGTGTGCTTCATGACACAGTTTTTATTAATTGCCAAACCAAAACTTTTTTTTTTTTTTTACAAAAGTGCCTTTCTACCTAAAAAAAAACAGGTAAAACAAGAAGAAATAACAAAAACTTAAAAATAAAACACAACTCCAACAAATGCTGTTCTTAAACATCTGGCCCCTCCCCGCCTGGGATGAGCTGTACAGGAAACATTAAAACATTTTTAGTTCCAGCCTGAAAAACTGATTTATCGTGCCGGGAAGTAAATTACCATGGTGATATTGTTGCCATTGAGCAGGATCTGGTCCAACTTGGTAATCCTGCGACCCTCTGGCGTTAATTCACTAAACCCCAACGTGAAAATGTACCATGAACGAACTAAAGTCCAACATAAGACTTAAAGGAGAAAAAAGTGACAACTTACAATTCAGTCACATCCTCGAGGACCATGTCTTAAGCAAAACAAGTTAAGCAATCAACCAGGAAACCAACACAATAAACATACACGTTTGCTTTTTAGGATACTGACAAAGTCGTCGAAGCCCAGCAGAGTCCCGACGATTTCTTTGTCCGTCTTCATGACAATGTGGATTCGAGAACCAATGCACTTGTCCACAAGCTCTGAAAGATCATAAACATACTTCATACTTCTGCAGACCTGGGCAAGAAGACATTAAAATAAAAGCTCATAAATAAAATGATACTCGCACGTGTAGGAGGGAAAACGCTTTCCAAATCGGTAAAAGCTTACTACATTGTGTTCGACAAATTTTACAGCATTCAGGTTCATTTGCCCGGTATATAAAGTTTGAGCATATTTTAAAAATAATCCTTAAAATGTACAAACCCAACGGGAGCAACTGGGAAGGATTCGTCGCTTGAGTTGCCGCCATGTTTGATGAAAGCACCCAGACAGAAACAATTGATTATGATAGCCGCGAACTAGACCTTAGCAATCGAGCCCGGCCGCCCTCAAGTATACTCTTCGTCAGATAAGAATATGAATTTAAAATGATGTCTGTGTTTGGTTCAATTATTGTTAAACAAAAGCGAGAAGACGGAAAAAAACTCCAATCCATGTATACCACGTGACACTGCAATTTGTTGTGCCGAAAACATGACGTAATCGTTCAATTTCAAAGAGTACATAGTCCAAGTCAAGAGCAATTCAGCAACGACAGACACTGCGGCGGTCCCCAGTCCGTCGTTTGCGACGGCTATTTGGCTACTCAACACAAAATTAATCAATTAAGAAATAAAACGCTATCGAGATACACATAAAATAATTTTAATAGTGCCCTGTGTTAATGCCTGCCGTGGTGTCAAGTGTGTGAAGCCGGAAATGCCTGTCAAGTAATTCTCTGACTGTGTTTAGTTCTCTGCGCGCTCTGACTAAGCGGAAGTGAAAGTCGGTCGTACTGTACTGCGCTTGTTGTAGTGTTTCACTTAGCTGCGGGCTGACTGGATTAAACCGAGGCGCCTTTGCTGTTGTTTACGCCCCACGAGAGGGAGCCCCGAATGGAGCGGATGGAGCCACAGGACGTGGACGAGCCACGGGGGCCGGTGCTCCACATCGTCGTGGTCGGTTTTCATCACAAGAAGGGTTGCCAGGTCCGTCATTCTGCTTTTGCATACCACAACATGCTAACTGCAGCATTGATGACCACATGAAAGCAGGCAGGGATGATGATGATGAAGATACTGATGCATCAGCGCCATGCACCTATTACCAACTGTTGCTATTGTTGCACGAAATAGTCCCAAAGTAGGGTTTTTAGACTGGTTTGTGGGTCAAAGTAGAGCTTCAAGTCATGGTCAGGGTTTTAAAGATTTCATGACACTAGGATTAGGGTCTGGGTTGTAGTTTTAATACTTTTAAGTTAGGGTTCAACAAGTCCAAAAAATAAAAGTCGGGTTTTAAATCTGGATGAAACCAGGGTTAAGGTTTCGAGCCTGGATTATGATTTGATTTCCAAGCAGGGTAAAGATTTTGGTTTTGTTGCCAGTCAATCTTGCCGGTCCTCTGTCATCATTTTTGCTGGTGGGAAGCCAAACCTGCCGGTTGTGCTTTGATTGAGGTTCCAAACCTGTTCTGCGAATTAACACCTGTCTGACTGTCACGTTGTCATTTTTTCTTTGGCATAACAAAAGAGAGCACACAATGGGTTGGAAGCATATGACTCTGCCAACAGGCTTCTTCGTCCATACGAGTATACAGTTAGGCATTTGCATGACTTCACACAACTCATATTACTACTCTATTACTGTTGTAATAGAGTGGCATTTCCATTTATTACTCGGAAGAGATCGAATGTGCGAACTTAACGATAAAAGCGCAACTAATTAATTTAGAGACTCCATGGAATGGCTGAGTTTTCTTTTTTGTTGTGTCCGACATCAGGTGGAGTTTTCGTACCCACCGCTGATGCCGCACGAGGGTCACGATAGCAACATGCTGCCCGAGGAGTGGAAGTACCTCCCGTTCCTGGCGCTGCCCGACGGAGCACACAACTACCAGGAAGGTACGAGCGCACCTTCTTTGCACGAGGCACTACCACTCGTTTAGTTCTCACTTCTGTCGTACTCAAAAGCAAAAAAAGTCCCTCGAACATAAGACGTTTTTTTTTGGGTCCTACAGACACGGTCTACTTCCACCTGCCCCCCCTCGCCGATGACACCAAGTGCGTCTATGGCGTGTCTTGCTACCGGCAAATAGAGGCCAAGGTCAGTCATTTTAGGCCCGGTTGCCACGGCGACGGGATGACACTCATTATTTCAGTGACAGTGCGCCATGTGTATTTTTGATGTCGTTCCCATCCTCAGGCGCTGAAGGTCCGACAGGCTGATGTAACCCGTGAGACGGTGCAGAAGAGCGTCTGCGTGCTGAGCCGGGTGGTGAGCCGCGCCGCTAGCGTTATGCTATCTCGCTAATGCTAGTGGACGTTGGTGAAAATGGTCAAATTAGGACAGAAAATAATGAGACATTGAAATAGTGCTCCAGGACCAGATGGACATGGATTGTCCCAAAAACCTTTGTCTACATCTAAATTGTTTTTGCAGCCTCTGTTCGGTCTTCTCCAAGCCAAACTCCAGCTCATCACTCACGCTTACTTTGAGGAGAAAGACTTCTCTCAAATTTCCATCCTGAAGGTGAGAAAGCATCTCCCGCTCCCGAAATGTGGGTGCCACTCACCTGCGTTGGCTTTTCTTGCAGGAGCTTTACGAGCACATGAACGGCTCGTTGCGGGGCTCCGCCTTGGACGGCTCACAGGTCTTCCTCGGTACGTCCTCCTCAGACGCATATGTCCTCCTTTGCTCTTTTGTGTGTCCTCGCTGATGAGCTTTTTTGTCTCTCTGCAGGTTTGTCACCACGAGATCTCATCCTGCACTTCAGACACAAGGTAGAAGTTGAAGGAGAGCGTGCAAACGAAAGTATTAGGACAATGAAATGAGAAATGGAACATTTTGGGGCACCTTAAGTGACAGCCATCTAACAAAATGTCCAAAGTAATCTTTCATCTCCACAGGTTCTCATCCTCTTCAAGCTCATCCTGCTGGAGAAAAAGGTGTCACTCACACATGCACACTACTTGTTTGTGTTGCTTGTCCGTGACTGACGACTGGTCGCCTCCGTAGGTCCTCTTCTACGTGTCGCCTGTCAGCCGACTCGTGGGAACGCTGATGGCTGTCCTGTCGTTGTTCCCAGGTGCGTTATGCTCAAACCGCCTCGTCAGCTACAATATTCATCGTTGTGCTCACTCGCGCGTGCACAGGCATGATGGAGCACGGCCTGGTGGACTCGTCGCACTACCGGCCTAAGAGCAGCATGTCGGACGACTGCGACCCAGCGACGGGTATCTCGGGGGCCGAGGAGTTCGAGTCCGTGTCCGCTTCGGAGCTGCGGGGCGATGGTGACGTCGAGCCCCGTCTCAAGCCGCCTTCCCGCTCCTCCCCCGAGTCGTCGGAGAGTGACTGGGAGACGTTGGACCCCGGCGTGTTGGATGAGGGGACGGAGGGGGCACCGGCAGCGCCCATCACAATGCAGCCGCTTGGGGGGCAGGGCGGCGTCACACAGGGACTACTGTCGGGTCTGGAGGAGGACCAGTACGGCATGCCGCTTGCCATCTTCACCAAAGTAAGCTCGTCGGTAAAATTCTTCTTCCTGTTGCGGTGTTCCTAATGAAGCGTCCGACCCTGAGCGCAGGGCTACCTGTGTCTCCCGTACATGGCGCTGCAGCAGCACCACCTTCTGTCGGACGTGGCGGTGCGCGGTTTCGTCGCCGGGGCGACCAACATCCTCTTCCGGCAGCAGAGGCACCTGAGCGACGCCGTGGTGGAGGTGGAGGAGGTGAGCGAGGATAGGAATGTTTGTGTCACGGGGTCAAATGGCTTAAACAGCTTCCCGTAGGCTGCCGTCCACATCCATGACGGCGACCTGCGCAAAGTTCTGGGCCTGACCACGGCCGACCTGCGCTTTGCCGACTACCTGCTGAAGCACGTGATGGAGAACCGAGATGACGTTTTCCTGGATGGGACGGGCTGGGAGGGCGGCGACGAGTGGATCCGGGCACAGTTTGCGCTCTACCTCCACACCCTGCTGGCCTCCTGCCTGCAGGAAGGTGGGAGGAGTCATAACATTTGGCATCCGCATGAATGATGGACCAGAAATGGCATTATGGGTTGCACGTCTTTTCTGGCAGATAACGAGAGATTGCTGGCAGATTACGGCGCCCCCTTCATTGCCAGCTGGAAGGTCACGCACAACTACCGCCTGTGGCACAGCAACAAGCACGCCGCCATGGCCGCCGTAACGCCGGGGTAACGTCATCTCCTTTGTCGTTCTAATATAAAAGTATTGCTTTGGCGCCAATGATTTATGTAAAACAATGCTTTCCTGCCATGCAGACATCCTTTCCAGGGACAATACAGTGTCACCGACGTCAAACTACGTCTGACACAGTGAGTCCCGCCCACTCGCGAGTCAATAGTCGCCAAATGTTAAATCTTTTTTTTAGCGTGAGCTGTTTTACATCCACTATTTTGTCAAAAGTTACACATTCGCTACGGAATGTGAAACCATTTCCAAACTTGAGCGGCATGATCTCAACTACTTTGTGTGCGCGCGCAGCTCGGTGCACAACAGCGAGCGTGGCAAGAAGATCGGGAACGCCATGATGACCACCAGCAGGAGCGTGGTGCAGACCGGGAAGGCCGTCGGTGAGAAACATTTACACGACGAAATTCCACAGAACACAAAGTGTTCTTTGTGTTCTACACTTTGTGTCTTCCAAAAAAAAAAAAAAAAAAAAGCTACATTTCATGATTTTATTACCGTATGTTAACAAAGTAAATCATTTTGGAGTGCTATTTAATAAAAAATAAAATGGGAGGAATATATGAGTACTATATGAATTCAAAAGAAAAAAGATTTGACTCACTCTGATTGGCTGATGACCTCCATCTTGTGCCCTTAGGTCAGTCAGTAGGCGGAGCTTTAACCAGCGCCAAGTCGGCCATGTCGTCCTGGTTCTCCACTTTGGCCCAGCCCGCCGCGGCCCACCCGGAGGCTCCCGCTGACCAGGCCCAATCCTGAGTCTGTCATATTTGTCCTCCCGACAGGCACCGACGTGAACACGCCGTCCGCACCACTGCCGTTTTGGATCGCTGGAGTACTGTGACGCACGGCAGATGCTGTAGCTTCGACGCCATCCGTGTTTACCACCACAACAGCCCAGCTCCTGTCATAACATTGTGGTTGCCTTGGTAACAGCATCGTTCATCCTTAACAGCGCTCTTGTCGTTTCCTCGCTAAATGGCGTCGACGAGGCCGCAGCTCGCAAGTCTCCATCACGGCACTTGCACAAGTTGGTCACAATCGGGTTGCCTCGTAATCAACGCTTGACACAATGCAGTTAGCGACAGCCTGGTTGCCATGGCAATGAGATGGCAGTGTTGGTGACACCCTATTTGGTGACTGTGTGGTTACCTGCCAACAGTGTGGATGTCTTGCTTGCAAGACAGGTTCCAGCCTGGTTACCATGGCAACGGTTCAGGTTCCTTGGGAGCAGCGTGTTTTGATAAGCTCGGTAGCCTTGTTCACTTGTCTGGTGGCAAGATTGTGTTGCTTAATCAAGCCAAAATGGGGAAATAGTTTTTAAATTTAGATGAACAAACCGTGCCTGTTGACTTACAAGTTGCTAACAGTTGATCAAATTCAGTTTTTAATGGTGTGAATACATCTATATATTATTTTATTTTTTTTATAAAATATTTGGGCTTTCAATAAGCTTATATGCACACATCACTAACATGTAATTTGTGGATATTCAACAACAAAATATATTCCATTAAATTTATTTTACGTCAGGAGGTGACGACAGTTTGAGACTAATTGTTCGACAAGGTGCTTTAAAAAAAAAAAAAAAAATGCTGTTATGAGAACACACACATTGTTATGACAAGAATCTTTATGTAATTCAACTTCCTGAATGAAAACTGACAACCTTCACTTGCTCGTTATGTCTGGCTATTTTCAACTTGTATTGCTCTTATTTATTTGTTGTGTAAGCCGTTCAGAAATTAAATCTCTATCTTCATGTTTTGTCTGGACACTGGTCAAATTGATGTTTGCAAACAACTGTAATTACTAGCTTGTGAAAACAAATCATTTGACTTTCTGCTTTGTGACAAATTTTACTGGAATATATATTAGCATGTCCTTCAGAAATCTTTTCTCCCCCTTTGAGTGTTCTTATTCCTGATTACATATCCCATTTTATAATTTAAAAGAATAATTTCTATTCTGATTGACAGTCTATTTTCCTGACAGATGCTTGTAAAATAAAAACTATATTGCTGCACTGAAGAAGAGGCCTTTTGTCATTGATGGACACGAATGAATAACTTTTTTTTTTGGTATGCTTTTTTTAATAAATTAACGTTCATTGAAAAAACAGTGCCAACGGAATATGATGCAGCCAAACATGCTCAAAACGTCTGCCATGAAGCACCTGTGCTCATGAGTTGAAGGTCCCACCCCGCCAGACTACCGCTAGTGGTTGCCAGGGCCGGTTCTCATAGCAACAAGCGCCCGGGCCCGAAAGACGGCTTCACGGTGCCTCCTCCGGGAACAACGAGAGGACCGATTTCTAGCCACAGTCGCACTACAGTAATGTCTGATATTAAATTAAAAAAACATCTAATACAAAATAGAACTGGTTATTCCCCCCCACACACTATAACACGTGCTTTAAACATATGAAAAATAGATATTTTACCATATTATATATAATATATACTTCAGCAGCTTGGAAATGAGAAATGCTGATAGTGGAGGTGGATGTGTGTGGTACCATGATTGACGCTCAGCATCGCATGAGGCGATGGTTGTGTGGAAGGAAGGCGAGCTGATGGCACAGCAGGCAAGCAACTGGACCTGCAGTCGCCCTTGCTGCCCTCAACCTGCGGGGGGGGAAAGAAAAAAAAAAAAACCACCTCCACAGCCTCCCTGCCACCCCACACTGTCGTTCCAGGCAGGAACCCAGACAGATGCCAGCTGGTCACTTGAGCGATTGATCCAGAGTTATCTTTAAAGAGATTGTGATGTGCTGTGTCCAATCACGAGTGGAGGGGGAGAGAGAGAGACAGGGGGAGAGAGCGAGAGAGGAGGGGGGGTTAGAAAGGGGCAAGGGCAAACACCGAAGCAACGGGACTCCCATTCAGACTTTGGGCAATTTGAAGCCGAGATGCATGTTTTCGGAATGTGCGAGGAAGCCGGAGTACCTGTGGAAAAAATAACTCACGCGAACAGGGGAACATGCAAAGTCCACGCAGCGAAGCAAAACATTCCAACCCCCGAACCTCGGGACGGTGAGGCACACGCGCAAACCATGCCCCCTGGCGTGCTGCGTTATGAGATCAAGAAGGAACAGTTTGCCGGAGCACGACGTCCTTTACTTTTGTAGCAGACGTTCCCGAGTTGCCGTCCCCGCGTCCCTTTGAGGGTTCTGTGCGCGCTCCCCCCATCATCCACCGCAGCTATACGAGGGGGAGCGATACCAGCTCACCGTCTACGTCGAAATCCTCGCTGCCGTCGGAGGAGAAGAGGTAGGTGGGCGGCTTCCAAGGGGACTCCTCCAGGCAGGACGGGTAAAGCTTGCCTACGGCGCAATAGAAGTTGTCACCCAGCTCCCAGAGGACGCGCTCCGACACGGGCTGCCGCAGGTACCAGCGGTCTAGCTCTACGTCGTACTGGTAAATGGCGTACCTGGGCCGCTCGTGCATGTGGGTCTCGCGCATGAAGACACAAAGGCCGCCCAGCAGCACCACGGCGCGCACGCACGGGTCCGAGTAGCGCTTGGCCGGGATGTTGGCGGCCTGGCGCCACTCGTTCTTATTGACGTCGTAGATCTCCACGGCCAGCGAGGAGCCGTCGTGGGCGCCCGGCGGTAGGCGGGCGCCACTGCCCGAGCCGCCCACCACGTGAAGGCCACCCAGGTAGAAGATGAGGTCCCCGAAGGCGGCGGCCGAGGCGTAGCAGCGGCTGGTCTTACGCACGGCCATCTCCACCCAGGCGTCGGCGCGCGGCAGGTAGCAGTACATGAGGTCGAGGGTGAGCACGTAGATGCAGTCGTGCGCTGCCACGCAAGTGCTCCAGCTCCAGGCCAGCGGCAGCGGGCTCACCATGCTCCACTCGTCCTTCTCGCGGTCGTAGCGCTCCACTGTGCGCCGGTTGAGCTCGCCGCTCACGTTGTCGCCACCCACGGCGTAGATGTAGCCGTCGCAGTAGACCAGCGAGGGCTTGAGGCGGGCGCACAGCATGGGCGTCTTGGGCACCCAGGCGTTCTGCTGGGCGTCCAGCCAGAAGAAGCTGTCCACCTGCAGGCCACCGCCGCGGTTGAAGGCATTCTCCAACACCACCTCGCCGCCGGCGATGAAGACGTCGTTGTCAGGCGTGACTAGCGTGCCCACCTTCTGCAGGTTGCGCGGCGGATTGCGCAGCTTGTAGACCTTCTCGGCCTGCGGGCTGTAGCACACCATGGCGGCGGGCACCGACGACATCATCACGCTCACGCCCGGCGTCTCTGACAGCGCCTCCATGAAGATGAGCATCTCCTCCTTGGTCATGCCTAGGCGTGGCTTGAAGAACTTGGGCATGGACTTGTAGAGGCCCTGCACTACCACAGACTTGTCATTGGGCGGCAGGCCCTGGAACCAGGCCCGCTGGGTCACCTCGGAGAGCGCGTCGATGCGGATTTGGCTGAGCACCGACGACAGGTGCTGCGAGCGCGCCTCCATGTTGTACTCCAGCCACAGCATGGCCGCCTCGCGTACCGTCTCCTCCTTCTCCACGTTGAGGTTGTCGCTGCTCAGCACGTCCAGCAGCAGCTCATGCGACAGCTGCAGGAAGGCGTCCTGCCGGTACACGGTGGGGAACTTGTGCTCCACCATGCGCTTGGCGCACTGCTTCAACTCGGTGCAGCTGAACAAGTCGCCGATGCTCAGCATACGCACGCAGTTCTCGGGGTTGATCTTCTTTACCAGGTAGTCGCGACACTGCAGCAGGGCATCCTCCACCTGGGTGGAGGAGGACCGAGATTAGCGAGGGACTGAAGCGGGGTGCTTGTGGGCAGGCCTTTAGTCTCAAAGAAAAGCATTTTTCTTTTATCGTCTTGACTGGTAAGATTTCTCTAATTTAAAAAAAACTACGTCAAAGATGCAAAAGTTACGACAGATTTGATACAAGCGGGCAGCTGACCTGTAGGAAGCAGGCAGTCTCGTAGAGCGGCTCCACGGTGCTGTCGCTGATGGCCAGGTGGCCCGTGTACGCGTACGTGATGATGATCTGCAGCGTGGTGGCGTCCACGTTCCTCAGGTGGACGTGCGTCTGCTTGCTCTCGCTCAGACTGCCCATGAACATCGCCCTGTGCACGCACACGTCAACAATCAGAAGAATCTTCTCCCGACTTGCCCATCATTAGTATCTGTTTGGTCCTATAGCATTTGCGTTCAGTCCGGTTCACAAACTGACCTGAAGTAGGAGCTGCACGCGGCCAGCACCATCTTGTGGCACGGGAACTCAGTGTCGTCCACAAGCAGCACCACGTCCGTCAGCAGTTTCTGCTCGTAGAAGAACTTGAGCTGCTCCAGCAGGGAGACGGCATAGTCCGCATTGACCGGCCGGCGCTCGCCCAGACCCGACATGGTCGCATCACACGAATCGCGCCCCAGTTTTGAAGAGTGTGTGCGGCCGGCCGAGCCGGGCTCCGGTCCACCAGATAAAAAAAAAAAAACACTGATCCCAGGGGGAGATTTGGGGACAAGGAAGGGAGGGGGAATCCAAAAGCTTCTGAGCGGAGTCGCTCTGCCGCTCCTTGGTGAGGAGGCGAAAGGCAAGCGGAGATGCTCCTTGGCGCCGGACAAAGGAATCCTCTGCCTTGATGATGCGCAGGGGCTGGAGGTTAGAGGTGAAACGACAGTGAAGAGGCACTCGGGGCAGGAGGGAGGCCGGAGGTAGCGGGACTGACGTCACAACGCGACTACATCAGCGGCGGCCTGCGGGAGACGAGACAACAAGCGCAGCTGGGATGAGTCACACGTGCGGCGGAAAAGCCGACAACAATCACCCCTGAGGATTGTTGTTGTTTTCATCTCAACAGTGGTGGTCTTGTTCAACTGCTGAGAACGTTACTTGAAAACATTTCCTTTACAATTTGACCCAGGAACAAATCCAAAGTCACCGGCGACTTGAAAGCTAACAAAGAGATTTTTATGATCACGTTCACTATTAACTAAAAGCTGTGACTATTGCCCCCGCCCCAAAAAAATGACTGAATAATATAATTGGGGAAAAAAAAACATGCAGAGATGATGTAATAAAGTAAATAGAATTTAAATTAATGTCACGCTTTCTATTTCAAGTGTGCTGCTCCTTCTGCACCTTGGCCAGCTGGGGTCAGTAAAGAGCAACCTGTGTGGAGGCAGCTCCTCAGTACAGCAGTAATATTACTTGCTTTTAACCAAGATATAAACGTGCTCACCACTCGTCCACCAAGCTGCCACTTTCCACCAGGCAATTTTATTTCAAGCCGTGAATGGTGACAAACATCAAAATCGGGTTTCGTGACAAGTCATTTTCAAGCCATCACGTTTTGAATGTAACCTTACGATGGCTAAGCTGGTTTCGCTCGTCTTGACCACCCCACTGTCTCTACTTCACGAACACGTTAACCTGTCACTTAACACATTCTTCATGGAGGCGAGCCGACAAATCATCCCCGAGACGCGGGTAGACCACTCGAGCACACTTCTAAATCAGTCCGCCTCCATGTAATGTTCCATACGCGGCTCAAGTAACATTCGCAACGCCACGGCCAACTAGTTAGCAGTTTTAGCTCGCCGTCTTCTCACCATCAATCACCACGCCTGCTCGCGAATCAAAGTCAAACATTTCCAGAATGGAGTCAATTTATTCCAATGTGTGTGTAAAAAGACAAGGGAAGCCACTCCAGACAGAGATGGCGGCCATTGCAACGGCAGGGCTAGGCTAACAGCTAGCTAGCTTGCCTCTTCCTGCCGGACCGCCGAGACACGAAATAAAACGCTTTTCTCACACTAGTTTGATGATGACTCCGGGCGATAACGGGTGACGAAACGGCTTCTTGCCAGCGGGGGGTGTCAAACGTAGTCCAAAAGGTGAGTTTCGATGGTAACGAACCGAGTTTGGTAGAGCCGATCTCACAACCTGCCAGCGCATTTCTAAGCGCCCGAAAGCACAGAGCGGTAGAGGCCGAAGGAGAACAAGCACACTGCGCATGCGTATAAAACTCAAATCATATCATCTTTTTTCTTTAAAACTTTTTTTAAACTTCTCTATCACACCAATTTATCGATTTCATTTATTTCTTTACTATTTTAACAATTTATTCGCGTGTCCAAGGTAGCATACTGCGCATGTGAAATTATCTCATTAGAAAAAATAAATAAATAATCACATTAGTATTTCCTCCTGAACTCACCTTAAACCTTTTAACTGTCGCATTTGTGGAACAAAAAACGTTTCCATCTATTCATTTATTTATTTATTCACACCCCAAACATTTTTTTCTCCTTCTTCTTCTTCCCGCTTGTTATTGGGCAATTAATAATTGGCCTACTCGTACAAGCCTTCGCCTTCACTCAATTGACGACAACGTATTAGCGAGTTGTCGAACGATTCGGACACGAAAAGAGAGTTTGTGGTTGGAATTTGTTCGCTGGCCGTCGTGCTTTTATTTAAGAAGGGCCGACCAAGTGTTAAAGAAAATACTGCAGACATGGAAGGTAATTGACACGCGATTTAATGCAGAGGTGGTTTTATTATTTAGTCTCTTTGGCCCATGAGCTGAAAAATGACTTTTCTCCTGGCTTGGCACTTTTCCATTTGCACCATTGCGCATTTGAAAGCAATTAAGACCGTGGCGTCACGGGATCGGCGGAGTTAAGAAATGTGATTTCTTTGCAGATGAAGGCAGGCAATCACAATCCTGTGGTAACGAGCAGCAGACAATTCAGCACTCCAGACCTTTTTTCTACGTGCAACCTCCATCCCAACCTTACTACCTGTATCAGCAGTGGCCAATGCAGAACCCCTACAGCCACTATGGTCTCCAAGCAGGTATGAAATTTCAGAAGTAAATGTTCAGATAACGTGGCGTGGTGGATTTCTGGTCTACCGTGAAGCGTTTGCAGGTGAATAATATAGATCTGCGTTTATCATTTCATTTCCATTTGTAATAAATTTCAGGATTGTAAAGTGACTTGACGGACACCCTGTGTATTTCTAATGAAGGTCATGTTCTGTATTAAAATCCAGGTTTTCATTTTGGCCGCCCCTACATGAGTCCTCAGTACATGCCGTACCCGGGCCTCGTTGTCCCTCACCCCCCGTTGCATCCGATGGATTACCGCCGCATGTTTGAGCCTCGCTTTTACCCGCCCACCTGGAATGACGACGGCTCACGCCCGCCGCATCAGCAGGCTCACGGCCAGCGGCAGACGGCCAACTCCGAGGTCCAGACCGAACCCTGCGGCTCCATCAACAAGCTGGTGGAGTTCCTGGAGAAGATAGAGCTGGACTCGGGGATGGCGTCGCACTCCTCCGGAACGTCCTTTCCGCTGGAGGAGAAGAAAGGTGAAGAGCAGTGCGTCGCTCACCTTCTGACCCAGGTGATGCCGGCCCGTTCAGAGTCTCAAGCGGTGGCGTTCAGTGACTCCACCACAGCCGTGTATGGCGGCGAAACCAGCCACATGAGCTTGGATGCCTCCTCCCCTCAGGCGTACTGGCCCGGGGGGCTGGAAGTGCCCTCCCCTCTTGACAGCTCTTCCTTTCATGAGGACGGTCCACATCCCGAGAATTCAACCACGTCTGAGCCTTTCCTCGCTCACAATAAGTCCGACGCGGAAAATATCCAGTCAGAGTTTGTTGCATCCGTTTGCAGCCCTCTCAAATCCGATGCTGACCCGTCTCCTTCTCTGTCTCCCTCGTCCGAGAAGCCCGACGGTGAAGAGAGTTTCGACAAAGTTTTGAGCGATATCGAGACCGATTACAAGATTCTCCAGCTGCCCTTACAGGGCGTTTTCAGTACGGGAGCAGCATCACGCTTTTCGTCCTCGTCCTCCCTCTACTACCAGAACCACCGCCCCTCCGGCCACGAGCGCGTAAGCGTTCTCAGCCCATCCCTGGACGAGCTCTCCTCTCGGGATGAGATGTTTTCCACAGACCTCGAGGATGTAGATCTCTACCCCCGGCGAGCCTACTCGGGAAGGAGGATGACAAACGTAGCGGCGGCCGAGCGGGCGTCAGAAGAAGTTCCCGCGGCGCACGTGTGGCTTCCCAACAAGACCAACAAGAGGCTCAAGTGCAACTGCTGCGGTGCAAGTCTACCCAAGGGTGGACCTCGCAGCAAAGTCCACACCACCAAGGTGTATCGGGATGAAGCCGCCACCTCCGACGAGGATGATGGCTGCAAAAGAGGCTGCGAGCCATCGCGAGCACCGCCCAGAAATTATCCTCCTCCCGGCAAGTCTCACTTGGACCCCCAGAAGCAGCCTGTCAGGTTCTGGAACAAATGGAGTCACTACAAAGACCCCATGGAGTCAACCGCCCAGGGTTATGACAACAGACCCGGCGGCCGAGAGCTGCAGTTCAGAACTTACCAGGGTCCGTCACCTGTCGCTGTATGATTTGAGTGTAGCTGAACGCAAACGTGATGATCAAAGTCAGTGGTCATTTGCAGAGAGAGGCCAGCACGGCGCTTCCGAGCCCAGCAAGAGGAATGTCGGCAGCGGAGCCATTCCCAGAAGATGGCCTACGTCCGCTCTGCAGCGACAAGGTCAGTAACTTGACCTTTGAAAACATGGCGGCAAACTTGGTGAGCGGGCAGCGTTCCAAACCCGGCGGGGCTTTGGTTCGGCTTCACGCTAGCAAAGAATCAACATGGAGCCATCTCACCAATCGGCGTTTGATTGACAGAGTTGAGCATGCCGAGGGCGGCCATGACACCTCCAAGACCCCGACGTGACGACGACAGCAATGACGACAACTATAAAGAACTGCCGTCCTTGCCCTGGGATAAAGGTTCGTTTGGTTTCCCCTCCTCATGTGCCCAATGTTTTTTTTTAACTGTAAATTACCATCCTTGGCATGTGTGTTATGAGTCACATGACGTTTCTCCTCCCTCTGCAGGTTCCCCTCGATGAATCTAGGAGGATGTTTAAAAAATATTTGTAGGGCACCGGGTGTAAATGGCAAGCCTCTTGTTTGAGCCAAGAAGAATTAAAACATTTCTATATAAGTTTGTGTTGCATCTATGTGCACTGTTTGTTGGACAGCCCAATAAAACATTTAGGTGTAAATGGCAATGCACAAAAAAACTTTTTTTTTTGTCAAGAAGAATCACGAAATTGATGTCATTTAATTTGTGCCTTGTATGCTTGTGCAGCTCAGAGGCAGGTGCCCTGAAAAGATTGTGTTGATCTTATTCCTGTTCGGGGACGGTTTAATAAAATGTCATTTGCCACTTGCTCTTCTATTTATTACCGACACGCTGATATTTTCATTTGATCCATTTGGCTCACTCGCCGCTATTGACGACATCAAATGTTCATTTTAACAAAGCTGGCAGTGAATGAGTTAGAATCATTCACTAACGAAATATGGCATTTTTGACAGTGCTGAGCACCTAAAGAGATTTAAGGTGCTTTTATTTAAAAAATATTTAATTTTAAAAAAAAAATGGCCACGGTGAAGCAAAACTATTTTCAAATCGAAAAAAACTTTCAAATATTTTTATTTTGTATACATTGTTTTATTTTCCAAGTTTTAAGTTCAGCACCTTTATTAATCGTTTTTTATTATAAAGTCATTTTCCTTTTAATTTCAGTAGTTTTGTATCATCATGAACCAAAATCGCAGAATTTTTATAATCATCTTAAAACCGAAGACAAGTTGCTCGCCAGTCATGTACCTCACCGCACATCACTGAATTTAACTAATGAATACATAAATGAACATTTCCACAATACTCATTTATTGATATGCACCCGTAAATCAAAACACCACTCTGTACAAAATACAAGATAATAGCAGGACATTTACTAAAAAAAAAAAAAAAAATGCAGGACAGAGAATATACACCCATCACAAACATAAAGGAAGCTTGCGATTGGGCTCATGAGGTTTTGGTAGGACAAACTGGGGGTAAGATCCGCCGAGAGTTTTCACGGACCCACGGGTGATCAATGACGCGCTGTAGCGGTAGACGATCGGACGGGCAGTGGCGAAGCAGCTTGCCGATCAGGTCGCGTGCACCTTCTGAAATGATGCTTGGGTACTTTAGATCCACCTGGACAAGAATAGAAAAGGATTCGGGATGGTTCATGAGCCTACGGTGGATTCTAAATCTGGCTCCACCAATTAATGTCAAGACAAATTCTCGATCTTCTCTTATGAATGACTGAGGCTGCAACTTTGCCGTAAAAAGGTATTTAATCAAAAGGCTGATTGTTCATGACCCACCTTGGTGATTCTTTTGTACGTATCAGCATGAGAAGCCGTTTCAAAGGGAGGATTCCCCACAAGACACTCATAACAGAGGATCCCGATGCACCACAGGTCCACTTTCTCACTATGGGTGCGGCCTTCGATCATCTCGGGAGGAAGGTAATCCAGCGTCCCGCACATTGTGCGCCGCCTGCACAAATGTCGATACGGTACATGAAGTTTGCGATTGCGGCTTCAAAACTTTTGACAATTTGTTAGCTTTTGCATACCTGAGGGAAGGCGCATGAACTGACCAACCAAAATCAGCCATTTTCAGCTCTCCACGATAGCCAAGAAGGAGATTCTCTGGTTTGATGTCACGATGGATCACTTTCTTTGAGTGACAGTACAGCAGTGCATCGGAGATCTCTTCCATAAACTGAAAATGCAAACAGAAATGTCTCCAGAACTTTAACCACTTGTGAAAAAAAAGAAATATGGTTAATTTAAGTTTTCCTGGTCCCATAGAGCACATAAATATAATAAGATACAAATTTTAAGACGACCTATTTGTCCGTCAGTGGTATGTGGGGAGAAAATTGAGAAATGGATCTTCTCAAATACCTTTATTTAAAAAAAAAATCATTAAAGATCGAGTGTGTTTGAAAAAGATAACAGAAGCCACAATTTGTGTTAATAAAACCACCCAAAACTATACCATAACTACACCTTTAAATCAAAACTAATCTGAAACTACACTCAAGTAATCAAACCCAACACACCTACTCTAAAAATGACTTAAAACCAACTGAAGTTTAAAAAGTCCAAATGAAATAAAACCGAATTATAAAAAAATATATATACATGGAAATCCTGCAAACATGAGACGATCATTCAGAGTGACACCATCGCCACTGACCAAATGATCGTGGCTCGATTCATAGCACAATTGCTTACAGTGGCGGTGCGCTGATCGTCAAAGCGTCCTAATCTCTGGAGCTCCTTGTATAACTCGCCACGTGGCGCGTACTCCAGCACCAAAAACACCCTCTTACGATCATGGAAATAGTTGTAAAAGCGAAGGATGTTGGGATGCCTGAGGGGAGAAAAAAAAAACACAAATATTGATCAATACAGTGGTATTTCCACCGCATGCCTATCATAAAATATAGATTTTGGTAAAAAAGCCTTTAACAGATCCAAAGGGATTGTATTTGACTGTAGCGTTTAGTCAATGTGACAAAATCAAATTCAGGAGAAGACACTTACTTGAGGTGAGCCTGGATCTCGATCTCCCTTCTGAGTTGGTGCTCCACACCCTCCTTCTCCATCTGGGACTTGAACATCACTTTGAGAGCCACAATGCTTTCCAGCTTCTTTATCTTGGCGAGGTACACATTGCCAAATTTGCCCTTCCCCAGTGGTCGACCGATGTCAAAGTCATCAATACTGATCTGCCTGTTTGTATAAATAAAAAATAATAATAAAAATAAAAGGGGGGGGGGGGCTCCATGAGTGGATTGGTAAGAAAACAACAACAACAACAACAAAAATAGCTAACACTAAGGGCTGCACCTCAAACAAATAATGTGAACAATTCAGTTACAAAAAAGGTGAAAGCAAACCTCTGCCATGAAGCTTCATTTTTTTCTCATGGAAGAATATAACCTCAGATTTACTGATGACTAAACTATTTTAACCCTACCAAACCAGGAAACTTTACTCTGACCTCTAAAAAAAATTCAGCATTAAAAATCTGCAATAATTCAAACCAAACTACTTTAAAAATAAATTCAAAACTTATTATGAATGAATTTTAACAGAAGAGCATCCACAAAATTCTGTGAAAAAGGGGATTACTGTGTACTTACTTCGGAACCAAACTGGAGGATGAACCAACATATTGTCTTACGGGTTCTGAAATTGATTTACACCTTATTAGTAAAGTAATTGCAATAATATTTACAATTGATTTTTTAAAGGGGGCTCACATTACCCATAACAACATTTTTGTCTGTGGCTCGTCGCGGTTTAACCGGAACACGTTGTGGGCCAGCCAGGAGGCTCGAGCTCTAATCAAACACGTAAAAAGCAGAAATTAATTATCATCTTGACTCAAGATGCTCCAAGTAGAATCACATTTCTGTACGGACATTTTGTTTGCAGGACAAAGAAAAAATATATATGTCACAGTAAATAAATATACACCTGTGTGGATTTAATTTACACCATCTTCTTGGGTACCATAAATGGTGACTTTTGATGACAATAATTTGCAATTGTAAAATGTGTTAGTTCACATGTTTTCATCTTACCAGTTGCTGGAAAGTCCTTGGCTCGCTGTTTTCTTTATTCTATAGAGAAATACATGTTACTCAAACGTTCTTAAGATTTTAATGCAATTGGTTAGCAACCAAAATTACAGATTGACACAAAGCGACATCTTTTTAAGACAGTTTAACATGAATTGTTCGTAATATATTGTCAGTCATCTAGTAACATACAAGTGAAGGCTTCATTATACACATTTAAATGCTTTTCAAAGGATTATCATCAACACAGGACAGACTTTCGGAACAGTTGTAAATAACGACTAGGCCGCAAACGATGTTATTATCATCGACAACATGTATGTAATAAAAAAAAACAACAATGACGAAACCAGATTTAGGTCATACATGTGCTGAGCAGTATATGTAATTTCTTTCAATGTATTTTGCACACGATATAAATAGTTGATTTAGGCTCATTTGTTCAACCGAGAGTAGCTAACCTAGCGTCGATAGCTAAACACTGTATGAACTAGGTGAAACTGTAATAACGCGGAATTAGTAAAAGCACTGTATTGTTTTACAATTAAGATACGAAAATAATACATGTTACCTGCATCTTTGTGTAAAATTGGCAGTTTTGTAGTGTGGCTTAACTCTTCCTCTGGACGACTACTGCCGCCAACTTTTTCAAAATGGCAAGACGGGCTAAGCTGGTTGGCCAGCGGGTTGCACATCGAGAGTTTCCATTGGCCAGGAGACATACACCGAGACGTTATGAATTTACAAAAAAAAAACAAAAAAACATAAATACCCATTTTTGATAGTGCAAAAAATATTTAAGATGCTTTATTTAAGGAGATTTAAGAAATATTTTAATTAAAAAAAAAAATGACCAAGGCGAAGCAAAATTATTTTCAACTCGAAAAAACTTTCAAATATTTTTATTTTTAATGCATTGTTTTATTTTTCAAGTATTAAGTTCAGCACCTTTATTTTCAGATTCAAGTTTTATTTTTTTAAGTACGATTTTGTTTTTAAAAGTACAAAACGTTTGACCCCAATCTACTACTTTAGTGTGTGACTGGCGGATCTCTCGTCATAACCAGTAGATGGCGGTAATGCCTCATAGATCAGGTAGTAAACTGCCAAAAACAGAGAAGAAGAAGAAAGAAGTAGAAACAAAAATTAATGCAAACATCATGGCGTGTAGCACGTAGGGAATCTTTCAGCCAAATTTTCAAAATTATCATTAAATAATTAAACTTTGGTCAACTGTCACTTTCGAGTTGGGCAGAAGTTGTGCTGCTTCAGTAGTTGAGGCCAAATGCACACTTGAAGAAGCGCTTTCCCAATCACGTTCCGTTTCCGTGGCCGTTTCAGTTCAATTAAATCGATTTACCGTGCTTGAGGTTCTAGATTCTCTCTTGCATAGTTTTATTTGTAAAGAAACTGATATACTTAAGATTGAAACTGTACTTTAAATTTAATTAAATTAATTAAAATGAGTATTAATTCAAATTAAGACTCTACTGTAGTATGGTAAATCAAATCAAGAGAAACTCCAAATGAATGTGCATTGGGTAACCAGATTAATCCTGAACAAACTATAATCCAAAACATTGGTACCTCAAGTGCCTGCATGTTCAGCTGCGGGACATCATCAATCAAAATGGCCGCTCATCACCTGCAGCCACGCCCTGACCAATCAGTGCCATACCAAAAGCATTATCAGGAGTGCGCAGCCTCACTTTCGGTCTAACCGCCACAATGCGAGCTGAGTTGCTTTGTCCTGCAGAACCTACAGGTAAGTGAGCTCACCTCACGTACTCCTGCAACATGGCGTCATTCTCTCGTCGTCTGTCTCACCAGCAATGGAGGCTGACTCTTCTCACGCGCCCCCTTCCCACGGTTTGGGTACTTGCGATGCAAACCTACCACCCGGACCTCCACTCGGACCTCCACCGGGAGCTCCTCCCGGAGCCACACGGGCCCGCGAGGCTCCAGGGGAAAGTCGTCCTGAGCAGCAGCAGAACCACAAGCCTATGTTCTTCTTTCAGCCCTCGCAGCCGTACATGCCCATGCAGGGGCTTCAGTGGCCGCTGGCCGTGGCCCTGCCGCTCGGATACAACCCCTACTACGGCTGCCCACCTTTAGGTCGGTTCGTGGCACTTCAACTTGATGGTAGGACTTGTGAGTCATTTCTGAACATATGTTTGCGCTCTATTCCAGGTTACGGGATGCCGATGATTCCACACTACCAGCCCAATCCTTACATTGAGCCCCCCGCTTTCGTCATGCCCCGAACGCACCTCCACCTGACCGACTACAGGCGCATGCTAAACCCTTACCAGCAGACCATGGCCTACCACGCCCGACGATACCGCTACCAGCACAGCACGCCGGCTAGAAAAGTCACCACCACTGAGGTCCAAACGGAACCGCTCGCCGGTGTGCTTAGAAGCGGGAATCCAGGTTCTGGCAGCCCTGAGGTCCTCAAAGACTGCAATGGTGCGAATACGCCGAGCAGATCTGCCAGTCAACCAACTTTGGAGGTGCAGAGTGATGCTCTGGAAGTGGGAGCCCCTCCCAACGGAAGCTTCATCATCCAGACGGAGGAGCTGACCATTGAGTGCTGCACCGGACTCCAACTTCTTCACTCCCACGAGACGGCAGAGGTCTCCCATGGCTTCCCCACGGACAACGGGCCGGGTGTTTCTGTGGAGAACACGCAAGCTTGTCCCGACATCCTCTTAGTTGGTGGTCCCAGTGAGAAGATTCTCAAGTTGGAGGAGTCCAACGAGCACCAAGATTCCTTCACTGGCTCTGCTCTTCAGGAGATGCCTGTTGAGAAAGATCTACAGATGGCCTCACAGAGTATCCAATCTCAAGTTCTGGATCAACCAGTGTGGTCAATGGAGGACACTTTGGACTCGATGACCCCCGTGGAAGAATCCGATGGAAGGCGCCACTCGGCTGAAGAATTGCCTCCACATGAAGCTCCTGCAGGAGAAACCGGTCCCTCTCTGGAGGATGAGATGGCCTCTGAGATGGAGGTGCGCTATATAATGGAGGAGGGATCTCCTGAGAAGAAACAGGAAACAGAAGTTCCTCTTCCACCTGATTTGGGAAGTCCTCAACAGGAAGAGAACCCACAACTTGGACAAGAACCAAACTTCCAGGAGCACCAGAACACCTCATTTGAGTCCTTACCCACCTATCTTCCCTCCAGCAGCTGGCTGGCAGATTTTGACAAAGCAAAAGTTTATAGCAGAATGCCGCCCGCTCCCAAAAAGCAGAACCAAGCTGTGAACCGGACCACCTTAGAGGTTCCCACTCGGAGGAGGAAACTGGAGCTGGAGTACAGGGAGCAACCTTGTGTGCGCAAGCCCAAGGAGCGATACAAGCCCAAAGGCAAGATTGGTCGACAGAGCCTCTCGGACCATGAGTGTTGCATCACCAGAACCTTCAACGAGAACATCTTTAATCTGACGAGTGAACGATTTTGCAGCAGATGCTTGGCCAAGCCCGGTCTAGGCCTCAAAAGAAAGGCCGTCCCCTTCCAGCAGCGCAACCAGGCCCCGACGTCCACCTGTGACACCTGCAAGTCTCACACCGGCAAGAGGTTTCCGAGGAAAGGTTCCGTACCCGACACGCGGCGTACGCGAGACACGGAAGGCGACTCGTCGGACGGCTCGTGTCACGCGGGCCTCGAGAGCCGCCTCGGCAGGCGCAAGAGGCCACTGGGCTCCAAGCTGAACTGGGAGAAGAACTGCACGCTCGACGAAGCGCAGCGCCGCCAACTCGAGGCCGGGGAGCGATTGCGCCACTGTCCCCACGGCAACGCCATTCGGGAGCTGGACGAGAATTTCCCAGCGCACGCCGAGCAGCTTCACTGGACACATGGGTGGCAAACAGGTGGGCCGAGGCAACTGGACTCCAGTTGAACAGGTTTTCCTAAATCCAAACTGAATGTGCAATCTTTGATCCACCAGAGAAGTCATGGAAAACGGCCCCGGCCAATCCTGACGGCACGAGATCACCGCACTTGAACAAGCACAAGACGTCACATTCACAAGGTGCATCCCTTGTTCTTTCTCTAAGTCAAATTTTTCAAATATTTAATATTATTTTCTTTCTGCAGGAAGTCCAAGAAAAGACACACGATGCTGAGTTGCACAAGAGCACCAATCAAAGTCACTTTTAGATGTTTTGTACACTTAAATTATTTGCACTTATTTATATAGACGGTCACAAAATTTACTATTTATTAACCACTAAATAAACACATTATTTGGAGTCATTGTTTTTCTTTTTGGCTTTTACATTTGTTGGCACAATAAAAATATATTTCTGCAATAACTTAAGACTTCTGATGCACTCTGAAAAAACATTTGAGCAGTAACACGTGGGCACAGGTAGAGGGCAGCAAAGCACAATACTGCCAGGCAGGGCGACCGTGAATTCGCTGCAAGAGAAGTCTAAAATATTTTTTTTTTGTAAGGAGGGCTATTGAAAGGAAAGACTGAAATAAGTCTTTCTGGTGGAAAAAAATAATAGTGGAAAAGTAGGCTTGTTTGCCCCTGTTTACTTTAACACCGTGCTAACCTAGCTTACATGCTAATATTTTTAGTTTGGGGACTAAAAAGCATTTAAATGCTAAAGTGGCTAAAGTTAGCATTGAGCTGCTTTTACCCCCTAAATGTTCTGTTTGCATTGTAGCCTAATGCTAATGTCATGCTAGCGTTGGTGTTTACGTGCATTCCGGACTAAAAACTGTATTTTTGTATTTGTATTGATCCGCCATCATAAAATGCCCATTTTCAAATGAATGTCGGAGTACCGCGTATCCGCCTCGTGATTTGATTGAGCCGCGCAGGCGACTGTGAACTCCATGATTGGCTGCTAATGTGCAATGTCAGGCTGCAGGGCAGCAAAACGTGTTGAATAAATAATGACACGTGTTGAATTTAAAGCATTAGAGTTCACGCCGTGTTGAATCAGGCGATTAGTCCTGTTTTGCTGCGGTGGTCGCTTTGAATAAATCGTGTGGGGCTATTGAGGAATTGCTTTCTTGGCTGCGGGGCGAGTCAATAGCAAAATGTAGCTTGTGTTGGATGTCTCTCTTTTGGACAGATGACTTGAAAACCTTTGTATGCACCCTTAGGTCACTCCGATGATTAAATATCCCGGTTTGGGATTATGTGCACACTCACGAGCATGAAGGCACTGCTAAAGTCAAACAAGTTGATCTGCCGCCTGCACTCAGCTGATATGATATTCTTTTTTTTTTTTTTTTTTTTGCCCACTCTAATCCCTCCTCCCAGCATGCCGGCTGTATTCGGGAGGCCCCGCTGACGCTGCCGTGTGCACGCTTAACGTCACACTTTAGCAATTGTTGAAGGCCATGCAGCCCGGAGGAGACCATGCGGCTCATAAAAAGGTCATTAGACCTGCGGATGCTGCACAAACTAGATTGGGGGAATAAAAACACACACACAGAAATGTCAAGGTGTGTGTGTTAACTTATTTAAAAGAGAAATGATGGAGGGAAGAAAGGGAGGAAGGAGGGCAGGAAATATGAATGCAAGGAAAGAAATGCAGTAGGAAAGAAAAAAGAACTCAAGGAAGGAAGTAATGAAGGTGGGAAGGACAAAAGGAAGAAAATGTGGAGGGAGGAACAAATTAAGAAAGAAAAAGATGGAGTGACATGAAGGAAGATATAAAGATGAAAGAAAATAAATATAGAAAGCAGGAACAGATGTCAAGGTCAGGAGAGGAAACGAGATGCCTGGCGAGAAAATTCAATTTCTTCTTCATTTGCGACACGTTCATACGACCTCCCCACCGCACCACCACGGTCCACCCCTGAGCCGAGCTCCAAAATGTCCAAAGTGAAAAGCAAATTAGCCGGCAATCATTCATCACCCACAGAGAGAAGATGAGAGAATTAATTAGCGCGGCAGGAAGAGCCAAGTGCTTAGCGATTTGTTGCTTAGCGCTGACCGAGCGGCACATGTGCAGGCCGACGACATCCAAAAAATTGTCCAAATGTGTTCTTGACCTTCAGGGCTAATTTTGAAACTGGAACATCACGTTGGTGCAGAGACCTTCTCCTTTATTTGGTTTGAATGATTTTGAGCAGAGGCGCTTCTTGGCCTTTCTGGCCGTCATAAGCTTCAAAGTATTGCCACCACCAAGATGATATTGGCAACGCGGCGCTCATGCGAAGGTTAACCCGCTTACGGAATCTCCATCTCAGCCCGGTAAAGTGATTCTGCTCGCTCCCGGGCGTCCATCTCCCGGCCGGAGAGGACCTTCGGCAACCCGAATAAACTCGATCTCCCGTCACGGCGAATCCGATTATACAAGTTTGCGCCGAGGTCACCTTCCAGACGCAGAGGGAGATTTTGATTGCGCTTGGACGGAAAGGCTCCGTCGTGCTCCATATGGAACGGCTGAAATTGCAAAGCTGTAGTCATGGTAACGAGAGTCAAAGCGAGCGAGCCCTCCGTTCAGATTCGGGAATCGACTCACTTCTTGCTGTGCGTGCTAGACGTCATTTTCGGGATGAGTGTGGAGACGGTGGGGAAAAACGAAACTAGTTTGAAGCTTTCTAATGAAGCATGTAACCTCTTGAGTGTGTGAATGTGACACAGCAGCAAAGCATTCTGGGAACACTCGTGGGAAAGACGAACACGTTCGTCCATGGAGTGCCATGCTAACTGCTAACCCCCCCTCCAATAATTTTAAAATAAACAAGCAAGAGTTCACCGTACAGAATTAGCCTCTAATTACTTGACAAAAGCATTCATCTCACCCAAGTTGCAGCTAATTAGCATAGCATTAGCACCACTTTAAAGTTTTAAAGTCGTAAGTAATTAGCGTAGCGGCACGCATCGCTGAATGTCATTGATCCCGGGCGTCATTATCTTAATTGTCATTCATCGCCATCGCCGGCGGATAAATAAACACGGGACGCAACCTTGAGTCGTCGTTTTCCTCGCTTTGTTGATCAATAACTTGACTGATTAGCAGCAAAGTCAACAAGCAGCAGAAATGTTTCATAGCAGACAAATGACGAATCAAGTTTTGTTTGCATGGTGAAGATAAATAACCAGCAAGGAACTGAGTGGGCAACTTTTGCAAGACAGCAAGACCTTGGCAAAAAGGCCTACGAGACCTATGGAGCAGGTGTTGGTTCTTTTCTGAGCACAGCCACACTTATCAGTGGGTGTGTACACTTATGCAACCTCATGATCTTCGGTCGCTCTCGCCACAGCCCCGCCCTCTCAACCCTTAACCTTGCCCAACCTGCGCGTGCTCGAGTGCGCGTGCGCGCCGGAGGCAGGCGGGCAGGGAGGGCGTTTCCGCCTGACGAGAGGCGCCCGCCTGCTCTGCGCCTTGCTCATGTTCCTCTCGTCTTGTTTTGTTGCCTTCCTTCGCGTTCACACGACGGCGAGGACCACAAACGCGCAAGCCCACGCACGCTCGCTCGCATTGCCGCACGAGGTGAGTCGCTTCCTCTTTGCGCCTCATCATCAACATTTGTGTCCTTTTGATTTTTGTTCCGATCTACTGTCACGATTTATTTCTTAGCCTGGGGGCGTGAGCGCATGTGGGTTTTTGTTTTCGTCCTGGGCTATTGTGTCTGGAGCAAATGGTGTGTTCACGTTCATGCAAAAATTTGCTTTGTGCGGTGCGCTTATGAATAGCGCGTGCCGCGCGTGCACGTCTCCATTGTCCAGCACTGTGAGACAATCCGACAAAGTTAAAGTCATCAGCCCTCACAAGGAGATTGATATTTTTATTTATTTATTTTTTAACCCAGCTCTTATCAGCTGGAATGAATCACGGGAGGTCACGTCAGGACGAGTTTGGAGGGGAACCCCCACCCCCACCCCCCTCCTGCACCCACAAAGTCTTTCTCTTGAAATAACAAGCTGGATGTTCTCCCACTTTGAGGAAGTCTCGACTTAATCTTGCTGTGTAATTGCCTGCAGGATTACGGCGGTTTAACACAACGTCCCTGGCAGCTCTTTGCTTCTTGACGACAACTCGGACTCGGTGTGTGTGCGTGAGTGCCAAATGAGATGTTTGTGAGTCAGCGAGAACATGCCAAACATTCCTGAGTTTGTTGTTTTCCTTTTGCTAATCTCAAGCAAGGCAATCAGAAGTGGCCAAAGGGCTCCGAGGGGGACCAATGCATCTCCAGGGGGAGCCCTGGTTACTGCTAGAATGTCATGACCTCCCCCAAGGAGATTTTTGCTTGATGATTATAGAAAAACCAGCAAGCTAATACGCTACAAGGTAGTTTTGGATCATGGACTGGAGCTGTTATAATCGCCACAGCAGGATGCCTGCGACCTTTCAATGCTTTATGTTGCATCGGGGCGAGACGGCGATTGATTTTTTTTGAGTGCGTCAGCTGATCTGCAAGCTTCAGTGTCACTCAGAACACAATCAAGATAACGAAGCCGATTGAGATCTGAATCGGGCCCTGCCTATCCTCCCTCCTTCTCGTCATGCCCCTGAAGCAGATGGAGCCAGCGGCGATTCTTTTTCTGACCATCATTGACCTTGACTAATGAGGAGAAGGGCCGCGACCTGCCAGATGGGGAGCAGAAGGAATGCAAAAATAGAAAACATTTTTTTCGGCGTGCCGTCTTCCCGCACGTATGTTGATGTCAGGAAGAAAGCAGCTGATGACGGGCTGCTGTTGCTTCTGCTGCGTGACAGCACCAAATCCAAAAAAAGGTCAAGAAAGCAAACAGGTTGCAAGTCAGCTGCGCCTCTCTTCGCTTTTTGAACAAATCAGATTGTGACGTAGACCTACTTCGGAGTTCACACCTGGTTTGCCGGCGCATGGCAAGAGAAAATGTTATTAAAAGACTCGCCGCCCCGCCGCCGCGGGACAGAATGACGCCGCTAATGAGATCGAAAGCCCGCGGGCTGCCCGCCTCCCGACTGCGCTGGCACGGAATCATTCAGTCTTTTAATTGGCGGGATGGCGCTGCAGGAAAAGCAATCAGCCAGACGATGAAGACGTGCATGCGTGTGAGGAAGCGGCTGAGTGCTACCAAAACTGCCCCTTGATGTTGCTCAAGTCTCCAAACTTCCTGTGCGCAGTTAGCATGTTCTTCCTGCGGGTTCTTAAAAATCCGTGTCCAACAAAGACTTGACCTTAAGTCAGCCGGGATGCCGCGACCCCACCGATGATAAACGCTCTGGCCATCTTTTTTCAAATGAATTTCTCTTTGCACCTGATGAAGATCCAAGTTCAACCAAGGTCCGCTCTTTCTTATCTGCTTTCTGTGAACATATCTGCGGAGTCGATTGCGCCAATAAATCTTCACTGATGGCTTTGCACCCTTTTGAAGTGACATCTTGATGATCCCATGTTTACCGTGATGGATTTGTGCCTGTCCATTATCGGGACCAGCAGTCCATCAAACGTGTCGACCTTTTGTCGTCTTTTCCTCCTGACATCGGTATGAAATATCTCGTCTCCGTGTAATCTCCACATGAGAGCGATCGTCTGGATTTCAAATCACGAGGTGATTTTACGTCACACGAACACGTTTTGATGGTGTGACCTTCAAAAGGCCGTCTTCTCCTGTTGCACAGGCTGCACAGAGCGAGTCCCACCATCATCCCGAAACAAGAATAAATGTGTGCTCGCGACCCCGATGGAGCAGCCGCATGCACTTGGCAAACGCGACATCGTAAAATAAAGCAATTAATGTTTATCAGCCTCATTTTCATGAATGATTGACCTTCATTGTTGCGCTATTCTTCTTTGCTCCTTGTTATCTTTGAGGGCATGCGGCGCCTCCTGTCAGAGCTCCTCGCCCCTGCCGCCGTTTGCCGTGGACATGCGTGCTAACAGGAACATGCGTTCGTCACGGCAAGCGCCGGGAAGAGTTAGCGTGACATTTGCCTGACATTTTTAGCTGGGGGTGCTCACATTTAACGAGCTGCCCTCACTTCTTGCAGGTATTTTGCTGCTTCCTCGCAGCCTTTGGACAGTGTGTGTGTGTGTGTGTGTGTGTGTGTGTGTGTGTGTGTGTGCGTGCGTATGCTGCCAGCCATGGTGGTTATTTTTAGCTCGTGCACTTTTCCTTTGGCTGATTGTATGTGGATACCCTGAGGGAATATATGTGTGTGTGTTTGCGTGTGTGTGTGTGTGTGTGTGCCACCTGCACACAATGACGTCATGACCAGCCTCTGGTGAAATTATTCTTACTCAGACTGGGGACAAAAATAAATAGAGAAAATAACTAAATAAATAAAAAACTAATGTTTTATGTATATTTTTATACATGTTTATATTATATATATATATTTATATATAACATTACAGTTTTTATTTGATTTGTTTATTTATTTACGATCTTGTCTAGTAGCACGTGCATGTATGTGTGTTTTAAATAGGACATACAAACTAGGTTGAAGTCGTAAATCAAATGACATCACTGTTTGCTTGCCTGATGCTTAACAGCGCCCCTAGAGGCCAACGTTTCCATTGACGGTTGTCATGGTTATGCCACACCGACTCCCACATCAATCACCTGCGTTCCAACGTATTTCTCCTGGGCTAAAAGTTGACGCTTGGAAATTTATTTCAGGAGTTATACTTGTAAGGAATATTTTGAAATGTAAAAGTTTAGTTTGGTTTAGTTGTCCTTTCATGTATTTGAGTCCCCCAGATTCATGAAAGGATGGCTGAAAAGAAACAAGTCAGCACACTTCACACTTCTTTACCACCAATCCCTCCCTTTGAGAAAAATTAAAAAAGAGGACAAGATAGAGAGAGGGAGGGAGAGTGACCCCCCCATTTTTTTCCCCCTGCAAATATCTGTCTCTGATTGTTTCTCTTGAAATGATTTTCACGGCCATTGAAGCGGGCAGATTGCTGACTCAGCATTTTTCACGCTCACTCGCCACCAACTCGTGAGTCGGCACTTTTGGACCAACTCTCAGCGGCCGCACTGACCTCCCCTCGCAAAGCAAACGAGTGATGGTCACGCTCATGGATGGGGTAGGGTTTCAAGACAGGAGCCCTAACCCCTAATGGAATCAAGTTTTAAACCGGATTTGGGGTTTTCTCTTATCCTATCGTCGAGGTCTTAATTTGAATGTGCTCACGCGGTGTATCTTTTTGTCGCAGATGGACGAGCATGTCGCCGCCAGCAGACCGTGACGTCGCCGCGACGCCATCCAACTTGTCGGCGGAGCGTCGATTCAAGACAAGGACGTTTTCCGAAGCCCCCTTTGGGGTGAATTGATATCAGAAGCAATCATCGAGGGATTGTATGGACTCATGGAGACTCTTTCCCAAGATTCCTTGCTGGAATGCCAGATCTGCTTCAACTACTTCAGCCCGCGGCGGCGGCCCAAGCTGCTGGACTGCCGCCACACGTGCTGCTCGGTGTGCCTGTCGCAGATGCGCGGCAGCCACAAGGAGCTCCGCTGCCCGTGGTGCCGTGGCGTGACTAAGCTGCCGCCCGGCCTGTCCGTGGCGCACCTGCCCGACGACCCCGAGGCGGCGGCCGCGGTGGCCATCCCGCGTATCTCCGAGCGCACGCCCGTCTTCATCCACCTGCCCGGCAGCGGCTGCTACGTGCTGCCGCTAGCCGGCCCTGAAGAACATGCGCCTGACCTGCTGGCGTGCCGTTTCCTGCCGGGCAGCGGGCAGAAGGGCGTGGCGGTGGTGAGCGTGCCCGAGGAGCGCCCCCTGGGGGCACTTTTGGAGCTGGACGAGGGGGAAGGGGAGCGGCGGGTTGGCGTGCCGGCGGCCAAGGGCTCAGCCTGGTCGGGCGTGTGCACGGTGGTGCTGGTGGCGTGCGTGCTGCTCTTTCTGCTCGCCATCGTGCTGCACAACATGTCGTGCATCTCCAAGCGCTTCACCGTCATCTCCTGCGGATGAACTTCTGCCGGGCTCACCTTTGACCCGCCAAACAACCCTCTCCCTCGGAGATGAAACATTCCCGAACAAACGCTCTCATGACCTCATCCGGACTTTCCGTTGACCCTTTGGTTATTCTAGGCTCAGGCTCGTCTGATTGGTCGTTAGTTTGTGATTGATTAGTTCAAGTGGATTGGGACTTGGACTCCCAAATGAGTGGGAAAGGACAACGCCTCCGTGTGACTTGTCCACCGTGTTGTCAATAAAGTTGCGGTGTTAGAAGACCAAACGGGACGTCTTTCTTTGTTGGTGTCCACTAATGCCTTCATGCTATTTTTGAACGGCGTCCATTTTAAGTGACACGCTGCTCTGAGACATTTTGGAGCCGTTGCCAAAACGTCCCACAAAAAACAGGACGCATGTGAACCCATTTCCTGCCTCCCTTCCTCCCTTGATGGAGCTCTGGAGACTCCTCGGGTGATGCTGAAATGGAGCCGCTGACCAAAGTTGACGTCCGAGGCTCCTGAGATGATAAAAAGCACTACTCGTACAATCACGACACCAAAGTAGCTTTTAAGCATTTTATTAGCAAGAATACAAAAAAGTATCGGCATTCGCATACTACTTTAGCGTAGCATGAGCAACCCCACATGTTCAAGTAAAAAGATTCAAAATTACCCTTACAGTTTTTCTTTCTCTTTTTTGGTGCTCTTTTGTTTTTAAAATCCAAAATGTTTTTTTTTTTGTACATTTGGCACTTAATGCGGACGGCGGGCAGCCTCTTGACCACTTTTCTTTTCAGTGAGCAGCTGCTTTTGGTCCTCAAATAAGTTAGCCCCAATATAAATAGAAAATTATATATTTTTGCTCCGGACCTGATGAGGCGGGCTGCGACGTCTGTCTGCTGAGAATCATTCATTCTTCTGTTGTGGTCCTCTTTCGTTCGTGTGCTTAGAAGTTTACTCCAGATATTCTGACATGCAAGCCAGTGAAGGGCCCGTCGGGATTCAGTCCAACCTCATGAACGAT
Organism: Syngnathus floridae; assembly: GCF_059516105.1. Classification (NCBI taxonomy): domain Eukaryota; kingdom Metazoa; phylum Chordata; class Actinopteri; order Syngnathiformes; family Syngnathidae; genus Syngnathus; species Syngnathus floridae. The sequence continues at coordinate 5,836,205 of NC_142432.1, read as the reverse complement.
TCTTTGTCCAGAACGCCATACATCTTGGCCAGCTCCTCGAAACGTAACATTGTAACTTCCTAAAATGAGTTACCCTCCAATATACATATGTAGACCAACAACTTCAGCTTGTGGCAGTGATCCATTTGTCTGATGGGACTTCTTCAACCTTCTTTTATTTTTTTCTGTCTATGTGCTTTGATGAGCCGGCATTCTTCTACTGGAAATTTTCTAGTTTTGTGACATTTTGTTCACACGCCTTGTAAACCCACTGAACCAGGCCCGTTAAGGCGGTCCGGTTCTGGAAGGCCACCATATGAGCGACTCGTAGATGTTGTCGAGAAGCCACCGCAGGGTGAAGAAGACCAGGCTCGTCTAGGCGTAATTCAATAAATGTGATGTTTTGTGTTCTTTCCCGACTACCACATGGGGGAAGTGTTAGCGTCTAGCACGCCATACATCTCGGCCAGCTTCTTGAAGCGCGGTCCCCAGTCGTTGAGGTAATCGTAGTCATGGTCTCCACCGGATGCACCCGACTGAAGAGAGCTGAGCGACTCCGCTATTGACCCCTCGCCCTCATAGGCGTACGTCTGCAGGGAGTCGTAGGGCGGCGCACACGGGTCCACGTCGGCCTCCACAAGCTTGGACAACACGTAGCCGTGAACGCCGCCGGCATCGGCGCGAGCCATCGGAACGTAGCGAGACAAACTCTGGATTTCCGGAAACATGTCCTGCCGCGCCTCGCAAGCGTGTGGTTGCACTTCCCGCGGGTTCCACATGGCGGCGATGTCAAAGGCTTCCGTGTCCTCCTCGCCGCCGCCCTCGTCGTCGTAGCGAACGATGTTCTCGTGCACGTTCTCCTCGTCGTCGCTCAGGTACGGTTTCTTGCGGTGTGTCCGTAGTGACAACATCAGTAGAATCATCACTGATAAAACACAGACACAAAAAGAGCGGTGTTAGCACAATTAGCACGGAAGCTCGGGTGTAAGCTAATAAGATAGCTTAATGTATTTTAATGCGTTGTTTTTTTTAGCTATCTTTTTCGTTTTTTAGATGGCAAACTCACTAGTCTGCCAAGTAGTTTATCAGGTAGACCTTAAATTTCAGTCACAACTTTGTTTAATCTCGTTTTGTAGTTTTGTTTTAGCTATTTAAATTGTGGCTAAAGTGTTAGCTCGTTGGCTAGTAATTCGTTAGCTGATTGGTTACTTTGTTTTAGATTTTCAATTTAGTTAGTGTGTCAATGTCTTGGCTAGTTAGTTAGGCCATCTTTAAACTAGATATTTCAGTTAGTGACTGAGTGAGTGAATTAAAGTTAATTAATCAAGAGTCTTATGATGTGTCACTTACCCAGGAGCACGAAGATGGCGGCAAGGATGGCAATGAGCGCGGCCCTGCTAAGGCTGGCGGGCAGGCTATAAGCTTCGGGGTTACAGGTCATGATGTTTCCGTCGTGGTCACAGGCGCAAACGCGCACGCTCAATGTGGAGGTGCTGGTCTTTATCGGTGCCTCGCCGTCCGTCACCACGATGGGAAGGTAGAAGATGCTCTGCTCGCGCTGGGACCAGCCACCACGACGTGTTAGGATCCATGCCGTGTTGTCTGAAGACATAAGTAGGGGTTTAATTTTGTTTCACACATTAGTTATTATTACCGTATTTTCCGCACTACAAGGCGCACTGGATTATAAGGCGCACCTTCAATGAATGGCCCATTTTAAAACTTTGTCCATATATAAGGCGCACTGGATTATAAGGCGCACCTTCAATGAATGGCCTATTTTAAAATTGTCCATATATATATATATATATATATATATATATATATATATATATATATATATATATATATATATATATACACATATACATTTGGCACGCGGGCTGGACTTTGGACACGCCTGCTGTAGTGGCTCAATATTGGTCCATATAGAAGGTGCACCTAATTATAAGGCGCACTGTCGGCGTTTGAGAAAATTGGAGGTTTTTAGGTGCGCCTTATAGTGTGGAAAATACGGTAGTTATAATGCATTTATCATTTGACTAACTTCCCTTAATATTTGTGACATTTTTACCAATATTTACTTGGCAAACGTTCTATACTTCTTCCAATCTAATTTTTGGGTGTATGTCATATTAACCTTGGTTGTCCCTCAGGGTGAAGTTGGGATTGTTGGCGGCGTGTGGCGCTAATGCGTAGGAGAAGTGATGTCCGCTGGGAGGCTCGTCAGGATCCACGGCCGTCACAGCCTGGATCAACTACGAAGGCGAAGATCATCACCAGGTGACGTAAAACTCGCACGGGTTTGACTTCAGTTGACACGCATTACCTGTCCCGCCTTGGCACCGTCACACACGAAGGCCTCAAGGGAGTCGCTAAGCGTGGGCGCGTTGTCGTTGACGTCCTGCACGCGAATGGACACGGCCACGCTAGACAGCTTCGAAGGATTATCTGACAGACACACAGAATACCACCAGCACAACATGAGCACAATTGTTACGAATGTTTCAAACCCCACACTGATTTGAAACCATAACTTAAAACCCTAACCTGACCTAGATCGTGTCTGTTTGAAACCTTACTCTGAAAACCAAACCCTGGCTTGAACCACTCATCTTTGTTAAGAGCCCTAAATTTAGGGATGTGTGAGTACTGATAACAGGTGTCCGTATCAGGTTGGCCTTTTATAAAGGCATCCGTACTTGTGGAGGGGACCAATCAAAAAAAAAAAAATCTTTCATCAGGTAAGTTCCCCTTGGCAGTAGTTGGGACAATATTGCAGCATTTTCATTCTGAGTAAAACCCGAAGGAGTCACCGCACTTACTCATCTCCATGGCCAGCACGCTGATGTTGTGCCAGCCCATCTGCTCACGGTCCAGCGGACGCAATGTCATCAGAGCACCAGACGTGATGTCCACGTAGAAGAACTTGTCCGGGTCACTGGAACGGTCCAGGGAGTACCTGAAGAGAAGGACCACAAGGTGCAAGATAAGGACAGGACAAGGACACGAAGATGAAGCAAAGAGGAGACTAAGTCAGATTTGGGCGAGGATGAGAAGCATAATAGGGAAAAGAAGAAAAAGGAAAGATGAGAAGTATAAAAACAACCAGTTGGAGGAGAAGAAAGAGAAGAATCTGGAGTAGGACATGGAAGAGGACAAAGAGGAGACTGCTCATAGTGGCCAGTCAAGCTAGCATTGTGTAATGGTGACCTCTGTTGGCAACTAACCAGCATTGCGCCTTGCTCATCACATGCTAAATCCTCCTCATTTGCCATGACTGGGGACACCTGACTAGGTTATTTTTATGTAGCTGCCCACAAGTGGGTGAGGATGCACACATGTCCCTGACAACACATTCATGGGGTGACCTCTCACCTCACAGTGTTGTTGGCGCTGTCCGGGTCCCTGGCAGCCACCGTCTTGACCAGCGTGCCCACGTCAGCGTCCTCGGCCACATCCACCAAGTAAGCCGGCGCGTCGAACACGGGTGGCTCATCCACATCGTCCACGCTTACGTGCACAATGGTGACGTCGTGGAAGGTGTTGGTGTCATGGCGGGAAAATGAAGAGGCGGGCTCCACATGCGTGTTGGCACCCTCTACCTTCAGCGTGTAACTGCGCTTGGCCTCAAAGTCCAGTGGCTGCCAGACAGACATGTAACAACACTTCAAGACAAGTTTGAAACCCTAACTTTAGTTCAAAACCCTAACTGAGGCTTTAACCCTAAATTCAAACCCTTAACCTTGGCTTAGAACCCTGACTTGAAACCCTAACCCTTATTTCAAATCCTAACTCTGACCTGACACCCAAATTTGAAACCCTACCACTAGATTTAAATGCTACATTCAAACCCCAAGGCTCTTTTAGAGGCTTAACCTCAATTTGAAACCCAATCTTGAATTTGTAATGTAGGTTCTAAATCATATTTTAAAATCCTATGCAAGGCTTGAAACCCTACCCTTTGTTTAAAACCCTATCCCAGTCCTGAAACACTAATCATGGCACAAAACCCAATTTAAAGCCCCATCTATCTTTTGACACCCCAAAGTGAAATCCTATCCAGTGTTTAAAACCCGAACCCAATCTTGAAACCCCAATTTAAAATCCTAATCCTGCCTTGACACCCTGCCTCAAAAGTATAGCCCCACCTTTTTTATGGTGATGATGGCGAATCTGTTGTTGAAACATGTAACAACACTTCAAGACAAGCTTGAAACCCTAACTTTAGTTCAAAACCCTAACTGAGGCTTTAAACCTAAATTCAAACCCTTAACCTTGGCTTAGAACCCTGACTTGAAACCCTAACCCTTATTTCAAATCCTAACTCTGACCTGACACCCGAATTTGAAACCCTACCACTAGATTTAAATGCTACATTCAAACCCCAAGGCTCTTTTAGAGGCTTAACCTCAATTTGAAACCCAATCTTGAATTTGTAATCTAGGTTCTAAATCATATTTTAAAATCCTATGCAAGGCTTGAAACCCTACCCTTTGTTTAAAACCCTATCCCAGTCCTGAAACACTAATCATGCCACGAAACCCAATTTAAAGCCCCATCTATCTTTTGACACCCCAAAGTGAAATCCTACCCAGTGTTTAAAACCTGAACCCAATCTTGAAACCCCAATTTAAAATCCTAATCCTGCCTTGACACCCCGCCTCAAAAGTATAGCCCCACCTTTTTTACGGTGATGATGGCGAATCTGTTGCTGGTGTCAGTGACGATTTCAAAGGTGTCCCTGCCGTCGCCATCGATGACGCGGTACATCATGTCGGCATTGACTCCCACGTCACGGTCCTCGGCCTGGATGCGTCCCACCTCCGAATCCACCGTGGCGGACTCAGGGACGCTCATCTGGTACAACCCTGTGCACAGGATGGGCCGGTCATTTTGCTAACCACCACAAGAGGGAGCCAAACCTCCACACCAGAGGACAACCTAGTTCTGGAAACACTACAAAACATATGCAGGGGAACTCAAACGAAATATAACAGAAGAGAAAAAGCCTTCTGAAGACATTTTTTAAAACAAGAAAACTGTAAGTATCCATTTTTTTCTTCGATTGTATGTTTTCATTGTGATGTTGTAGCATTTCTTGTACAAGTCTGTTCTCTGATTAAGTGTAAATCATTTAGAATACTAGCCCAGGCTCAGTAAGTTGTAGCAGCATCAAACTGTCCATGCACAATTTGTTCCGCTACATTTTGATGTCTTTCATTTCTCATTGATGTCTTTTATATTTCATTGATGTCTTTTATGACTTTGATGTCCTGCAACAATAAGATCGCTCAGGTCCGCTTCACCAGTGTATAAATAATGCCAGTTTGAACAAAATTCTGTGACGCAATGCTAAACCCGTCTCTTCACAACTGTACTTTAAAACTAACCTTGGTTAAAAAAATTTATACTGGCGAGAAACACCTTGTATGTTATTTTGAAACTCTCACCCTGTCTTAAAGCCTTACTTTCAAACCCTGGTTGAAAAACCCACTTTGAAATCCTGCCTTAGAGTAGCCCTGACCCTTGTTCAAAACTCTTTTTTAAACCCTAACATTGATTTGCAACTTTAATATGGAATCCACGTCTTTGCTTCTTTTGAAACTCTAACTCGACCCTAACCCTCACATTGAGAAAATTGTATGTGTGGCAAAGCTCAAGATGTCTCACTTTGGTCAAAGACGGGCGGGTTGTCGTTGACATCGCCGAGCGAGATGTCCACGCGTGTGGTTCCGGCAAGGCCGCCCAGCTGGCCACCCATGTCCTTGGCCTGGATGACCACCGTGTAGTTCTCCCGGGTCTCCCGATCCATGTCGGCCAGGGAGACCCGTACCACACCTGAGGAAACACGTGCCAAACCCATAAAGCTACACAGCTTGGCATCCCCCCCAATGTCATACGGCAAAGACATATACATGTCAGTATAAGACCTCATCATGTCTCAAGTCCAAACCCAAGTCTTAGGTCTTGGAACTGTGACATTCCAACATGTGTTGTAGCAAACGGGCCTCGCGTACCGGTCTTGGCGTCCACCGAGAAGTAAGGCTGACCCTCCAGAATGCTGTAGACCACGCGGGCGCTGTTGCCGTACGTCGGGTCGTCGGCATCCGTAGCGGTCAGCTGAATCACTGACGTTCCTGGCAGGGATGAAATGGTTCGCCATTTATAGATAAACCATGATTACATTTCAAATTCAGTAAGGTTTTTAATGTAGGCTCCATCAAAGCACTTTTTTGTTCAGACAAGGCCTGACTAAATGAAGTGCCTCTCCTCTGTCCAACATAAATATTGTAATCATTGTTAGTACAATACAACACAACTTTATTTAGATAATTTTTAAAAATGACAGAGGTTATACTGTATCGTCCTTCATCTGGCATAAATGGGTTGTACCTATTTTGGACATTTCCGGGACAGACGCCCGATATGGTCCGTCAAGAAACTTGGGCTCGTTGTCGTTGATGTCTTGGATCTTGACGATAAACTCCGACTCGGGCTCGAGCGGCCTGTCGGTGAGGCGGTTGCGGGCCTGAGCTCGCAGTACGTACTGCGCCTTGACTTCACGGTCCAGCCTTTGGATGGCGTGGATATCGCCCGTGCTGTCATCGATGGTGAAGGTGATGCCGGCGCCTTCGCCCGTCAGGATGTACTTGATGGAGCCATCGCCTTTGTCCATGTCCGAGTGGAGCTTTGTTCAAAACAAGAATGCTTAGAGTTTATCGAGTCAGCGGGAACTCTCTTCTAAGGATCAAGACTACAGATTCAGTAGCCTGTGAGAACCGTAACCCATACTCCAAATCCAATATCCAGTAACCTGACCACCAACTCACTAAGCCCAACCTGAGCATACCCTACGAACCCTAAACCCTATTCTCTTCCACTTCTTCCCAATCCAGTAACTAATTTCCAGACCATACCAACTCCAACCATAACCTCCAATCCCTATCGCACAAAACGTAAATGCTTAGACACATGGATATGGAAGTGATACCAGGTCTGTTCTTGTAATAAGATAATCAGAATATGTCACAGGGCTAAGTGGTACAACTCATTGTTGGATCTAACATGAGATAATCCTTCATTGATCCGCCAGGGAATCAATTCCAAATTCTATTAATTAAAAAGAACACAGCAGTGCAATCGATGCTAATGTTGACATTTGTCAAGCAAGCAGAAAAGCACATGTTGACCTCTCCAAGATTAGGCTGGCAGTGAAACGCTGTTTGGTGCGGCGACTCCTAATCACCGTAGAATCAGAGGCAAATCACCACCCTTTTGTTGCTGGGGCGACCGTGCAGCGCAATCAGAAATCTTTTGTAGTCGGCGAGTCCAAATGGCAGCCTATTGATGGGAAATCACTCTGGGATTTTGTCAAGGGCCTCGTTGTCATCAAACGGCACCGCTTAATGCAACCCTTGACGGCCATCTTGTGTGTTAATCAACAGAAGTAACAAAGAAAAGGGACAATTTCAAAGCGAATGTGGTTATTTAAACATTATTTTTTCAATATGGCTGGGAAATAATTGACTTAAGATTGTTCAAAGTTGAAGCAGATTAGGAGCGGCTTTCCCAATGACCAGTTCAAGCTAGCCCACTTTTCCTCCGTTCGGATTCCCAAGATGACTTTCCCTCAGGACTTGTTAGCCGGGCAACTGATCATGGCCCAGGACTTGTTTGGGGGGAATTTTCTTTCGGAATCCCCCCTACACTCATTAGGTGTGTTTGGATCAGTCTTTAAAGGTGCTTTCACCGAATAATCGCTTAATTCCGCAACACCGCAACAGTTCAATGCGTCAATGTGCATTTTCTGTGAAGGCTTCTCAGGACCAAGACTGCAGTTTTTTGAAGAAGCTTGTCTGGAGATTTAATAAGCACTGGTGTTGCTCGGAACACTGATTGTTTTAACGGTTTCAGATACCGAAAAATTTGAATCCTAAGCCATCTCAAACATTTCTATTGACCGCTACAATCAGTTCAATTTTAAACCCATTCACCCGAACCAAACCTTAACCATAATCCAGTAGATGTTTAAGACCAGTATTTGTCATGCAATTTAGTTTTATGTGTAGCTCCAGTTCACAACAAAAGTTGTCTCAGGGAGCAGGTCCAGAACCAGGGATCAGTCTTTGTAAATATGCGTGTGTATGTATGTGTTGACCAACCTTTCCGATATAAAGCGGGTCCAGCCCGGTGTACTCCTCCAGAACGAAAAACTGGTTCCACACCCAACCTCGTTTCACCCTCTGGACCCTCGGCATGGAGTCTGCAGGATGGTTACCCAGTAAGCCTTGGGGAAGGAGGCTCATCACGCACATCGTGATGTATAGCCAAGATGCCGACCGGGGCTCCATTATCAAGTCCGCAGTTCTAGTCCTCTTTTAAATCTTCTGTTCTTCTGATGAAGGGATGGATGGCAGTGGTAATTTGTCTGCAAACAATAATTAGAGTTGTTTTAAGAGAAAGCACAAGACATTTTGTAGTCAATATTGCGTGGTTGTTAACGTTATTGGTCATCTGGGCCACAGCGGACCTTAAGACTTGGTACTTGTCTTGCAGCGCCTGCCGCCTGCATCTGCTTGGAAGGCGGCAAGCGGTTAAAAGGCGGTGTGGCGGGAGGAGCCGAGAACTTTTCTTCTTGACTGCTGGTCCTATGCCACTTTTGTGAAGCCAATAGACTGCTGCACTCCATGATGCTTTTGTGAGAGCAGGCGCTTTTGTGCCACTGTCTGCAGACTTTCTCAATCTGCCAGCTCGCTCCACATTGTCCCCGGCTCTCGGGGGGGGCGTGACCGCTTTGTGTGTGTGCGGCGGGCGGGACGGCTGACATTTAACCTCGCCGCTCACCACAAAGACGCCAAATTTGCTCCCACTCCGCCCCTGTGAGGTCACAGCCGTTTTGCAGCTTTTGATGGCAATGCTTGCTGCTTTAAACTTGCTAGCCACTTGTTTAAGAATGAGCAGCTGCCGGAAGATGAAGAGGAGGTGGGGGGACGGGGGGGCGGAGCATCATATGAAGAAGCTTAACTTTGCCACCGCATTCCGGTACGCATGCGACGTCACTTTTTGAATCCAAAGGGGGAAAATACTATCAGTTTTGTTTGACGTCGTAAAAAGGGCAAATAAAGCAGGAGGCCATGCAGGGAAAGAGCAAGCATCTGCCGGCAGGGAATGATGGAGCACAGCCTCAGCGCCGCTCCACCTGCTGCTCCATTAAATGCACCAGCAACAACACACTTCATCATCAGCACATAATGCCGGCAGTCTATATAGGCTAGCTACGACTTCATCAATATGTGTCAGCGCAAAGCCGTCACACCGACTAAATCTCATTTTTACACACTTCTCGGGCGTCTTGCCGGCACGGGAAATAATAATAAAAGAAATCAGCAGCACGGTCGAGGATACATTTGGTCATACTTGCACTTGGTGTGTTGCAGAATTGTGTGAAATTTCAAATACAAAGCAGGAAAAGTCGGTTCACTTATGCTTCAAATCTTTATAAAAGTAAGGACTTACAATGTAATATAAATGTTATATAATATACACTTTTTTTATTAAAAACTTGTGGCTATCCATGCTTTCCAGTTGAAAGCAACAGGAGCAGGAGGGAGTATATGTATTCTGATGTTGTGCCTTGGTGGAGGTCTCCACTCTCCTGAGTGAGATTGGCCATGAAATTGGATGAGATCACTAAAGTCATCTCAGTGTGTGGCACAAACGTATAATTTGGGAATGTGAAGCACAATCAAGTGTTAATTTCACAGTCGTCGTGTTTTGCGCAATACTTTCAACTCCGATGCAAAAAGAAACCCCCCACGCCGTGGAAAAGGGTCTTTAAAAGTGGGAGGACCCGTGAAAAAGGCTACCGCCCCCCTCTGGATAGTTGAAGGGTCACGGCCAATTTGTTAAGCACAATCAATTTTACACGCCGGATCCCAACCAGCCTGCTGTGGAACGTATAAAGAAATAACAACAAGCTAGAGTGACACCTCAAGCTAACCCTAACCCTAACCCTATCCTTACACTTAAACACAAAATCTGATGCTCACCCTTTATACGCCATTGGGAGATCCAGTGAAATTTTTTTTTTTAAATAAAATCATCATCTGGATATATGTGTGATGTCATGTTGAAAAAGTCCATTACCTTGCCAGTAGGTGCATTGTGTCTCAATACTTTTGCTGACATGTCATACTTGAGAGGCCTTACAAAAACCTAGAGTGCCGTGTCTTTTCTCTCAAAGACCGGCTGGTTCATTTAGTGTCAGCAGAATGTCGTAAAAAGGAGTCTTGTCATTTACGAGGAAATTAAATCACACAAACTGGCGGCGGTCCCAGGCGAGGGGATGATGTCATCAGGCATAAACATCAAGCAGGAGAGTTTGCAATCAGTGTCAGTCAAACCAAGCCACGCATCCCTTCAAATTAAGTCAAACGACATCACCGAGAGTTTGCCCGTCGGTCCATTTGCAAATGCTGCTGGAAAAAAACAAAAAAAGGCTTCAGAGCTCAACCCCAGGTATGAGTCATCAGAAGAAAGTAGAACATTGGCTCAGGTTGAGCTTTGAGGTCTGAATGCCTACGGGAGTTTTGATGTGCTCCGAATGGTAGATGGGCTTGGCATCTTGATTCGCCACAACATCTGAGAACTCCTCCTTCACTTTCTGACAAAAACAGCATGAGGCCAGGCCTACCTAGTCTAAAGTCGTGTTTCCAAAAAAGTGGACTTCTGGAGGAATTCACATAATTTGTTTCTGGATGTCATGTTCCTTATTCGTGATTTTGTAAAACAAACCATCTCGCTGCCATTTACAATATTTTAGTCCAGTACACACGGCAAATACTTTACAGTTTCGATTCCTATCTGTGACTCTTCCAGTCTTTCCAGAAATTGAATGAAGTATTGAAATAGTCAAACTCTCGTACTTCCCACTCGAGCCCATAGTTGAAATCCAAAACGAGCTATTGTAGAAAAGTAAGCGTAAAGAGAAAAAGGACAAACGGGTCTCTAGCATCTTTTTTCACGTGCAACATCAAATGTAATCATCTTACCTAATTCTTACGCTACAACTCCTCCGTGTCTTCGTCTCGTATCTCTAGCTTCTCCCCCCCGTCCAAGCAAAGTCACCTTCAGTCCTCACTCATTTCTGCAAGTTTATTGGACTGCCCGCCTCCTCCGTCTGCATGCTCTTCTTGTTCCGCATGGAAGCTGGCATTGCTTATCTGGAGGGGGGGGGGGCAATCGGACCTGAGCGCCAATTGTCCTGCTCCATGCAATCAGCGAGACGGCCTCCCCCCTCCCTTGCTAATGCAGCCGGAGGGAGGAGTGAACTGAAGAGGAAGGAAGGAGGGTTGGAGAGTGGTGATTGACAGCAGGATAGTGACAGGGGGGGTGTTGAAATCAGGTCGGGAAATAAATGTAATACGGGAAAGAATGTGACTACCTTTACATGCACTCAGTATTCGGGTTAAGGTCAGAATTCCGGTTTCTGAAACATTCTGGATATCCCGTTTACGTGTCTGGGCGGATAGAGACGGACGGAAATACATTAAAATATCTTAAGACTTTGGTCATATTTTTTGGGGGGTAATTTTGTAGCACAAACCGCCTGCGAAAACGATACCGCAACTGCTCATTGGTGTTGGGGTGCGGCGCTCGGTGTGCGGCTGGATTTAATAAAGCCTGCGGAGGAATTCAAGAGCATAAAAAATGAAGCTTCCCATGTAATTGCATCCATGGTCAGTCAGAGGAGCAGCAATTAGTTTCCTAAATTGCTGGAAAAATACTGAAAAATGAGGCTGTGGCAGCGGGCGTACAAACGGCGGCGGGGGAAGATTGGGGGACGGTCACGGAGATGTGATCCGTGTTTGGGGAGAAGGCGAGGGGTCTCGCAGAGGCAATCACGGAATGAACGGCGCCGCCAGAGAGCGGGCCACGCCGCATTCCTCCTCGGGAGAATCATATCGGAGAGGCGATGGAGCATGTTGGAAGTGAAATGAGAATATATTAGAGAGGAACAGGCGGCTGCGTGCACGCCTTCTTGCTTTTCATTACACACTCGCAAGTGTTTAAATATTGGATTTACTAAAGTGATGGAAAATTCCATTTCCTAACCCCTCGAAAAACATTGAAGACCATGAAGCCAAGTGGGTAAAACTTAACTTCGATCTTTCTCTTCCTGGTGTCACTTTTGGAAAAAATGAAATCGCACTCGAATCGTTTTTTTAAACAACCAGATGGTTTAAGAAGTTAACTTCAATACGTCTCTCCCTGGTACATGTCTTTTTTTTTTTGGGGCGGGTCATTCTTCAACACCCCCATCACCACCCTGACCTCTTCCTCCCTCCCCCGCCATCTTTGTCTGTGCTCAGTACCCAAGTCAATCTGTCAGCGGGTGTCTGAGCAAGCCCCCCCCCCTCCCACGGAAGAAAAGGCCGAATAGGGGCCCCCCTAGCAGCGGCTTCCATCCCGGTGACAGAGCCGGGATAATAATTGGCAGAACAAATTGAAGCTAAAAGGCTTATGGAGCAGCTTTGAAAGTCTCGTTTTGGTGGAGTGGGGACGGGTGGGGAAATGTGGGGAGGTGTATCTGAAAAACACGTCCCTGAGGGTCCGCCGCACAAAGGCATTGATCCACCGTAGAAATAGATTGGATACAGTGGTGTGGCGCAAGCTTGTGGACTTTGGTTTGCGGCTAATATGCAAGATGTCGAACGGACACGGTGCTTTCACGCGTGCCGTCCTGTCCGCCTCCCTTTAAGGCTTCCTTTAAGGTCGTGGCATGTCGGGTCACCACGCCAGAAATCGCCACCTCCCCGGGTTCCTCATACAAGCTTCGTTTAAAATAGACATGTGTAAAGGGAATAGTGGACAACTCATGAAAACAACTACATAGCTTAGCTTTTCAGTCTGCTAACGTCATGCTAATCTTTTTGTTGAGATGTTATAAGCCTCTAAGCAACACAAAAAGGCAGTACACAAAATTATATAATATGCCTCTTTGTAATAGCGCAGACATAGATGTCTGCAAAAACTGGACTCTACAAAGTTTGGGTAAAAAGGGAATGTGCAGAGCTTTCTTTGTTCAAAAGAGTGAAAAGTACAGAACAAAAGCAAGACAACTTTGTCTTTTTCAAGGAGTGAAGGGAGGCAAGCCCTAGCTACCAGGCTAGGCTAATGAGCTCACGGGGGACGTTTAGCGAGCGGAGAGCGCTTTGGTTAGCGCATTTGATGAACAAAAAGGTGCGAGATGACAAGTACGACGCTCCGGGACGCTGCGGCATGATAGCGCAAAATAGTGACTGAGTTTTGTTTCTTAGCTTCCATCCTAAAGAGAGCGTTTAAATTAGCCTGTCGGGTACATTGATTGCAAAAGCATCTTGGGACTATCCGGAACGCAAATACATAATTTTCTGTGGTTGTTGGCATCGTCTGTGGTGTTCCTCAAGGGTCAGTCTTTGAGCCCATTTGGAATTTTCATCGGTAAATTTGAAGGTACGTATCTCATATCAGTTGTAGATGAGTCGCTAACCTGATAACGATGATCATTCATCCTTTTATCTCACATTTGGCTTATTCTCTCCTCACCTGTCTTGGTTTGTCCATCTGCGACAGACGTAAGACAACAGAACAATTGCGTTTTTGATTCTGTGGGAAGAGAAACGATAACGCTGACTAACGAAGGGACCGCCGCTTGGCGCTTGGCTAAATTAATGCACAAGGAATGTGCTAAAACATGAATATGCAATAAGAGGAGCCGCTGAAGCATGACTGCAAACAAGCTCGCATTGTCCTTAAGTGCTGCTGATGTTTAATTTAAATATTAGCTGAAATATGCAAGTGTATACGAGGTGCTAATGTATTCAAGGTAATGATACAGCAGCAGCATTCCTTTTTCTTGCCTAAAAGACAAAGTAAGTGCTCACATTAAGGACTCTTAAAATCAAATAATCAAACAATACCTAGCATGTGATTTGGTGCACTCTCGGGCCAGGCAAAAATCCTTTTAGTCGTGATTCACAGGTCAGAATACTTGTTCTCGGAAACACGAGCACTCGGGTGCAAACTTGAATCCTCATTTTGTGTGTCTGGCGGGCAACTGCAAATAATAGAAACACTTTGGGTCGGAAGCAAACAACCTGCCTTCACTTTGCGAGCCCACGTAGCGCTCGGCTTGTATCACCGGTGCCATGAGGAGACGGCGTGAAAGAAGGTTATGCTGGAGAGGAACTAAAGCCGCTGTGTCATCTCAGATAAGAAGCTCAGCTCTCTGCCCTGCTGCTCCACATTAAAAATGTCACGGAGATGTACAAAGAACTCCTCCGTGGCTTTTTGGGGCACCCGCAAACCTCGTGTCTAATTTGCAGAGGTACAAATATTTTGTTAATTCACGGGAGTCATTTTTTTCCACGCAAGTATCTTTACTTTAGCGGGAGTAGTTGAGCCACCTCTGTTGTTATCTCAAATGGGAATAGAAACGTGGGAACACATCCTTGTTGTGGTGTTGAGGGACAGTACTGGGCCAAAGCGGCAACCTTTTCTGTAATTGGTGGCGAGAAGCTTTAATTGTGAGCCATTGCACTTGGCACAAGGTTGGGAGAGTGAACCGTGACATTAAGCGGCATCATGTGACTTCCTGCTGGGCGGCTTGGCCTCAGACAAGCTGTTTCTTTCAGGATCCTTCTCCATGTGACCTTTACGTCGTTATTGTGTGCGTGTCAGGGTATTGACTTTCACTCCGCTACGTTAAACTTCCATGCTCGGCTAAGACGAGGAGGGGGAATAAGAGTGGCCGGCGTTGGGGATAAAAGGCTCCCCGAGCCGTTTGATGCCGTATTCCGACAGAGACCCGGCCTTGATGAGCTGACGGGAGCTGAGGAGCGACGGCACCGCAGACCCCTCTGATACTTGGCCCCTCCCCACCCCCTGTTCTTGATTCTCTTGACCCGGCTCGCGCCGCCACATCTGAATGAGCAAAGTGACTTTTGAAGTCGCTCTCTCGCTACGTGTTGTGACTGACGCACAGCAAACAGAGTGAGCAGCTCCATTATGGATGCGGCTTCAATATTTATTAACCTGCAACTCAACACACGAGTGCCTTCACTCACTCTGACAGCAAACACAAGTGAGGTTGTGGCGGTGGGGGGTCAGGATTACAGCTCCCCCTCACTGTCAAGTCGTCAGTCAAACCCTCAAGAATTATTGTCTTTTTGAGACTCATTTGTTGAAAGGGCTACCAAGCACAGATTCCAAGAGGGCCTTCGCCCGGTTCTCTGGCCCTCCCACCCCCACCGCCATCAGGGTGGCATGAAAGTCGGGGGTTGCGTCTTGCACGTCGAATATCTGGAACATGCTACAGCAACCGTCCATTAAGTCAATAAATAACTAAACTGTTGTTGTGTGTCTACATTCGTCCGCCTCGCCGTCCCTCAGGGAATGCAGCCAAACATCCACCCTTGAATGGACGCTTTGGTTCACGTCGCGGTCGCTGGAGCACGCATCAGCAGGTCGGCCCGAGTCACTCGGCAGAGTCAATAGAATAACAATTAGAAGACAGCGCGCACGCTTCGTTACACATTTGGCATGCAGGCGGGGGCTGAGGCGGTGGGCACGGTGAGGGGGTCTATCCAAAGGCGGCGGTGTCTAACCAGCAGATTCATGTCTCCTGTGTCGCTCGCTTTGAGGACTCGTCCTGAGCCAGTGATCACAGGAGGAAATTGTTCCATGGGGTTGACGTCTGACTGTCTGCACCCACAACCCCCAACCCCCTTTCCAACTTCAAACAAACCCTACCTAAAGGTTTTTCATACATTTAGTCTAAATTTTCCACTCACACGTAATAGATAGTAAAAAAAGGAGCATGTAAGGGTTAAAGTTCACTCAAACGTCCTCCACATAAAACACCCTAGGTGTAAAAACAATTCGTGTGGAGGAGAACATCTATCAACCACCTCCACAAAGTCATTATTTAGACAAAAACACAAGGTGGAAGCGCAGCGGTTCTCTGACTGGATCCTGACCCTGACATGCTGTTGTGTCAAAGGAAGGAAGCGTGAAGCTCTTTTGACCTCGATCCTGCACGATGACTGATGCACAACAACAGGAAATTACTTTTGGGCTACATCCTTAAAGCTGGCCGATTGGTATGAACCCCCTCCGCCCCCCCACCTCGATTTTTTTTAGCAGCTTTAGCAGATCAGTGTACATGCCCATGTTGTACTAATAAAAAGGCTGCAAACTTTTTTTACCTAGTCAGTGTTGCTAAATTAACCATTTGGTATTTGTTGGCAACGTTTTTGATCCGAACAGCGAAAATGCGACTGCACGTTGAAAACATTTACTGCATTTTCCGCACTATAAGGCGCACCGGATTATAAGGCGCACCTTCAATGAATGGCCCATTTTAAAACTTTGTCCATATGTAAAGCGCACCGGATTATAAGGCGCATAGAATAAATAACTCAACCTTGCTCAAACGTTAATGCAATCACAATATAGTAACACTCGAAATAGTGAAAACAATAACAATATATCAATAACTCAACGTTGCTCAAACGTTAATATCACACAACACACAAAATAAACACATAAAGCTTACTTTAATAAATTAGTCCTCATCCACGAATCGATATTGGTCCATATATAAGGCACACCAGATTATAAGGCGCACTGTCGGCTTTTGAGAAAATTGGAGGTTTTTAGGTGCGCCTTATAGTGCGAAAAATACGGTACGTTGAAAGCATTTAAAAGCATCAAGAGATTGTATCTGGAGAAATAAAGTCCCAGTAAGGGCAAGCAAAACCAAAATCAGTTTCAATTAAGGCAATGTAATTTATGTCTTCTTTAGGTGAGTAGGAAAAAAGATTAAAATTGGAAAAAAAGCAATATTCTGTGAAAGTAGCCAGCCTTAGCAGCTCCAGATTCTTGTCACCAATGTGACACCTTAGTCGCATACTTCCAAAGTCACAGCAATCAAGTTATAGTAGAAGGATTCGCACATCTGACACCTGGGAATGTTTGACAAGTCTCAGAAAATCAGGCCAAAGATCGTCATTGATCGTCCGATCGATCTTCAGGCCAAATCTGTGAGGATGCGACACTTCTGGGTCTTATCCCGGGGAAAATTACCTCGGGACTCATTCCTCCGTGGCATGCTGGCATAATGTGACACCTTTATACTCACAGAACTGACACCCGCTCAGTTTCTAAGGTGGGGGGAAGTGCGGAAAGTCAGACGCGATATCTAATCTTAGAGTGTCAGCGGGAAAGCTCCACGAGAGCTTGCCGTTATTGAATGAATTGAGGGATTTTACAGAAATAACCAAAATATCATCAATGTTAGCGCATAGACAAATTTCTTAAACCGGCATTAAGATTTTCATCGTCTCAGAATAAAAACTGAAGGATTTTTTCCGTGGAAGCTAACGATCGTTAAATTCAAGGTGCACCGTGTACTACCTTATGAGCTGTCGTAGCTTGCAAAAAGTTTCAAAGTCAAGGCCTGGAGAGCCCGCGGGTTATATTTGTGAAGCTTTCCACTCCTGAATCTCCACATGCCTGCAGGTCCAGGTACGCACACCACACGGTGCGTCAGAGCACACGATGCACGGCTAATACGCAGCTGTCTGACCTGATTAGCTTTAGCGTTAGCGTTCCCCGCAGAGCCCCTCTCCTCCATCAGAGGGAATTTCTGGTCCGCTGCACCTTGGTCCACGTGGATGCTGCTTGACGGCGGGAAAGTGAGAATGTGGATTGGATTTGAGAGTGAATGAAGCTCATGCGCCAGACTCCCCTCGGCAGGAACAAGATTGCAATGCTTACTCGCAATGTTTTGACCAACTTTGCTCCAGCACAAAACCATAGAGGCATCCATTTTCGAGCGCCCTCGTTTTTAGTGGGTTATTCGGCCGCTGTGTCAAACGTACATCATGTGGACTAGAATCAGCCCGACATTTTGGCCATAGTGGATAGAGATTCAAAATATTCTCGAACCTGCCAACAACGTCACAGTACTGCCATGAGTAGAAATTAACTTTAAATTGAGTGCTGGGTTTGTTGCCCAAAAACTAAGCCAGAGTGGTGATTGTCCAACATCAGAATTCCCTAAAGAGTAAAAACAAAATGGAACAGCTCTACTCATTCTTGACGCTTTATCCCGTGGGTGTCCCAATACATTTGTCTGACTCTCCCGGGTTTGCCTTCTCGTTCAACGGGGTGTCACTTTCAAGAGTTTTCCAGCCAGAAGTCAAACTTCCCGTGTAGCGGAACAAAAGGGGAGCAAACAAAGCGGCCGGCGGAGGCTCGGCGGTGTTGGAGGTGATTGGATATTTTCTCATTCATTAGCTTAGCTATAATCTGCGGCGGCCTCTGAGAGCAATAAGCAATTACGCCGTGTTTATCCCCACGACTCCGACAGAACTAATCTGCTCTCAACAGCCAGCGCCGGAAATAATGAAATTAATTACGACAATGAATGCAACTGGCGGAGAAAGGTAGAAACGTAATTATCCATATTGCTGCATCCCCCCTTCCCTTGTCTGTCAGGATAAATGTTACGCTACCTTTTCATTCTTTAATCATAACAAGAGGAATACTCCTGATTTGGCTCTTCATCATCATCTCACATCATGGATTGCGGTGACCTCGCGCGAGGCAACATGACCTAAAAAGGAGCTCTTCAAATTCAAATTATTTCACAATTGCACGCTAAAACTCAGAGTCACAACTTTCATTTAAAATTCAATTTAATATCAAATTGAATGAAAAACAACCTTGACCAGGAGGACAAAAAAAACTGTTTTATTTAGCCTCTGCGACCAATTTCTTGTAACAATATAAAATTTCGTAGGCTGTCATCAAAAGGTCTTCAGAAGCTCTGCTTTATTAATCCTTCAAAACTAGTGGTAGAGATTTTGTACAATCACTACCAGACATCTGATGAATATTGTGCTTTCATCAATCTACCATTCAGTCAAGATAAGCTTCCGGTGAGTTTTTGTGGCACCATCTGTTGCTTTGACGTGCACCTGCATAAGGACAAATGTAATCATTCAGATGTGCAAAAACCCGACAGCTGCAACGTGAGACGCAAAGCTGTAATAGAACCCGTGCTGTGCCAACACCTTCGGTGCTGTACGTCCAGTTCAATAGAGTCAATCAATATATACATGTACAGAACTCAACAACCTGACATCCAGACACAAATGTTTTTCCGTCTCGATTTTTCAGACACCCAGCGATTGTTCCAGAATCTTATTATTAACGTCGGAGTCATCCGAGGCGAAACCTCCCACTGAGCATCTCGCAGGCATCACAGTTAATGTCAAGTGTGAAAAGCAACGTTTGAAAAGTCTGCTGCCGCACCGCTAACCTGTAATTACGTTAAATGGAGAGTGTGCTGACTAACTCGCAAGCCAGAGAGGTTTCTTCAATGCGGTTTCCATTAACAATCCAAATTGGTCCAAGTCGCCCGGCTTATTTTAGTGTGCGCCCAAAAATGGATGCGTACACCTCTCCGGTGAAAAGACGTTGTGCTTTTGTTCGCCTCGTTGTGCCTTCTTTTCACTACAATTGATCTGCAGTCTCTAAGTCAGCTTAGCTATTGATTTACCCACTAAAGCACAGATGTCAAACTCAAGGCCCGACAGCCAGATTCGGCCTACCACATCATTTTATGTGGCCCGCAAAGACAAATTGTGCATCAAATTCATATGTCAATACTAAAATTACAATTTTCACTTTTAAAAAATAGTGATATTTCTAGCAATTTTTTATTACCATTCATATTTTTTAAAATATTTGAACAGTTTTTCTTAGTCTCTGTTTTGAAAACTAGTTATTCATCTAGTTATTCACTCGTTTGTTGTGTAGCCTACACTATATATAATATGAGACATTCACACATTTATTTGGGTTGACTATTTCAATGGCCCTCGGAAGGAAACTATGACTACAGCATTTTCCGGACTATAATGTGCACCTAAATACCTAAAATTTTCTCAAAAGCCGATAGTGCGCCTTATAGTCCAGTGCGTCTTATATATGGACCAAATTTCAAAATTTAAACTGTCCCAAAGCATTGTGTCATGAAATCAATCATAAGTGGCCTGCTGAAGACTATGAATCATGAATCAAAAAGACTATGGATCATTATTTTGTGATTATAAAGTAATTTGTTGTGTCTGAAGTTAAAATAAAAAAGATAAAATGCAGAATGATTTGATTTGGATTAAAAATCTGACATGATGCATTAAGGGTGCGCCTTATAGTCCGGTGCGCCTTATATATGGACAAAGTTTTAAAATGGGCCACTCATTGAAGGTGCGTCTTATAGTCCGGTGCACCTTATAGTCCAGACAATACGGTAGATAAGTTTGACACTCCTGCATAAAGCATTTGACTGTCAATGTCCACTCAAAGCCCGAATTTCTCAGAATTACACGGTTACATGTTGCTCAAGCTGATTCTGGGTCAGTGACCAATTGCTCACCTTTGTTTGTGATATGTTCTAAAATATCTGCACGGCTTGGAAAACCAAATTAGCGACTTCTTAAAATATGATAATGCCAGCGAAGTAATAATAATACTAATAGCGCCGTTAGCTTATGGGCCCCATCCATCAACGGAACTAATAATCCTCCTCTTCATTCTCAACTTCCTCCTCCGAGCTGCAGAGTTGTGATAAACACACGTTGAGACTTGCAGACTTCCACACGCCGATACAATCGACCCAGTGACAGATTGCGCCGCCCACCCATCACGTCTCATCTGAACCCCCTCCCCCCCCCCACACACACCTCTGGGATGAATTACCACACGGCTCACAAGTGCCAACAATTAGCTAAATAGGCTGAGGATTGATCTACGCGGAGCTAAGTGGGGGATCGACTGTTTGTTGGGGTAAATATAAAAGATGTCATGTTGACAGAATTAAAAAGGCGGGAAGCTACGCCACATAAATTTCTTCATTTTATATGCAGGCCTATCCGATTAGCGACCTCGTCTTTGGATGGCTGCTCCACATTAGCCGCAAAAAAAACGTCATCTATTCCACATGAGACTAACTAAAAACAAAATAATGCCATTTAATACAATATTCATGCTGTTATCAAACTGATAAACAGATTGAGGACATTTGTTGACATAAATCAACCATTTCAATTCAACAAGATCTTGATGGAAAAAAAAAAATCCCGTCTATGCATCTCATAATCATCATCAGCGTGACAGACACTCGGCAGCCGAGGTGCCAGAAATGTTGGCATGGCAGTAAAGATGATTTAACGATGACTTTCGTGACAGCGAAGGATAAAAGCCCCCCCCCCCAACCCTACGTGTGGTGTGCCTGACTCATTTCCAACCCAGCGGACATCCACGTATCCCAACCTTGTGTCTGTATCACAAAACTACCCTTTAAGATAAATGCTGCCATAAATTAAAGTGCATAACTGAACGAGTCTGTTTTAAAAAAACGTCGACCTATCACAGGTAGCAGGTGGCAGTCCTGTGGATTTAGGGAGCGTGGACATTGCCAATGTTGGAAGAAGATAAACAGATATTAACACATGGTGCCTAGATCCCTGCTGAGGGTTTATGTTTGAATGAAAACAGACATGTCGGAAAAGCCACGGGAAGTATGTCACTATGGTTCAAAGGAGCCTTGTAGGGACATTTCCAGGCGGGGATCATAAATGTAGATATGTCTACCCACAAAAGAAACCAGGAGATCTGGTATTGTTCTTAGAGGTTGGTAGAAGTTGAAAAGAAGTTCGGACTGGACAAAAAGAAGGATCTAGAAAAATTAAGATGTGTCGAAAGCCCAAGGCCATCGGCATCATCTTACCCTTCCTCATCACGTCATTCTCTACACAACTTTCTCACCCGCAACG
Organism: Syngnathus floridae; assembly: GCF_059516105.1. Lineage (NCBI taxonomy): Eukaryota > Metazoa > Chordata > Actinopteri > Syngnathiformes > Syngnathidae > Syngnathus > Syngnathus floridae. The sequence goes on along the minus strand of NC_142432.1, from coordinate 5,814,336 downwards.
GGAGCTGTACTTTATTGTCAGTAGGTGGACTCTTTTGTTCCTTGCGGAAAAATAACCCATCGCACTCTTGTCAACATGAAACACGACAACTCGTCATGTCTTCCCGTCATTCAGCCCCTCGGAGTCAAGGAAGTCCTTTCTCTTTACGATGTCACGCAAGCTGAGCGTCCTTGTCTTCTGTCTTCAAGGTTAAGCTTCTAATGAATAATACGAAGTATATTCCGAAAAACACGGCATACATTACACAGGCAGTCAGTTCACTCATCAGGCGACTGGTCATGGTTGAGTCTTCACTGTGTCCCAAGGGCATACCGTGGACGGCCTCAGGACGTCGTGTCCCACTTCTGACATGATTATGCTAAAATATTTGCATTCAAATTTGCTCAGTGCATCTCTAAGAAGCAAGGCATCAAAAAGATGGGCCCTAAGACTGAGCCTTGAGGAACCCCACAGGAAAGAGGTACAAACCACAGGAAATGATGTACAGTGGTACCTCTACTTATGAACTTAATTGGTTCCACAATCGGGTTTGTAAGTAAAAACGTTTGTAAGTAGAAGCAACGTTTCCCATAGGAATCAATGTAAAAGCCAATAATGCGTGCTGGATTATCCCAAAAATTACACTTTTCGCCCTATTAGTGTATTTAAAACACACAGAAAACTATTTTTGCTTTTTCAAACCTTTATAACAAAAATTAAATGTCACTTTATTCTTGAACTAACTTTGCTTGGGGGGGGACCTGTTTTAATTTTCTACACTTGCTAAAAATATCCCCGAGAAGACAGAAAAAGTTACGCTAATAAATTATTGCATGCGTTCACATATTCCCTGCAATGCGCTCTCTCACATACTGGTCGTTACTTTTTTGGCGCTATTATTAAGTTTTCCGACTGTGTGAGTGGTCATTGAACGCACCTCGTACAGAACGCGAGTGAGAACTGGTGTCGGCTGGTTCGGAAGTGGATTTCCAGTTCTAGCAGGTTCCTCCAGTGTGCCGTGTCACAATGTGAGGTTGTACAGGAAGCCAAGCTGAAGAGATTGCTTCTCAATCAGCTCTCGGAGCAAGTGAATAATTGAAAGGCAGGATAGCTTTCCAGGTGACATCAGTGTGAGTCTGCTTTGAATGTTTGGAGACTCCCGGCGTTAGGCATTTATGCTTCAGTAGGCGTACATGTTCCTTAAATAGGCTGATGGGTCAAACACTCGCCTAGCGGACCTGCGGGCATGGAGGCCAATTACGCTAGTTCTTCTCTGTACAAACACCTCCGTGTGTCCGCTAGGAGAATCGCCGTCCTCTTGTTTAAACAGGGGAAATGTGTTTGCTGTGTGGAAGGTGTGGGCGGAGAGAATTTTTGTTTTTTTTCCCATGCCTGCCGTTCTCCTCATCAGTCTCATCCACTCTGACAAGCTTCCCAGCGAGTGTGTTCAGAGGCCTTTCTGTACGGGCTACAAAGAACACGTGAAAATCAATGAGGTTTAGATAAGCTGGCTATCAATCGTGACATCTCCTCTTCATCTTCTCCTTCACTCTGCAACAGAACAAACACACGCCTGCCAGACATTCGACTTTGTCTTGCTGCTTGTACGCATCACATCAGAGCGTGTCGACGAGGCGGGGGAGTTCTACCATACGTGTTGCGAATAGGATTGTGGGTAATTCCAAAGGCTGCCCTGACTGAAAGTTTTTGAAAGACCTTTTATTTTGCGCTCCCCTTTCACACCGGTCGACCGGTCCCAAAGGCTTCGGAGCTGATTGACTGGGCGTGGAGGTTAAACAGCTGCAGCACAAAAAAAAAGCTATGATCTAATTTGCTGAGGTGGGATCAACTTGTCAGATGGGACCTCATCACTCCACTGGCACTCTCAGCTTGTTTATCGCAACGGCAGTCAAGAAGAGAGCGCTCGCCGCCAAATGTCACGGCTCGCTTGTTGTCTCCACTTCCTCGGCACTCCCTCGCTCTCGTCTGCTTGGCGGCGTTCCCGCCGGGCGAGCGTCCTCCTCTCGTGACCCCCGCGCGACATCCTCAAGGTGCGTCTGCCGAGCGTGTCGACACGAATCACGCTGCGAGAGCGGCAAACACAACGGGGCGCCCGCTGAGCGCCGCTTGCGTCTCTGTTTGTTTGTGGGCATGAAATTGGGATTGCCAGTGTTTGGCTTCCATTTGGCTCGCTGATAAAGTCTTACTGTGAAGAAGGGCATTTATTTCTGCTTTCCTCCCATGCAACCTGAAATCTCCCGGCGCAGATCACAAAGCACAGCGGCCTTCTTTTTTTTGCTTTTTCTTTGTCCTGATCATTGCAGCGTGAGAATCCGCCATTAACGAGTATCCCGACAGGAGGGGGGGGGGGGAGGCAATCTTGTGACTTTTTCCAAGGTGATGATCTTGAGTCCGTGACAGGATTTCACTACTTGAAAGAATTTCGATGAAATTTTACTCACTGTCTTCGGCCATTACATTTTGGTGAAGTTATTTGATTTGGGATTGTGGATACTCAATTTCGGTGGACGGTTTTTCTATGGCGGCAAAGCTCTACTTTTCCATAAGAAAGGGTTACTGATCACATTAAGCTCCGCCCGCTCGCTTCAACATTGTTATTGACTTAGGGCAAGTCCATCCCGAATTTAGACAAATATTCACACCTCTGGAGAGTTGCCAGTCTTCTGAACTTAAAATGGATGTCTATGGTTTGTGTTACCTGGGCAACAACCCCACAAGCTCGGGAAAGAAAATCTTCATGGGGACAGCCGGGGCCAAGACTTTGAAACAAATATTTCAATTCTTCTTTAGTTTTTTTTATTTGAAGTTTGCCGGCAGTCTGCGCTGTCCTGAGGCTGAATTCATCTGTATTATTGTGAAAGAAGGTCCCAACCTTTTTGAAATCCACACCAGGACACGACGTGAGGTGCTGTGTTGTCTTATGTCCTCATTAGCATTTGTCTTTCCAGTTTTTTTTTTTTCCTCCCCTTTTTCTGCAGCATCTCCGCAGTAAAAAGGATGACAGGTTGTCCTTTGAGCGGGGGACTCTCATTAAGTCCATCCACAATGAACCTTTGTCTGGCTGCTCTTCCATTGTTCTGTTTTTCTTTTCTATTTTTGTTCATGCCATGCGAGCTCACGCTCCCAACCACCGCGCAGGTCACAATTTTCCGCTCCCCGTCGTTAATTTAGCTTAATCTGTGCGAGAGATGAAGCTGATTGCTCACCAGAGACCCTCATTTCTTTTTTGAGGGTAGGTGGTGGGTGCAATTAGAAAACTTAAATAGGCAAAGTTTGAAAAAGTTAGCGTGTTGATTGCATAGGCTTTCTGTTGTTTTCCAAAGAGTTTCCCAGGCGGCGTAATCACCTTGCTAATATGCGCAGCCTTTTATCCTGACAGTCGCATTAATCAAGTGGTGCTGCCGAGCGAGCGCAGATGATTGGGGCAATAAGTGGTGCGTGTCATCCAAACAGCCATTAAGTGTTTGGACACTACACCTCCATTACCGTGCCGACCGGGCCGCCGCGCTTTTTGACAGAAATTCCTCCCTCTCCCGTTCATCGCACCCATCCGGTCGAGCGGGTCATTTGAAGAAAAAAAATTCGACCACTGATGGCACCAACAACTTTTCTTTTCAGCATGCAGATAAAGAAATCTTGCCCAATTTTTTGATTGATTGATCAATTTTATTTCGAGCTTAAAAACAGAAAAAGATATCAGTAAAATATAAAAGGAAAAAGAAAACAGGACAATAACAAAATGTCCCAAGCAAGTCGTAAATAACTTAAACAACAATTGGGACAGCTCGAAAAGGAGTAGGAAGAAGTTAAAGAACTTTTCAAATCTCTTTTATCGATTCATAATACAGATTTTTCTATATTTTATACACCATAATTATATACCACACACATTACTACACTTATGTAATAATGCACAATAATCAGAACAATAATACCATGTGCTAAAATCAGAATAATCTGTAATAATCAATGATATAATCATCAATAAATTATGATTGTGACCTGAGCATCTGACAGTTCCTGCCTATGCTGGAGTAACCTTTGATTTGTTTTGCAAAATGAAAAGCAGAACCATTAAAGATATCAGAAGGATTACTTTGAAGGGTAAAACTTTGGAATTGGCCAGTCCCGCAACTTCTCTGACGCAATTGTCCAGTCCCGCAATTTCCCTGAAGCACCAAATTAGAATGCGGGGATAAAATTGCCAGCAGGAGAAAACATGGCAGATTAAACTCATCTGTCTGCCTGAAAATTGGCTCGCAAAGGAAACAAACGGCCACTACACGGGTTGATGGGAGCCATTCGTCAGGGAAGATTGAGGAGGCACTGTGAAGATGCCCCACATCTCCATAAATCATGTTGACAATTGACTTGAACTGCAAGTCCGCCATAAACAGCTCATGTAGAACCCCCCCCCCCCCTCCAATTGCTCAGTCCCCGCTGGCAGACTTAAAGAAAATGATGCATTGTGCTTGCATGTTAATCGAAAGCGATAACGGGAATTTTACTTGTTACATTTTTTTATAATACGCCACTTATCGCTGCGCACAGCCCATTTTGTTTGACGACTTGACTAAATCTCTTATTTTCTATACCTGCGCCATCTGACAAAATGTCTTTTCAAAACGGTTGCCTTTACAAAGATAAAAATGCTCGCTTTTGACGGAGAGAGCTATTCAGCGTCAAACAATACACTCGCTCCCCTGGAGTTCAAACAGCAGAAATGTGTCATATAACAGTGACGCTTTACAATTGCGTTGACAGTTGCAATTCTAAACATTTTTATTTTTTTGTTCTTCCGTGGAAAATTTTGCTCAATGTCAAACCATTGTGTCGAAAAAACAAAGCTTGGAGGGGGGGGCTGCTTTTTCTTGAGATTACCGGTCGATTTCATTTTATGTTTGTTTGACGGTTTTCGAAAAGTGCAGTGCGCCCGCTTTGTCGAAGCGCGCCGGCACAGACGTGTTGATGAGTGATTTTTTTTACAGCAGCGGGGCATCTGAGCTTTCGGGGGCTCAGCATGTGGCGTTTGCGTGACTTCCGCCAGATGTTGACTCCAGCGTCGCGCAAATGACAAACCTTGACAAATCCACCATCCAACACTCGGCGGGCTTCCGCTTTGCTTTGTTTGCACACTCCGTCGTCGCCGCCTGGCGTGCCGCGTCACACGCTTCTCGTGCGTCAACACCAACCATTTTAACACCAGCTACAAAACATGTCAGCTAATAACAAAAAAAGAAACAAGATTTACACCAGAGATTCGTCAACCGTCTACCTCCGGAGAGCTCATTTCCATCACTTGTTTATTTTAATAAACTTTGTGTCGGCTCACAATAAGTCAATAACTCTAAATCAAGAATACATGATTGCACTTGATCAGAAACACGAAAAAACACTTATTCTGAGAAACTCAAAATCAGCAAAAGATTTGCTGAAGGCAATGAATGTTTTTAAATTTTCTGGCTGTGCAATCATTTTGAAGGGCGATTGCATTCACTGTACTGAATAGACTTTTCAATTTTTCCTGTTCCATAATGAGTGAAGAATTTAAATCGAAAATAGTAGTCGTCGTTTTGCCAAAACGAGCTTGTCCAATATGAGCAACAAATTCACTTTACAGGTGCTTCAAAATTCAACAAGTTAGCTAAAAATCCGTCAACTGAGGATGATAGACCTTGTAAAGGTGCAAAGCGTGTATGTGCGTGGATTTCTGTGCTCCTCATGTTTCTCTTCTTGTGTCCCTGCGGGGTTTGTCGTAAGGCGCGATTGTGTGTCACTGTCATTGTGATACCCGCGTGTAACAAATTGAAAAGGATTGTGAGAGCTGGGAACTTCTCCCGAGGTTATCTTTTATAGGCGGACAAAGCAAACCCGTGTTGGTGGGAGAATATTCAAAAGGAATTCTGATCCGACAAGACAACCTTGGGGACAAGTACAAGCAAATACTCCATGGGACTATTTGTAGAAATTGAGGCGAACCTTGGTGCTCAAGGACCATAAAAAAGTTGAAGAAACCAATTTGAGGGAAAAACAAATATGATGCTCTGTGGGCTGGATGAATGATTGGACTGGGCCCCTTGTGGTCCGTATGCCATACTTTGGCCACCTCAGCAATAAAGGCTAACCACAGCTCCATAATAAAACAGTTTTCCTTTTACATGTGTCCTTGAGGACTTGAATGGAAGCAGGAAAGTGAATCAATGCCAATTAATTCGGCAGTGGAGGTCCTGGTGTCTATTACTGGATGTAATTACTTGATGTAATAGACAGAGCCACTGCCTGCGTCACTGATTGCTTTCTTCAGACTGGCCAGTCGGTAAGCTTGCAGTCCATTGCAGCAGCTGCTTCATTCAAATGGAAACCCACAAATACGCATCAGCCTTTGAGGACTTGGTATCTACTTGACCTTAACAAAGACAACAAAAACAGGAGCATGTACCTTTGAGTCTCTTTGAGGTGGGCAAAGCCTCAAAGCTTCTCAAACCTCACCAAACCGTCTTTCAAGTACTCCAGCCGAACGCTGATGTTATTTTTGATTTTTCTGCTTGAGCTGGAGTTGCAACATAAGCCCGGAGGTAAGTTGCTCCATCCTCAGTCTCCAAAGCTTGCGCAACCGCTGTGGAAAAGCTCACAAAAACCATCCACACCACTTCATCATTGTGCCCGACAAGCCCCTGAGCATGTTTCATCTGCCATCGCCATGACAACATGCGCGACACCAAGCCAGGGTGTCCAATGACAAAAAGAATCATCAAAGAAAGCCGAGACAACGGGAGGTTACGTGACAGATGTACGGACGACAGCCACCTACAGATTGACGGAAGACAAACCAGCATCTGCAAGGAACCTAAATGTTTTTGGAATGCCGTAGAAAAAACCCACACACCTGGAACAACATTTTCATACCAAAGGTAAAATTCGAACCCAGAACTTGCAAGGCAGACTTTCCAGGTAGACTGCCGCTTAAAACTTCTTCTGCCATTCCAATCGGAGAACTTAAAAGATCTAGAAGCATCTCCAAAACTCCAGGTTCGAGCTTGTTACCTCGTCTCTCAGCCTGATTGCAAATCTTCAGCGAGAAGAACAAGAAATGCGCCTAACAGTACGCTGACCTCTGAAACTCCCGTTTAGTATTCACCACAATGCTTCCAGAAAGTGTTGATGCCTCACCAGCATCATTGGGCCAAGTGAATCCGGCACGGCGGGAGGTCGGATGGGGGCCGGGGGTGGGGGATAGCGGGGTCACGTCGATGCCTCATGAATCAACCGCACAATGAAATCTTTCTCCTAAGAAGCGGCGGACTTGGCAGAGCTGCGTGCTGTCTCAGAGGCTACGAAAAATTCTGCTGCCCCCGTTGGCTGCCGTAGTTAGCGAGCTCCTGACCGCGTCCTCCTCCCTCCACCGGACGCACCCCATGGTTACTATCCACTGCCCCCCCCCCTCCACAACAAATTCGCCTTAGTCACTTTCTCCAACTGCTGAGAGCCTCATCTTTTGACATAATTAACAAAATAAGATGGTGTTACCTTTTAATCTCTGGATGCTCAACTTCTCATCTTCTTCCTCTCAAGAACAAACCAATAGCACCTTCTCCTTTCCTCGTTGCTCCTCAAATGTGAGAGAAAGTAACATTCACAGTTGAAGATGCACACTTCCTCTCACTGCCTCGCCTCCGCCTGCACTGACTGCCTTGCCGGCGCTCTTCATGCTCCTCCTGCCCTCGCCCCCCTCCCTCCCCCCCCTTCTGTAACCCTGCCGCTGCTCGCCTCATGAATGTTTAGACACGCCAATCGCTGCTGAAAGGCACCAAATTAACCCGCAGGATTGGAAATTTGCTCACTTTTCCCCACTTTTTAGATCGTTCCGAAGGCTCTCCCTCTCTCCACCACATCACCACGGCTGTGACCTGGTTGAGAGGTGGAATCGCAACTTGGCGAGACGAGAGCCTCGGACGCTCGCTGCAGACCAACGTGAGGAAATGAACTAGTATGAGGATTATACAGAAATATGTTTGATAAATAAGTAAATGTTTACTACCCGCGGCCCTCTGATAAATCATTTATCGTCTGCAAATGAGTCAAAGCTGCTAAACAAATTGAATCATTAGGCGTCAACTCACGAGCTTCAAAAAAAAAAAAAGCTAAAAAAAAAAAAGTCTGTGTGTTAACAGAAGATTGGCCAAATAAACTATTGATTCAGGGCTTCGCAACCCTTTGACGTCACAAATCCTCAAATAGATCACCCACCGTTGGCGCCATGCTACAATTTAAGTCGTCGGAAAAATCTATTTCCTGTCAGGGCCCATTTGGATGTATTAGCCAGGGAATTCATTGAAATGACAATTTCAGACCAAAATGGATGATTTCCTATTTCTTTTCCAACGTGGGTCCTTGAGATTTTTCAGAGCGTCACAATTTTGGGCCTAACTGGTGACGAGCTAATTTTTTCCGACTTCCCAGGAATACTCTCAATTATCATCAAATTTTTAAACTCTGCTCTGGTTTAACTAAAAAGGATACAAAACTCTGGAATTTAGTGTTGCCCATTTGTCAAAGATGCCTTCTTTCAATTTAGGCTGATAAGATGAATTCCCTAATCGGAAATCATCAAAGTTCAAGTCCTGGAATTCAGTCATGACTGTATTAAAGCAAAATGGCTGACATGGAGATCCTCAGAATAACAATTTCTTCCAAGTGATGTTGGGGTCTACAAATAAAGCTCCTGTTTCTGCTAAGTAGGGACCAGCTTCTTAGTGGCCCGTATCCAACGTCTTACGTTCTGCCGCATTGTCTCCATTGTTCTCAAGGAAGCTCCCTGGAGTCGTACTCGGGATGTGCTAGCAACGCACCGTTAGCTTCCGGGCTCTGCGCCAAGTCCACTTAACGACACCACTCAGGTAAAAATGGATGAAGGTCTTACTTTTGCCAACATGTACAAAGAATGTTTTGACAACGGAAACAAAATAGAAAAGAAATGCTCGGAATAAACGGCACAATGTCTAAATTGGTGATTTTTGGATCGTGGGAGGAAGCTGGAGTAAAACTCCCGCCAGCAGGGCGGCTGAAAATAGCCACAGTGCTGCGCTATATCAGTATCACGGAAAAATTCGATTGCTATATATTCCATCTCAACGGTGACCCTAAACAGTACAACAGGAAGTGAACAGATGGATTTTCGCCAAGAAACTTTTACGGAACACAAGTTGGGCATTACAGACGGGCCCTGGAGGATGCGCAACAGTTTGGGCATCCATGGCTAGTTTTCCGTGACGCTAACCTTCTTCCCTCAAGTCCGAAGACACAATACTAACATGTTGGATATCGATCGGCCATGCTCTCATGTTGATTTTAATCGCCTGCCTGGCAACTGGTGGAAACGGCACGTCAGGAACGAGAAGGAATTAAGAGCAAAAAAAAAAAAAAAAAATACAATGTGCTCCTTAAGCGGACTTGTACTGTCGGCAATCAGCTTGAAGCACCACAGCAATCGATAGAGACAAAACACAACCACGGGCGATCTAGCCCGGTGGTGGTGATTTTTTTTTTTTCTTCCTTGAATGTTGTTTCACAAAAAAAAAATAACAAGTGTGAAATGTTGGCGAGTATGAGCTACACAGCTAGAGGACATCGATGGGATTATGTTAACAAGGCGGCCATCTGCATGCTGGCAACCCTTTCTCAATGGAAGCAATTCAAATAGATCACAAGGCTATGGATTTTATTTTTAAGCCTGATGTGCTAAAAGAAAAAAAAAACAGACGAAGAACCGAAAAAAGGTCTCGGGATTGGACTTGATTCCCGTGATGCTTTGTGACTAGACTCCCTTTCATGCAGTCAGCCCGGTGAGCCATTGATTTCTGGGTTTTAGCCTCAGGAGATGAGACAGTTTGCATGTTTGGCCTCCAGGACCCATAAATCACATTGATCAGCTGCCATATTAAGGCCATGCCAACACAACCCCAACAGAGGCTTTAGAAAACAATTAGAGGCAAAGAAGAAGAAGAATCAAGGAGGTCAAAAGGCTTTTAGGAGTGTGATTTAAGCCAATACATTCATTAGTATTACTCTATTAATCCATAGGTAAAGTATTGGGACATCTCCATGAAGACTAAAATAAGAATATGTGACAGCGTTTTCTATTTTTGGAAAATCTTTAATGTCACTGGCCACCAAACTCATCCTTTGCAATAGAAAAGGAGCTCGGCAAAAATCTCTAAATTGGAAGCATACAATCGTCCGAGACTAAATCGATTTGCATGTCGCACTGAGTTTGTTCAAGTTTTTGGAATTGTTGTCAAGAGTTTGTCAAAGGTGTGAACACCGAATGTATGATTGATGTGTTTTGGCCGTCTTCTCGACCAGCGTGGCATTTATTTTTAACAATCACTAAGTATTCTGTATGTTGCTCTTGTCCTGCACACTCTTGATGAATAATTTGAGTTGCTGGTGAAGCGAAACATTGAGAACTTGACCGCGGGGCGGCGGAGCCTCCGAAGAGAAGCGAGCGGTTTGATCTTGACTGGCTTTTACAGCTAATCTATCTCCAACGCGAACGCGCAATTGCATGTCAGTCAACGGGTTGGTGGAGTGGATTGTCTCGTAGTTGCTCTGTAAAAGACGCGTGAGTGCTTCCCAGGTGGGCTTTTTGCGAGTGGATGCACAACAAATCCCACGCCGACCAATGAAAGAATGCAATTTAAAGCTGGATTGAAAGTACAGATCTCCAAGTTCCTCCGATTGTCAAACCGGATCACAAAGAAGCACGTTTTATTTGTCCGCCATCATGAAAGTGACAAGTCATGCGGATGACCTCATTAACTGTTTCCGGATGTACAGTCAAACCTCGGTTTTCGACCACAATCCGTTCCAGAAGGCGGTTCGAATTCCGAATCTATTTTTCCCATTACAAATAATGGGAAAAAATTTAATCCGTTCCAAGACTAAAAAAAACAAATTTTTTAAGCATTTTTTTCATTTGCGCATTTTCGTCCGATTGCGCAACTGCACCGCGCTGGTCGCATTACTGTGAATTACTGGAATTTAGGAAATATTTTTAAAGTCCTGATGTACTTTCCAAAATTTCGAAAACCGAGGTTTGACTGTAATTAAATTCTCAACCTCAAAAAGTATCAACCGAATGAATACAACGGTATCAACACCCTATTTGACCTCCCCGCAGCCGACCGGCCCCCTCCTTCTCCTCCCCCTCCAGTTGTCGTGTGGATATTAGAAGCCAACAGGATTTGAGGGCGAGTTCGTGGTTGTGTTGAGCTCCTCCTGGGATTACCCATCTTGGCTTTCTGACGCCACTCTGGAGAGCTTCTGGCTTTTACTCTGCCACTGTGTGTACACACATCTGCCACTTCCTCCCTGGGGGAAGCGTAGCACACAGGCTTTAGCCTCTTTGCAGTGCCAAACGAAAGCCACCAGGGACAATTTGTTCGCACAGAATGATTTTTGGCACCTTAACGTCGATTGTTACATTGTGACAAATGGCGTTATTTTCGAGATTCCGACAGCTGAAAAGGAGTCGTCATCCGATATCGGGCCTTTGCTGAGTTTGATCAGATTTGAGGGAACTAATATCTATCAATCTTGGATTATTAGATGTGTCTACCCAGTTTACAAGGCAAAAACAAGCCAGATGGGTGAAGATATTTTTTATTTTTTACTGAAGCCGCCGGGATGGCTGGTTATAATGATGGATTCTTATCAGGAGATCGGCTTACGATTGATTGGAAGTCATCAAATGTGAGGAGATTTGAGTGTTGCAAAGCAAAGTCACGCTTGGCGTCGGGCTTTGATTTGAAGTTAGCGCATAGTTAAGGAAGTAGCGCTCTAACGAGGCCGAATAAGAGAAGCCGACGATGCCGTCGATATTTGGTGTAATTACATCCTGAGAAGTATGTGCGGCGTTCTTCCCGGCCAGAAAGACGAGAAATGTTTTTCTTTCTTTCCATCCGCAGTTGTAATTATTCGTAAACTCTTTCTCGCACCCCCCCTCCCCCGTGGCAAGAGATTGACGGGAAAATAAAGGTTGTTGTTGTGTTGCCGGCGTGCTTCTTGTGCAATTAGAACAAATGTCAGACGTGTAAGAAGAAGAAAAAGGAGGCGCTAATTGAAAACATAAAAAGATTCCTCAATTAACTGCGGAGGCGAGCTAGCGAGCGCGCGGAGGCGAATTATTTGCATTGTTAGGCGGCGGGCAAATGGCGGAATGTGCCGTAAGCCGAGCAGAAAAACCTCGCGGGGAGTTGCACCCGACTTCAAAAGCAGAAAAGCAGATAGCACCGCCCGCCATCAATAGGCGCTAATTCACCCAAAGCTGACGCTTTGAAGGAGACGTGAGCATTTTTCTTCCAACAGTTCCTAGCAATCCTAATAAGGCGTCTCTTCCATGCTTTCTTCAAAAATAGCCAACGATCAACAATTTGAGATTTTTTTTTCACCAGGGACAAATTAGCTCATTGTAGGGCACTGGTGTCAAACTCAAGGCCCGGGGGCCAAATCCGGCCCGCCACATCATTTTATATGGCCCGCAAAATCATGTGTGTCAATTCAATGTTTCTTAAAATACCAACTGTGAGATATTGCAAAATGTTTTGTTATAATCCTAATTTCAAAATAAATTAATATATTGAAATTGACAATATCCACCCATTCATTTCTATTTAAGTCATTAATGGCCCCTCGAGGGAAATCATAATCAAATTAGTTTGACACCCTTGTTGTCGAGGATTGATCTCATTCAGTGAGCCAGCCTGTCTTTTTCTGTAATCTCATTTACTTTTTGTTTAATAATTTAGTTTTATTTCATCAATGAAAATATATTTTTTATTTTACTTCATTTTGTTTGTTTTGACTATAACCTTGTTACATCACTAAAATGGAATTGCATCAATGAGCCACTAAAATATACCAAAAGCAGTTAAATGTTTAAAGATACATGTTTGGAGATAATTACTGAAAATGTGCAGACTGAGAAAGCTCGAGAACTGAGTTGTGGAGACACTGGATTAAAATAGTTTTTCACCGATTCTTTTTTCTGATTGTTGGTCCTGAAATTGAACTCTCTAAATAAAAGAAGATGGATGGGGAGCCATGGAAGGAGGACACCAGAAGTAATAAAACAGTCAACTAAAAAAAATAAAAAAATCTACACAAGGCTGAGAAAATAACTACTTTCAAGAAACAACAGCAATTTGTCTCCCGCCATTAAAGAGTTGCATTTTCGTAAAATGTCCCCTTTAAATTGCCGTGGCCATCGGAGGAGAAACTTCTCCTGACTTATCAGGCGAGACCTTGTCAAGAACACAAGCCGGGAAAAGCAATTTTCGTCCGTCTTCCAAGAAACAGGAAGTTGCTCACCTGTGGAAGGAAACAAAAGAGCAGACGTTGGCGTCACGTGACTCCCATCACGCGTTTGCTCGTCTGTGGACTCGTGTTCACCTCACCAGAAAAAAAGCAAATGATGAACGCCGGCTTTATTTGAGCGTGTCCAAAGATTCATTCTCCGTGTGAATCTTCAGTTATAACGGCACCGCATTTGTAGTTGACCTTTCCCGGGCGGGAATAATTGCAATAATTTTTTTTGTACTGACATTTCCTCCAATGAGCCGCTTAGCGTTTGACATCTCACCTTGGCACGAGTGACGACGGCAACACCGGCGATAACGAGCCCGAACACTCTCGTTCACACTCAAATGAAGAACACACACCTCCCATTATACTATAAATGTTCCCATCTAGTTTAACGAGTCCTAAAAGGGACGTCGGGATATTCGGCTTCGATGTGAAACTTCACGATGGATTTAAAATGCTAAGCAAATGAGCTAGCAAAAAAAAAAAAAGGGCAATCAGCCAATCAGAAGAATTCCTGCTGTCACCTGTCACGCTGAGAAGCTCATCAGAGGAAAAACTTTGCTCTTTGTGATGGAAATTCAAACTTAGACTGCACTCAGCTCATATTCTTTCCTCCTGGAAGTCCACGGAATGTTCTGTACGCTTTTGAGTGTCACTGCTGTTTGCGTGGAGCTCCACAGTCAACTTGCATCCTGGTCTTACACTCGAAGCTCAGTGTTCTTGGCAGTTGGAGCGCATCAGAGTGGACTTTGCTGACTTGGAGCTTGGCAGGGAGAACGGCCAGGCTCTCTGGCATGACAGCTGAGGCTTGGAGGTCTGCGTCCGAGATTATCCCAGTCCAAATGTCTCCCTTTTGTGTAAACAAAACCCGGCATGGAGGGAAGGAGCGGCACAGGCGGCACATTTCTCCCGCTAAAGCTTTTCTTCGCCTTGCCTGCCACTGGAAGGACATGAAAGCTCTACTTGGCATCATTCGTGTCCTCCTTCTTGTTTTCTTCTGGTTTTCTTTTACCCTTTTGCCCAGGGAGTTGCTTTCGTCCCGCCCCAAAACGTGTGGCATGGAAGTTTGAAGTCTTAAAATGTGCATCCAAAGAGACACTCGTGTGGATCTGGTCAGTCATCAGTGTGGACTAATTTCTGGCTGCTTGATGAAGTTAGGGTTAGGGTTAGGATGAGGGTTAGGGTTAGGGTTGTGGAAGCTTAAACATCTAACAAACATCAACCAACCAACCAAACCAAACCAAACCAAACCAGTGGAGCTACCAATCAACCATCAAACAAACACATATCCAACCAACAACAGTAAAAACAAATTCCCAGAACTGCCACAATGTTTGCTTGGTGGCGGTAACAATTGTCGTAATCATTGTCTAGCGTTGAGAGCCGCACAATCAAGACTCCGGTCAGAGGGGATCGAAAGTGTTCAACTCGATTCATCATCTTTGCAACTCGCTCACGTTCAACGACCCAACACACACGCGGAGACCTCTTTGAAGCAACTGAAATAATTGTCCGTGTTCCTTTGAGCTGCTTCGTGTCCCTCAGAAATGCCGACTAGCTGTCAAGTCCGCTCGATGACAACGTCGTTGTCGCTCGCGTGCGTTTGTTTGGCCTCTTAAGCTGACAACACGGGATTCATTCTTTGGTGGCCACTGACTTTCAGGTTGGAGAATAATCAGCTCAGCATTGACTGAGGCAGGGGTGTCAAACTCATTTTTTTGGCGGGCCGCATTGTCGTCATAGCTTCTTTCGGACGGCCATGATGATCCAAATAAATGTATGAGCACCTCATATTATATACAGCAAGTTAACACCCGCGTCTTGTCACACTTTTTTAAATTTAACTTGGCTTTCTTCTCTCCGTGCGGTCAAAAGGATCAAATCAATAACGTGGTGAAATTCTCTCTCTGGAACCTTCTTTAATTGTCCCCATGCAAGAAAAGAGCACATTCATGGTGCTGTCGAGACAAGTGCAGAGTAAATACAGCTAGCCGTCACCTTGCACTCACGCGCAATTTATTAGCCTCGCAAAAGCACTCGCCGCCGCGCCGCTCTCGATATCGCTCAAGATTTTTTTTACTGGACTTAAAAGAGGTTCCCAAGGGGGCAGCGACATGGACGGTATTTCAAGCCGCTTCGGTCCGAGTCAAGCCTGCACGGGGTTGCTAGCTTTGAGAAAAAATTTGAACAATAACATTCATATTGTCTTGAACAAATCATGTGACTTACAAAGTTCCACCAACTTTGGGTAAACGGGCACCCGGGTTTCTTCAAACACGCTTTCTGAGTGCTTAAAGTTTGAAACTCATCTCAAGAGAGCTCATTTCAGCCGGAGTGGCTCTTTTGAGAAAATGGAGGGCCTCCAAGAAAGGTGGGCGACGGCTAATGAGACGAGGTTGTAACCAGGAGAGGTCACGCCTGTGCTGGAGAGGAACTCATTAGCGTGGAGAGCGTCAGCAGAGTGTTTGTCAAGATGGAAAAAAGATGTTATTTCACATTCAGGTCTGCAGGCCACCAAGAAAAAGAACAAACGCTGTGCTTTGGCGTCAGCGGGCCTGCCAAAAAAAAATTCCCATGTGTGCCGGTAGTTTTATCAGCAGGACCCCGACAATCGCTCGTCTCTTGACGAGTGACATCATGTGCCCGTCGTGCATGCATCCACTGACGGAGCACTTTTTGTCTCCCCGCTGAAGGAAGTCGAGTCCAAAAAGGACGCGACGTTCCCTGGCGCCGCTCCAGCGGGACCAAATTGGGTGACAAAGTCATTCCACTAAGTCAGAGCAATATCCTCTGACTCACCAAGCCAAGAAACGAGTCATTTTGTCGCTCTTGTCGTGTTTTATTGAAAGGTTGAGTGCTTGTGCCTTGATTTGGAGGCAAATGAGAACTTGTAATGCTCCAAGCGAGAAAAATAATACACTGCAATCATGTTTATGTATTTTACAAAAAGGCAGCTGATGTTTTAGTTTTGATCTCCAAACTCTCATGAAGAAAAACGTTTTGGATTATTAGCACTAAGCTAGCAGACGGCTTTCATTCTCTTTTATTTGTCAGTTTTAAAATGACTAGAATTAGAAAAATCAAAAGCTTAAAGCAAGCTTTGCTTCTTAACTCATACAATCTACATGTAGATTATTGTATGCCCGAATAAAAAAATATTTGTGAGATGTTAGAAATCAAGCGTGTCGCGCATTAGCATGTGTTTGTTAGCAAGTTGGTTTGGAACACATTTTCACGGCGGCGATACCGCATTGTATCGTCTCGTCACCTCATTAGCGACGTGAGGTGGCGGATAACGATCTTATCCCCACGTGGCCAAGCGCCTCTTTAGCCGCCACACGTGTCATATCTTAAATGACTTCTGATTGCGGGATTTCGCCGAGAGGCATCTGAAAAGCATCAGCGTCGGCCATTATCACCGTGGCGGGGAAGCACAAAAAAGCCCCGTGGCAATGAGACAAAAGTGGACTTAAGTACAAAATGGGCGAGCGAGGCAAATAATGCTGAAAAGTCAGCAGGCTGGACGGGCGTGAGGACGCTATTACGTGGCATCGCTGCCTCGGCTTTCATGTGTGACTTGAAGGCGCAGGAGAAGATAATGAGCGCACTTATTGGCCATCCGTTCCATTAACGTGGCGGCCCACAGCACTGCTTTCTTGCCGCCACAAAGAAGAAGATTGCATGACGACAAAGGGGGAAAAAAAGGAAAAAAAAAGATCTTCAACAACAAAAGCTTCAAAACTGACAGTGGGAAGAAATAGAACTCAATATGAGACCTAGTTCTCGAGCAGCCAAAATCCTTAAATGAGCGGTCCTAAATTGTTCAACAACTTGTCAGGGATCAAGCAAGAACATAACTGTCAAAGTTGTCCGAGGCAAAATATTGATCAAGCTTAGGGTCCAAGGGACCTGACCAACAGTTCTTGTTAGCACTTGAGCAGCCAAACTATCAAATAAAGGTCAAACTCTCAGGGATCAAACAAGAATATTTATTGCACTTATTTAATATTATTCAAGGTTTGAGTTGTCCGTTTTGTAGCTAAGCTGCCAAACAGTTCTCGTCAGCCCTCAAACAGCTAGAACAGAATCATGACCCATCCTGTTCAGAATCTGCTCATCTTGTTCTTCAGTCTACACCAGCTGTCAATCACCTCATACCATGTGAATCCCCATGAGACCCGAGGACCAAATTCAATCGTGAAATCAATTTTTTTGCCCCCCTCGTCAGATGTCATTAGCTTTGCGGGATCCCTACCGACTTTCATCACCTCTGACATCTTTCTCCATATTTCAGCCTAATTGCTCCCTGCGTTAGCCGTGCAAAAGTCAGCAGCCGAACTTTGATGCCGGCGTGTTCGTATTTGAAGCGCTAATGCTAATTTGGCGCGTTGCACTAATGAACGCGGGGAAGATTAGCAGCGGTGGATTGAGCTAAGCGGATTCCTTCAGACCACCCCCTGCTGACAAAATCTCTCACCTGGAAAGATGAAATCAAAAATGTGTCTACGCCAAAACGTAAAGTGACACATTGAGGTGCGATTGCGCTTTCAAGTCAACTTTGGCTCGACTTTTACTCGCTAAAACTTGGCCAGTAAACTTCCAAATGACAGCTAATCTGCTTCATTTCCCTTGCAAAGTACCCAAAATGGAATTTGTGAAAATATGGACATACTATTATCGACTGTCATATGACGAAAAGTACCATTAGCTAGCTAGCTTGTCACTGTGAAAATATATCGAGTCAATTTGTAGTTTTAATCGCTGTCATGTCGACACAGCGGGTAAACGGCGGCATCGGCACGCTACGCTAATGAGGACGTTTGCGTTTCTTTGTTTGCACGGAGGCCAGTCGCGGCATTGCTGAGGTTATAAAGCCTTCAGCGCCTTTCGGAGAAAACAATGAAGATGAAGAGCACAACAACGGTGGGAGGAGGAGGAGGGGGAGGAGGAAGAGCAAGCAGCGGGGAGCCTCTCAAGAGCCGCAGGGTTTTATTTTTAAACCCAGCGCTTGATTGTTTGCTAACCTCGAGATGGAGATGGAGCGTCTGGCGGGATCTTGACTGGAGATTCATTAGGACAGGAGACACCTGCCTGACTTGCAGACACCCTTGTGTATTGATTGGACATCAGATAGTACACTTGATGAGCAGCGTGGCCTGTTAATGACTTGAAACGCTTTCATTAGTCGGCCGGACCCCTTTATCAGTTTGCCCACGTAACGAAGTGTGTGACTACTCAATTGATTCCAAACGCTTCCATTCATTTTCATTAATTTACGTTCCACCCTCCCGTTAATTTATTTGCATTCATAGGCCAAGCTCCTCATCAAATTGTACAAGGAGTGCGACCTACCTATGAATTCAAATTTGTCTTTAATATGCTTGCAGCTAATTTAAGTTTTCGCTAATAAGCCAAGCTCCTTACAACTGGTCTCATTGAATGTTCAGCGATGACATCGTCAGCGAAACCCGTCGAGTTCAGCTTAGACATTTTTCAGATCTGGGTCCTCATTCTTCCACCGCCACCCAAGCAAATGAAACTCCCAGCAGCTCAACAAAGAGGTGGGATCAGCACCTTTGTGTTGGCGCCGCCGCCGTTTTTGACAGGGGCGGCGCCAAGTCAGCTCACGGGGTAGACGGTGCATTCAGCGGCGATAATGGAAGCAGAGGCGCTCGCTCCACTAAAAAAAAAAAAAAAGACACAAACATATTCCGCCCCCTCCGCGGTCAGGATGAGCCAGGATGAAACGCTCCAGAAATGGCTGTCGGGCCCAATGTTTACCCTGTGAATTATTGCTGGCATTATCGGGCCGGAGGAGAAACCATCCGAGCCATCGCAGCGGCAATCTCGCCTTCATGCATAATCTCCACCTGATCCGGGAAGAAGCGTTTTCAATATTCCGTTGACGCGCAAATCTCTGCTAAATTGTTTATTGTAAACAAACCACGCCTGCTCCTCACCAGACTTGAAGAATGTGGCTAATAAATAGCAAGATGAAGAGGAGGAATTGCGTGGAATGCAAGAAAAAATAGAGCTCGAGTGCAGACGACTCCTAAAAGCAAATACGCAGCACATATTCTCCGTCTTCGTCTTCCTGTCACATTCAAGTGAAGAAAAAGCACAGCGGCGTCGTGCATATTTTAACACGGCTGTGACAGGACATTAAGTACAAGAAGCTTGTTGAGTATGTACTGGATACCATAAAATGACAAAAAAAAAAAAAGATTACCGTACAGCTATGGCGTAGGTGTCAAACTCAAGACCCGGGGGCCAGATACGGGCCGCCACATCATTTTATGTGTGTTGTTCAATACGAAAATGACAAATTGTCTTCGCTTTTTAAATAATAGCGATATTAGCAATTTTTATTACCGGTTATCTTTTTAAAATATCCAAACAGTTTTTACTCTTCTCTCATTTCAAAACTAGTCATCAATTTGTTGTGTAGTCTATACTGTATATACCGTATTTTCCGGACTATAAGGCGCACCTAAAAACCTAAAATTTTCTCAAAAGCCGACAGTGCGCCTTATAGTCCGGTGCGCCTTATATATGGACCAAATCCCTAAATTTAAACTGGCCCGAAGCATTGTGTCATGAAATCAATCATAAGTGGCCCGCTGAAGACTATGAATCATGAATCAAAAAGACCATGGATCATTATTTTGTGATTATAAAATAATTCGTTACATCTGAAGTTGAAATAAAAAAGATAAAATGGAGAATGATTTGATTTGGATTAAAAATCTTACATGATGCATTAATGGTGCGCCTTATAGTCTGGTGCGCCTTATATAAGGACAAAGTTTTAAAATGGGCCATTCATTGAAGGTGCGCCTTATAGTCCGGTGCGCCTTATAGTCCGGAAAATACGGTAATATAAGGCATTGACAGTCATAATGGCCCTTTGAAGCAAACTGACAAGAGTTAGACACCCCTAGTCTATGGGAACCGGCATGCTGCGCACCATTCTTATGCCGGGCCACAAAATGGCCGCTTAGGCGCCAGCGTTAGCTCGTTGCGGCTCATTGAGCGCTCTGTGATGAAATTGGCCAGACCGAGGTTGATGAACTCCGGATAACACAAATATCAGAGCCTCAGGCCCCGCTGACTTTTCAAAGGCCGCTGATGAATTCCTGCACCTTGGGGAAAAAAAAAAGTGTCAGTCGCCTTCACGCTGGAAGAAAAAGACGCTCTTTACCGCATCGAGTTGAGGGAAGACGATGCTCCAATAAGAACAACAACAATCATAATAATCATAAAGACTTTATGGAAGAAAGCGCTTCCCCCGGCAGGTAAAATTAATCGGTTTATTTTAGGTGTTTGCTGCTTAGCGCTCGCTCGTGCCCTCGGAACATGTCGGGAATATCTTTTTTAATGTTTTTTTAACACAATATATATCCCAGCAGCCCGATAGCAAAACAGCATAAAAGAATCTTGAAACTAGTTTGTCCTCAAGAGGGTCTGCATTTGAGGTTTAAAAAAAAACAAAAACTCAAGAAAATAGTGAAAATGTGTTGAATCCATCTGCGATGCCGCAATTTGTTTAAAACGAGCCAGGATTTAATATCAGGCTAAGTAAGGACACAAAAAGCGAGCATTGACTCGAGGCTGCAAATGACCTCACATGAAGCGAGAGGACACTTTTTGATGATGAAATGACAAAGTCTTTCTTTGTTGTACCCCACCAAGAAAGCAGCCAGGCTCTTACGCCATCAATTCTGCAGATCACACAAAGACCAAGTCTTGTCAAAAAAGGCAGTTTCATATGTGAATTTCACTCACATACATAGAAAATATTTATAGATATGAACGTATTTATAAAGTCAGGGTTGTGAGGTCACGCACCATCAGATGTCCTTCGGCGCCTCTTTCATCCCGTTCGTCTCTATCCTGACTCAACGGCAGACAAAAAGGTTGCTTGTGGCGAATGCCCCGAGGCCTTCCGCTTTTCCCGCCCCCCCCAAAAACCTCGTCATCCGTCTTGAGGAGACATCGTTCGCTCAGGTCGGCCTTGAAACTTTTTCAGGCGGGATGCTCTCTTTTTCGCCGACCTCCTGATTTACGAAGGCAGACGAGCGTGGCGCACGGCGCGTATGAATCACGTTTAGATGACAAGCGGCGAGGCGCCCGCTGCAGCAAAATACATCACAAGTGCTTAACTACTCTGCTCTGTGATGGCCACCTGACGTGTACTTCCAAAGAATTCTAATAAACACGAGCACCTTTTGGACTTTGATTCAACAACCCGTTCACCTTGTCCGGGGCCATTTTGTTTTCTTATAACTTTAAGAGCCTTCCCATCATGCATCTGTGGAGTTGAAGAGGCAATCAAGGCCACGTGTCACGACCGCATGCTAGCACGTTAGCGTCCCAGAGTGCCTGAGAGCGCTAACGGACGAATTTGACTGCACGTCTTCCTAATTGCTCTTTTTTGCTATGATTGCAAATTAATGAGTCAGGCGCGAGCGACCGCTCCCGTCGCCACAACGCGGCGGACGCCCGACAACTACCAGTAAGGCCGAGCGGCTGTCGGGCTGATTGATTACCCGCGTAAATGTCGAAAGGTTGAACTTCTCACCTCGCGACATTTCACGCCTTTTTCGTTTGGAAAACTTTTCTTATGGGAGGAAAAAAAAGCAAAGTGGGGAAAAGAGCAAAAGCAGAAGAAATGCCACAATATGTAATAGTCGGGTCCAGGCAACAAGAAGACTTATGAGGACAAACCAAAAACTCTTGAACAGGAAGTCGGTCATGTTGCTTTGAAGAGGGCAAATTCCCGGGGTCATATTTTGACTTCACAGCTACATGTCCCAAAACCTTTGTGGAGATATATTCATCTTCACACAACCTCAGTCTTTTTATTTTCCGTCCCCGTCTCGCCCACTATTTTGCAATCAGATCACACTCCGGTGAGGAGACGGAGGCGCTTATTCCACGGGACGTCGGCTCCCGAGATTGCCGAGTGGGAAGTACGTACGAGTAATCCCGAGTCACCTTCATGAGGTGTCACAAGCCACTGATATTCTCCAAGTCCCATGACAACATCCCAAACCAAGGGCCTCGCAAGCTACACTGTTTTCCTGGGGTCCCCATACTGCAGTTTGAGACCCACCCCTTAAGCTAGATGAGTACTGGACATGTCTGCAAGCCGTTCAGCCTCACCCCGGTTGCCGTGACGACCCGCCAGCATCTTCATCCCTCTCGGACGCGTCACAACACATCGTGTGCCTTCACGACTGACTTGCTGAGTAAAAGTGAGTGTTGTGTGATTACACACACACACACACACACGCGCACAGTGAGTGAGTGTCCGTGGAGGGATGCATGCTGGGTAATGAATAGTTTATTACCCCGTGGAGCTTCGCCCCCGCTTCGTCAACACACGCTGTGTGTGGAAAGCTCCTTCAGAAGATGGATGTTCAATTCTGCTGTGTTTGGTTTGCTACTGTGATGTGCTTGTTAGACACTTTTATTCACGACTTTCCATTGATGACTGTGCTCTCCTGCCTCCTGCTGGCCGTTAGAAGCGCTGCAAGTCATAGTCAGTGCAAGCCAGTGCACGACACAAGATGCGGTTCAAATTTTGAACAACAGAGGTCGCCACAACACTTGACATTATTGTGACTTCATCGGAAATAATGATGATGATGATCCTACTATTAATAAATAAGAATAATCAAAATGATACTAATGGCAAACTGTGTTTATTGGGCCAATCAGTGTAATGAATATTGAACTTTTTATACTTAATTAGTCTGGATGTCAGGTTGTCGTGATCATGGAGGTTCAGGTAGTCCACTGCGGGGCCACGAGCTCTTCAAATCAACAACCAGAATGTTCTTGATTGCCTTCAGACTGACATTTTCTTAATATTGTGTCATGCATACGGTTAGAACTTCTAACAGCTTGAAAATTGTTCCGGAACATTTTACTCTTCCACTTAGTATTTTTGCATGGATGTGTTTCCAATATTTATATATCACGCAGATGTTTGTTGCTGCGTCGCTAATAGTTAATTCCAAAAAATTGCAGTCGAGACTTCTTTTCAGGGAGAAATCTTTATCCTTTCCCGCAGTGCTCTTGTACGTTTCCATAGCAACTCAGCAGGACCGAGTCTAAATTGAATTAGACACGTAGCAAGCACGCAAGCGTATAATGATCGAATCCTGTTGAATTATGATGATGATGATGATGTCTGATAATTGTTCATCAGACAGACACTGAACAGTGTTCCTCTCCATATTTCAGTATTGGTTTCTTATTAGCTTCTTGTTGATCAAAAAGCCAAAGATGGCAGACTCCTAGTGTTGTTGTTATTATGAGTCAAGCTATCGGCCAACAACACTGCTACCACAATTGCGGTTGGCTAAGCTAGCAGAGGCGCGGCCGACGATACCTTGATTCCAATTCCTTGAGCAGTATGAAGTTGTTTGTTGTGCCCGGCCATCGACTGGTCCAGGGCACGCCCGAAGTCATCAGGGATCAAGTCTAGCTTAGCCGCAAGTCCAAAGAGGACAAACAGTGATAGAAAATGGGTGTTTGGATGAAGGAGCCGCTAAGGGACGGTGACATTTCAAATGAACAAGCTGGGGCTTTTAAGCACTCAGCTTCGTAGAACGTGACTTCACTTGAAAATTTAAAAGCGTTTGCCATTTGTCACAAACACTTGACTTGTAACAATCATTTCCATCCAAAGTGGTTTCTGTATGCATGGGGCATTCTTGCACTTTCAATTTCACGATTCCAAAGTTTTAAAAGGTTCCACTCCAGAAATCTTCACTTGCAGTGTCCATGCCGATTCTAATCCTGGTTCTGACCCCGATTGTGGCTAAGATGGTCATAACATTTCCGATACTGATTCCGGTTGTGTTTCTGATTCTGGTTCAGTTTCTGTTTTGATTTAAATCCCGATGGTTCTGAAATGGTTCTGATCTTGATTCTGATCCTGCTCATGATCCAGGGTCTAGTTTGACGTGCAAACGGTACACATGAATGTTTTATAATCTGTATTTTGTGTCTGGAGGGCTCACAAAGTGTCACGTCAGCCCGGGCCTCGCGTTATGTTTGTTGTGCCGACTTTTTATTTAAGTGTGTGCACTCCGGTTGTCTCTTGTGTGATTCGTGCGTCATGTTGATAGCTTGTTTTTCCCCCTGAAACGCGAGCAAACCTGCGGACAGGCAGGAGCCGGCCGCTAATCAGGGTGAGCGCGGCGGGCCCATGTCAATCAGCGCCAATTTGCCCCTCTCTGCCGCACTGGACGCACGTCACCATTTAACGCATTTATGAAATGGGCCGCTCTCATGCATTAGCATTTGATTGTTTCGCATGGAAACAACACACCCGCCGACCTAGAAGGTCACGTCCACCGCTGGCACATCGCAAATGCTTGGGCGGATTTTTCACGTACAATACTTGAGTGTTGATATTTTTTACTTATACTCTATCTATCTATCTATCTATCTATCTATCTATCTATCTATCTATCTATCTATCTATCTATCTATCTATCTATCTATCTATCTATCTATCTATCTATCTATCTATCTATCTATCTATCTATCTATACACAGTGATCCCTCGCTTATCGCGGCTTCACTACATCGCAGATTTTTTTTCCAAATTAAAAAAACATTTAAAAGTCAAAATAAAACTTCTAAATTGAGGAAACATGTGTCTAACCTTTAAGACAACGTAGTATTGCTCCAAATGTTCGTTTACATTCCTTTAGAAGTCCGTTTTCACGTGTTAGCACGATTAGCATCTTTCTGCTAACTCGTTAGCCTGCCCAGTACTTCTTGTTGGTGACCGTACTTCGCGGATTTCACTTATCGCGGGTGGTTTATATATATATATATATATATATATATATATATATATATATATATATATATATATATATATATATATATATATATATATATATATATATATATATATATATATATATATAGAGAGAGAGAGAGAGAGAGAGAGAGAGATGCGACGTAATATGCTAATCTCAGCAGACAATTGTCACTTTAATTACCTTTTGGGCCTTTTATTTTCCAAAGTTCTGACTGAGTTACTTCACCTCCCAGTGACAGTGTCCCCCCAAAACTCGTCAGCTTGTTTAATTAAAAGTTTATTTCATTAACTTTGGGCCACGAGCAGACAAAAGGAAAAGAAAAAGTCCAGATGTTCTCTGCGAAAGCTTTGATGAATTCCTGTTGTTAATTAACTCCTCCATCTGTCATAATCAATATTTTTTAATGCGCATTCTGTCCCCGATTGATCGTTCGCTTTCCGTCCGCCGGTCACTCAGCTTTTCTCCCGGCTCTGTCGCCGTGGAAACCAAAATATTGCAAGGCTGCAAGCGTCATTGCGGGATCTCATTCAAAAGGTTTGATGATTGCGTTCAGGAAAAATGTATTTTGAAAACCCTTTTAATACTTTCCTGTTTCCTGAGTCCTGTTTGCTTTTAATAAAATGCCTCACTTGATCTCCGGGCAAGGTGAACCTTTTGTTTGTTACGTCCACATCTCAAGTAAATGGCTGCATTTTTGATTTTCATAATTTTTTTATTTGCTTCCAAATAAGTTTGGCTTTTTAATTCCTCTTACTGAGATTTGCTCAACTTTGTTTTCTTCTGGCTTCCAGAAGGCAAGAATTGATGGATTAGTTTCTGTCCAATCAGATTTCAGCTTGTACGTGTCGCCATGTCAATCTAATCTGCCGAGCCTTGAGAATCATTAGTGCTGGCCAGCCACTGTATCTTCTGGAATGCGACCAGTAAATTAATTGCAAAGCTTTGCTCATCAAAACCAAAAACAGCGGCGGGTTTGCTCCAAAATACAAAGTCTGCTTTTCAATGAAAACGTTGGGCTGCTTTTATGCAAATGAGTTTGTAAAGTGGGAGGCCATCAGAGCAAAGTGGCATCTGGAGCTATTGAGTGATTTTCGCCAAGGGTCGCAAAGTGAACCAGGGCGGCATGACACTAAAAATGCCCTCGAAAACAGACATGCTGAGATTTCTGCCGTTGGAAATGAAAACAGATGAGAAAAGTTTACTCATGGCTGAGAATCTGAAAAATGTTTTTCTTAAAACTCAAACTGTGTGGTTTCTTGCTATAAATCATGCAGAATATACATCTTTATTTTTTTCTGTGTTACAGCGCTTTATAGAGAATATCAAAGTCAAAGTCTGCTTTATTGTCAATTTCTTCACGTCTAGACATACAAAGAGATCGAAATTTTTTCTACTATCCCACGGTGACAAGACATATTACACATTCAAGTAAACGATACAAAAAGTAAAAATAAGAAGGCACATACAATGAATAAATAAGAGCAACTTGGTGGAAATGGCGCAATTGTGCATACAGCAGACAGTCAAATCAAATTACGCAACATTTCTCTTCAATGTGCTGCATACAAGTGAAATAAATGAATTAGACGAGCGTACGTGATTGGAATTTGATCTCCTCTGCCCTGCGCTTATTACTTTATTCATCTTAATAATAAAAAAGATTGATAGCCCCTTAGCGTAGATGTACATTGTTAGCAATAAATCATAATTGGAAAAAAAAAAAAAAATTTGCTCAAAAGAAGCCGACTCAAAGACTCAGACAAGAAATATTTCGAGACACAG
This sequence comes from Syngnathus floridae, assembly GCF_059516105.1. Lineage (NCBI taxonomy): Eukaryota > Metazoa > Chordata > Actinopteri > Syngnathiformes > Syngnathidae > Syngnathus > Syngnathus floridae. The sequence goes on along the minus strand of NC_142432.1, from coordinate 5,787,343 downwards.
GCGATGCTGTATTAAAGTTTCCAGCAGAGGCTCACATGGTGCACAGCAGCGATCAGGAACACAAGAAAACACCAAATCCAATTTGACAACACGTTTGGACATAACAGAGCAGGTTAAAGGCCAAGATACTAAAAGCAACTCCACAAAGTCTCCAACAAGTCCCAAATTTCAAGAAAATCCGCAATTCCCGTGTTAGTCACGAGCTATTTTCAAGTCTTCGGCAAATCCAAAACTCGTTGTGTCCAATCTTCCATCAAGTCCCAAATCTGAGGTCAGGGAATCTCACGTAATGACCAACGAGTCCAAGTCTGTGATATACTCAAATATTGAAAAATCCCAAGTCTGGTCTTTTCAGTTTCTCTGTTTGCCTCATCAATCCCGAGAAAGTTTTGACATCCTGGTATTTACAGATGCGATTGACATTTATGCGATGCGGACTGTTACCATAGCGACCATTCAGCTAGTTTAGCGCCACATGAACGTGACACGACATAATCAACACAATTACACTTCACAGTTAGAATGATGTAACTCAAGTCCGCTTCAACACTGACACTACGGGTGTGCCCAAGTAGATCATGAACACACTCAAGCTCCTCCACCACTGGTGCAATCTCGTCAGGAGAACATTCACCGGCTTCGAAAAACACTCGCAATTGTTGGGAGAGGCTCTTAAAGCTCGGATATCATTCAAACGTATACAATCGCATAAATGTGACATCCCTGCATCATTTTTAAGGTGTTTAATTATATTTTTTAAATTGCAAGGTGTTTATTATTTTATATTTATTTATTTATTTGAAGAACAAAAAGCATATTCATCTGAGACTTTTTTTTTTTACAGCGTAAAGGTGTGTTTTTCTTAATAAAAGACGTAACAGTTACAGAATAATGTATTTTTAAAATTCATACGTGACTTTGTGTTGTTAAACAGCTGTGATTTAATCTCGGGAAAATACAACTTTATTTCCAAAATGTTGCAACCACTCCCCCCCCCAAAAAATAGGTCAATTTGTCATGGTAGCATTAAAACTTTTTTTTTCTCAAACCAAGGGAGTCATTTTAAATTCCTATTTCACGTTGTTTAATTGACGTTTTGATTATGAGAGGGACCTTGGAAAAATGTATTCCTTGTAAGGGGTTCTTGAACACCAAATGTTTGTGACCCCAATGTTTGAATTTTTTGGGTGGACTAAAGATGTTGGCTTCATCAGGCTCAGTCTGGCGCTTGACAAAAACTTTACATAAGTGTAACAATCTCTCAGTTGTGCACTCTCTGGTCTCATGATTGCCCGAGAGCATGTTCCTGTCTTTTTTTGGAGCAAAAGCGGGGGGCGGCGGGGCATGGCAACGCCAGGGATACTTCAAGTCTTTGTGGTGAATGTATGTTTGTGTTTAGATGTTGCGCCGATTTTGGCGGTCCCGTGCAATCACCACTTTTTTTTTTTCTGCCATCAGATGACTCGACATCCCCTCTGTCCTGTTTCTTCCCGCACACTCACTCAGGGCTTGGGGGTAAAACCCCCCCCCCCCCAGAAATGTTCTATTTGGACAAAAGTATTGCGACGCAGTAAATCAAGCACGAGTCGGAGTGGAGCTTTTAGATCTTCACGGCTCTTCTTTTGGGAGGGAGGATGTTTGAGAGTCCTTACCGATGTTTTCTTGGATGAATGTGAATTTAGAAGAAAGTAGATGAGAGGACACACGTTTGCAGGTGTCTCGGCAGTGGGGGTTGATGACATTTAAGGCCGTCTTGTGCAAAATATATCAGCATATCTCTGTGATCTTCACTTTATAAGATTTAGGATTAAAATTTGGCAGTCAACAGTCGACTTTGAAGGAAGGCGGCTGGTTCCCTTGGAGAAATCGACCTTGGTGCATCCCAAGTTGACAGGCATAAGCATGTGGTAAATCTCCTTGAAGATCTCTCTCTCATCTCCTGAAGGCATTGATGATGGCGTTGATGGACTTCATTTCAAACTTCATGATGAACGCACGTCAGTCTCGGTGAAAGGCGCCCACGGCTCAAAGTTCAGACGCAGTCGAGGGTGTGCGAGCAGCAGAAGATCTCCTTGAAGGTTTTCCTCATCTCCTGGCTCCTGAAGGCGTAGATGATGGGGTCGATGACCGAGTTGCACATGATGAGGATGAGGTACATGTTGAAGTGCGACATGAAGCAGGTGCAGTAGGGGTTGCGCGGGCAGCTGATCATGAGGATGAGGTGCAGGAAGAAGGGCGCCCAGCACACCACAAAGACGCCCAGCAGGATGGTGAGCGTGACGGCGCCCTTCATGTTGGCGCGCTGCCTCAGCGGCGGGTGCCCCGGCAGGGCGGCGATGCGCTTCATGTGGAGGCGCGCCAGCAGGAACATGTGCACGTACAAAGAGGCCATCAGCACCAGCATGGTGAAGAACATGCCGATCAGGCACACCAGCACGCCCGTGCTCTCCGAGTAGATGATGAAGAGCACGCCCGACGCGATGCAGCAGGTCCAGATGCCGGCGATGACCATGCCAGCCCTCCTCAGCGTGACCATGTTGTGGTAGCGCAGCGCGTAGAAGATGGTGATGTAACGGTCAATGGCGATGGCCAGCAGGCTGCAGATGGACGCCAGCAGCGAGCTGCAGATCATGGTGTCAAAGACGTTGTCCATGTTCTTGATGAGCCGCACCGGGACGCGCAGCGTGCCGCCGTTGATCAGGGCGATGACCACCGTCTCGGAGGCGTTGGAGACGCTCACCAGCATGTCGGCCACGGCCAGGCTGCAGATGAAGAAGTACATGGGCGAGTGCAGGTTCTTATTCTTGACGATGGCCACCACCACCAGGATGTTCTCCAGCAGGCTGATGATGCCCAGGGTCAGGAAGACCTCGGTGGAGATCAGCAGCTGCTCGTAGCATCCCTCCGAGGACTCTCCCTCGGGAAACCGCCGGTCCTCGCTACGGTTGCCGTAGCCCGCCGTCGGACCTTCCTGCCCCGTGGTGTTCATGATTCCTCCTCCTTCGTCTTCTCCACTTAAAAACTCTCTTGCGTGCCCATTGTCAGGGGCCGCCTGGAGTTCTACAGCGAGCGATTCTGCTCTTAGTTTGTTCCTCACTCAAAGCAGGCAGGAGGAGGGCAAACCAGAGTGAGGGAGGGAGATCCTGCCGCTTGCCGCTATTATATGTCCTCGACACGCACGCACACGCACGGAGCCAGTGAGCCCGTGCTCGTCTTTCCCATTGGCTGATGGTGGAGGTGAGGCAGGACCCAAAAGGAGAAGGATATTCATGAATGAAACCAAGCACTTATCGAGGATGTCAAGACTCCAAAGTGCTGATGAAGTCGTCCACAGTGGTTGTCAATCATCAAACCGCTTTGTGAGGACCAACAAAGACGTTTCGCCTCGTGAGAATGCATTCAAGGCCCCGCGGGGGATGAGCTTTTCCTCCAACGCCGGTTCTGCCTCCAAGGACGAATTATTCAGTCAAAGGCGCAACTTCATCAAATTCTCATCATCCTTCTTCATGAGAGCTAAGAGCAGAAGAGTGAAACAAAAGCCGCTGGCAAAGCGAATCGACTTTACATTCACTTGGAGTTATATAACAAACAACTCAAATGAAGTGGCTGAGGAAAAAAAGATTGAATTGAAAAATCAAAGCAAGACTCTTTAATGTCAACTTCATTTTCAAAATGTTCCGATGACGGCTTTAAGAAGTCCAACAACAAAATCTCGCCGAAGGAACAGCAATTCTATTCCAAGAATGTGGGTACATAAAAAAACAACAACAAATCTGCCCTCCGACCCCGATTGGCCGCGTACTGTCCTTGTGGTGGCGACCTCCTGGGGGTTGGTGGACGCTTGCGGCCAATTAGAACGCATAATTCTTCCGTTCGCACCCAAGTCAGGCCTTTCAATTACTATTGGCAGATTGCATGGCTAGCATCTCCGGGGACGGGAAGCGCCGAGGGTAATTTGTTCACTCGTCTGATTCTAATTTAATAATAACCACAAAAAAAAAAACAGCCCC